>NC_069505.1:394800773-395150773 GCF_027579735.1 Bombina bombina | reverse complement strand
AAAAGTGCTGTGGTCATTAAGGGGTTAAACCCCATTTAAAATGTGACAATATTTTTCCACCTCTGGATGTGTGTGTATAGATGAAAGTCATTCTATTTTGTGCATGACAAGAATATCAAGAAGTAAACTGTTCTCTATTACTTTAACTATATAGCCATAAACAGCTATTCCACCAACAACTGTCTCAACTTTTTGATTTCAAGTTTGTGGAAGTTTGTCTGTCACTACCAACAGCAGTGAGAGCTGCTCCAATCAGCCAATGAGCATCAATACAGCAATATGAGATATACACAAATATTTACTTATTGTTTCACATAAATGTTTAAAAGTATGTTGCTTATAGGAACATACAAAGTGTTAGAGCATTTTATAATTACACTGCTTGCATTTAACAGTAGGGTCAATCACATTATTTATCAACAAAAATGGTGAATTTTGTAGAAAAATCATTAGATAAACTGAAATCTTTTAGGTGAAGGGAAGTACAAATAAAATAATATGGTTGCATAAGTGTGCACAGACTTAAACTAATACTTTGTTGAAGCAACTTTTGATTTTATTACAGCACTCAGTCTTTTGGGGTATGAGTTTTTCAGCATGGCACTTTTTGACTTGGCAATATTTGCCCACTCTTCTTTGCAAAAACACTCCAAATCTGTCAGATTGCGAGGGCATCTCCTGTGCACAGCCCTCTTCAGATCACCCCACAGCTTTTCGATTGGATTCAGGTCTGGGCTCTGACTGGGCAATTCCAAAACTTTAATCTTCTTCTGGTGAAGCCATTCCTTTGTCGATTTAGATGTATGCTTTGGGTCAATGTCATAATGAAAGATGAAGTTCCTCTTCATGTTCAGCTTTCTAGCAGAAGCCTGAAGGTTTGGTGCCAATATTGACTGGTATTTGGAACTGTTCATAATTCCCTCTACCTTGAATAAGGACCCAGTTCCAGCTGAAGAAAAACAGCCCCAAAGCATGATGCTGCCACCACCATGCTTCACTGTGGGTATGGTGTTCTTTTGGTGATATGCAGTGTTGTTTTTGCGCCAAACATATCTTTTGGAATTATTGCCAAAAAGTTCAACCTTGGTTTCATCAGACCAGAACACCTTTTCTCACATGCTTTTGGGAGACTTCAGATGTGTTGTTGCTCAATTTAGCTGGGCTTGGATGTTTTTCTTCATAAGAAAAGGCTTCCGTCTTGCCGTCTACCCCAAAGCCCAAACATATGAAGAACACGGGAGATTGTTGTCACATGTACCACACAGCCAGTACTTGCCAGATATTCCTGCAGCTCCTTTAATGTTGCTGTAGGCCTCTTGGCAGCCTCCCAGACCAGTTTTCTTCTCGTCTTTTCATCAATTTTGGAGGGACATCCAGTTCTTGGTAATGTCACTGTTGTGCCATATGTTCTCCACTTGATAATGACTGTCTTCACTGTGTTCCATGGTATATCTAATGCCTTGGAAATTCTTTTGTACCCTTCTCCTGACTGATACCTTTTAACAATGAGATTCCTCTGATGCTTTGGAAGCTCTCTGTGAACCATGGCTTTTGCTGTAGGATGCGACTAACAAAATGTCAGGAAAGACCAACTAGAACAGCTGAACTTTATTTGGGGTTAATCAGAGGCACTTTAAATTATGGCAGGTGTGTGATGACTCTTATTTAACATGGTTTTGAATGTGATTGGTTAATTCTGAACACAGCTACATCCCCAGTTATAAGAGGGTGTGCACACTTATGCAACCATATTATTTTAGGTTTTTTGTTTACTTCCCTCCACCTTAAAGATTTCAGTTTGTTTTTCAATTGAGTTGTACAGTTTATAGGTCACATTAAAGGTGGAAAAGGTTCTGAAATTATTTATCTTTGTCTCATTTTTTTACATCACAGAAACCTGACATTTTTATATCCACTGTATATGTGTAATCACCAGCTAGCTCCCAATAGTGTATTTCTGCTTCAGAGCCTACCTAGGTATGCTTTTCAAGATACCATGAGAACAAAGAAAATATGATATTAGAAGTAAATTGAAAAAGTTTCTAAAAATTGCATGTCCTGTCTGACCCATAAAAGCTTAATTTTAACTTGCAGGCCCCTTTAACCACGCGTGTCCCATAGACAATTTTTTTTTTCTTCAGCACATATCTTTAAACTAAGCAGAAGTCACGTCTAGTTCTCTACTATACTAATAGAGGTGTAAGGCCCTAGTGCCAATGCTGAATCTGTCTCCGTGAGCACCCGCCCATAGAGGTAACTGCATTCTCACCTTTGAACACGCAGGTGGTAGCTCTTATGGAACTGAAATTGCTGTGTCCTATAACCTGCAAGAAAAAAAGTCTGTAAGTAGGAACCACAGACTCTCACCTTCTGTGATGTGGGTACAAAGTGAGATCTAGGTGAACCAGTTAGGTGCCCTATGCCTTAAAGGCAGTGTTTCTCACACCCAGTCCTCAAGACCCTTACTCAGGCCAGATATTCATTACATCTTAACTAGAGCATCAGCTGATCAGTAACCATGGTTACTAACCTGCTCTCACCCATCAGCCGATTAGTTCACCTGTGCTCTAGTTAAGATATAATGAATATCTGGCCTGAGTAAAGGTCTTGAGGACTGGGTTTGGGAAACACTGCCTTAAAGGGACATTAAACTGCTGTGCACAACTACAAAATAATACTAACTACTCACCATGTTATTACATTTCCTCTTGTGTCACGGATACCAGACAGCTAAGTCTACCCCCCACCCCACTACGGCCTTACCTCTGCTGTTTCTCAGTGGTTTTGGGCTCCTCATAGCAACCACAATCCCTGGAAGCTTTTGTTTGCTTGTCTTGTATGACCAGGAAAACCCTTCTAGGCTGGCTGTGCTCCTGGAACTCCCGGTCGGCCGCCTCACAACGGACACCCGCCTAACCACTCTCAGGCTGTCCAGGCTCCTGGAACTTCCGGTCGGCCACAGGACAGCAGGACACCTGCTAACTTTACCCCTGGTCGCTCCAGCAACCATGTGCCCCAGAGCTCCGCTCTTTTGGGGATTAGAAGCCCCTAGGGAGGACAAGTGGTGGGGGCATTACCGGAGGGGAGCTCCTTTGGGAACCGGGGGTTTTGGACACCCCTAACCCCATAACTTCAACGGACTGTAACTCCGGTCCCCAGAAACGAATCATGATGATTTTTGGACTGTGGCATCTGGCTTTAAAATGACACCCTGGAAGTGCCGCCGCTCCAAGGGGATCACCCCAAAACCGTCACCACTGTGTCCTGGGATTCTGTGGGACTAGGGTTGCTATGGAGGCACCGGTCAATCTGGAGGGGCGGGAATGGCAGGAAAACTGTGGCATTGTCTTCTGTTCTTATCAAGATTAGTGTGTGTATAAAAGATATGTGTTTTGCTCAATAAAATCAGTTCCTGTTAAACCTGAATGCTAGGCTGTCTAGTTATTTGGGTGGGCGCCTGCTAGAATCACTTTTCCTGGGCTACATAGCAGCCTGTTCCAGGCAGAGGAAGGACCCTCTGACAGAGCTACCTAGTCGGGGTAGCTGGAGTCTGCCACAGGGTGAGACCCTGAGTACTGGTGCTGTCAGGCATCAGGGGTGGCTACAGGCTGTGGTCACTTGCCAGCTACATAGCTGCAGTCGGCAAGGAGGAAGCAGGACCCCTTTGGCAGAGCTACCCAGTTGGGGTAGCCGGGGTATCCGTCACATTTGCCACCAGACGGCACTTCCAGGGTGTCATTTTAAAGCTCTCGGTCCCCAGATGCCACAATCCAAAAATCAGCATGATTCGTTTCTGGGGACCGGAGTTACAGTCAGTTTCAGTTATGGGGATAGGGGTGTCCAAAACCCCCGGTTCCCATAGGAGCTCCCCTCCGGTAATACCCCCACCTCTTGTCCTCCCTAGGGGCTACTAATCCCCAAAAGAGCGGAGCTCTGGGGCACATGGTTGCTGACTGGGAGTTCCAGGAGCCTGGACAGCCTGAGAGGAGTTAGGTGGGTGTCCGTTGTGAGGCGGCCGACCTGGAGTTCCAGGAGCCCGGCCAGCCTAGGAGGGTTTTCCTGGTCATACACCAGCTCTTCACAAGACAAGCAAAAAAAAAAAAAAGATTCCAGGGATTGTGGTTGATCTGAGGAGCCCAAAACCACTGAGAAACAACAGGGGTGAGGCCGTAGGGGGGTAGACTTAGCTGTCTGGTATTCGTGACACTTGATCTTGCAGCTCTTTACAAATCCATTCTCCTGTTTTAAAAGTTTCTGTCACAGGCTGTGAGAATACCTGAGATACAAGATGGCAGCCCCATTACAAAGAGGCGGAGCTTCAGTATATGGCACCTTTAAGCTATTAGAACAGGAGAACTGGTTTGTAAAGAGCTGCAGGAACAGGAGGAAATGTAATAACATAGTGAGCAGTAACTATTATTTTGTAGTTGTGCACAGCAGTTTAATGTCCCTTTAAAGGATCATTACATACAGTAGAATTGCATAAACAAGTACATCTTAAAAAGACAATACAATAGGTCTGAACTTTAAATGAGCAGTAGATTTTTTTCCTGAAAATTTTCAAAATTAACTTCAATTTGCTGCCCATGCATCACGTGACAGCCATTAGCCAATAACAGACTCAAATACACATGCAATGTATGTCTTGCATGAGCTCAGTAGCAGCTGGTGCCTATAAAAAGACAATGTGCACAATTTGATAATGAAAGTAAATTGGAAAGTCTATTAAAAACTGCTGCTCTATCTGAAACATGAAAGTTTAATTTTAAATTTAGTGTCCCTTTAAAAGGACATTAAACACTAAATAAATGCTAAATAGAATGATGCATCCAAAGAAAAGATTAGTCTGAGAAGAACAACATGTAGATGTATTTTTTAAAGTCTCATTAGTTTTTAAAATAGTTACAAAACAAGTATAAATTTTTAGTGTCTATAAATCAATGGGAGCTGCCATGTTGTAACTTAGGTTACCTTCTCTGCTGTGGCCAATTAGGGACAGTTATAAATAGGTCACTAGAGTGTGCAGCCAATGGCTGTGTGGAATATAACAGTGTTCTGCACTTCCATTTCTAACAGAAACTGAAAGCTCACAATTTCAGAATGGAATTACAGGAAAAGGGGACAAAATAAATAATGAACTATTGTAGCACATATATATATATATATATATATATATATATATATATATATATATATATATATATATATATATATAAAATGGTTTATCATTTTATATTACCATCTCAAAGTGTTTAATGTCCCTTTAAATATACTCACCCCTAGAAGATCGTCATCAACTAATAACAAGCCCTCAAAGCCACTTGTGTGATCCAATACCACGCTGGACGGCCCCAGACGTCCTTCAACAGCCTGGTCTGAGACAGAAACAAGGTCATTACCTTAAAAGGGACATATAAGTCATTTATGCATGCATCAGAAATTAGTTGCAAATACATTTAACACTGTCATTTTGTTAGCAAAACTTGCATTGCTTTGCAGTCTGGGGACACATGTCTTGTGAAGCTTCTGAAGTGTTATTTATCTTATCTCCTCTGCTGCAGCCAATTAGAGGCAGATCTACATAAGCTCCTATACATATAAAACAATCACTGTGACGCATGTAGAATATTCAAGGTTCTGGATTCCACAGAATGCACTCAAGCCTCTCTAGGATTGAGAGGAAAAACTATATGTGCTGATTTAAAATTAGAGGAAAAATGTCATTAATGAAAGTGTATTTTCCCCCCACTGTGTATGAGTGAATAAAAATTTGAGTTTGCTGTCCCTATAATGTGTAGGACAAGGGTCATAGGTCACTTCTGGATCATCCTGTAGTGGTGGGGGGGAGCAGGATGGGATGCAGATTTCATCTGCATGTGTGAGTACTATAATGAAGAACTGCATAAGATAAAGGTATGTTTCATTGCTTCTCTGAAACAGAGTGAAAACTTTTGTATTACGAGACCCCTCACCAGCAGTGTCTTCAGGACTTGTCTCCGCAGACAATAACCGCTCCAAACGTTCTTCCAAGTTCTGAAATGTGACAGGTTTCCTGTAAAAATAAAATTATATATAGATATATATATATATATATATATATATATATATATATATATATATATATATATATATATATATATATATATATATATATATATATATTGAAATTTTATATATAAATGTGACTATTGAACATGATGAATATGAAGAGCAGAGCTAGAAAAATACAGTAGAGCACTAAAATCCGAGGTTGCAGGGTGAGGTGATCTCATTAATGAGGAGTTTTTATAATGTCATAAAAATAAATTAAACAAATTATGAATGGATTTAGCAAATTATTGGAATATTAATGGGGCAAACTCACGAGTTAATCCCATGAAACACCAGGCTAGAAGCTCACTAAATACACAAAAAGAGAGAAACGCTCAACCAGGGAATGAACAATAGCGTAATAGTTTTTTCTATGGCTAGTTACCACTAGGGCTGAGACAGACTAGTCATCTAATAGATTAGTCGATAAGTATTGCATTGTTTGACTAGTACGGCATTAGGCGATTAATGATATATTAAATTACGCTATATTTTAACAGTCAAAAAAAGCCTGTAGCCTACTACTGATTGCAAATTGTTTCACTTGGCAAAAAGGACAGCAACAAACATCCATTGCAGCTTTTACAGTAAGACAACAGCAATGTGACACTGTGCGTGATGAAACAACGTTGACTCTGATAGCTAATATGTAAGCAAACGACATGCTTCCTATTAGTTTTGTTGAAGGAGAAGGTTTTCGGGAGTTAATGAAATATGTCAAGCCCGAATACACTGTCCCTGCACGAAAAACAATTACAACTCGGCTTGAAAAAATGCATGTAGATTCGGCTAGTTCTGTCCGCCTTGGCAAAAGCCGAGAAGGCTGCAATTACAACTGACGCATGGACAGTACTAACTACTGAGTCCTACGTTACCATAACTTGTTATTTCATATAAAAGACAACTTGACATGCTTGCAGCTCTTCTGCCCTAAAAAGGCATGAACTCGCATGAATCTGAAGGTCTCCTGAGTAAAAGTAGATCTAGCCTAATTTTTAACCTAAAACTTATTGGGGTTGTTGACTAGGTTTTAAAAATAAATTAAAAGAGAACATTACATATTACAATTACATTAAAAATATTTCGCATTTAATACCCATTTTCTGGCAAGAGGGGGTGGGGCCGACTAGTCAATAGTAAAAATATTAGTCATGCACACCCCTTAGTTACCACCCTAGCAGCAGCCTCTGCCCAACATGTGCCTTTCACAGGGTGGAACTTTCCTGTAGTATATTAGTTTGGTCCTGACTAAACAGTAAAGCTCACTGAAGCCCTCTCTTATAATGCACCAGGCTAGAAACTCACTGAAGCACCTGTAACCATAATATACCAGGACACAAACTCACTGAAGTCCTTGTGACCATAATACACTAGGGTACAAGCTCACTAAAGCCCCTGTGACCATAATGCACCAGGATACAAGCTCACTGAAGCCCTTGTGACCATAATACACTAGGGTACAAGCTCACTAAAGCCCCTGTGACCATAATGCACCAGGATACAAGCTCACTAAAGCCACTGTAACAAATATACACCAGGATACAAGCTCAAATAAGCCCCTGTGACCATAATGCACCAGGATACAAGCTCACTAAAGCCACTGTAACAAATATACACCAGGATACAAACTCAAATAAGCCCCTGTGACCATAATGCACCAGGATACAAGCTCACTGAAGCACTTGTTACCATAATACACTAGGGTACAAGCTCAATAAAGCACCTGTGACCATAATATACCAGGATACAACTTCACTGAAGCCCTTGTGACCATAATTCACTAGGGTACAAGCTCAAGCTCAATAAAGCACCTGTGACCATAATATACCAGGATACAAGCTCACTGAGGCCCTTGTGACCATAATACACCAGGGTACAAGCTCACTAAAGCCTCTGTAATAAATATTAACCAGGATACAAGCTCAAATTAGTCCCTGTGACCATAATACACCAGGGTACAAGCTCACTAAAGCCTCTGTAATAAATATTAACCAGGATACAAGCTCAAATTAGCCCCTGTGACCCTAATGCACCAGGATACAAGCTCACTGAGGTCCTTGTGACCATGACACACCATGCAAGAAGCACTCTGAGGTCCCATCACATGATGCATCAGGCTAGCTCACTCAGGTCCCATCACATGATGCATCAGGCTAGCTCACTCAGGTCCCATCACATGATGCATCAGGCTAGCTCACTCAGGTCCTATCACAAGATGCATCAGGCTAGCTCAATTAGGTCTTATAACATGATGCACCACACAAGAAAGCTTACTGACATCTTATCCTATGATGCACCACACAAGAACCTTATAAATCAGCCCCATGGTACAGAACAAATCCCCAGAGATCACAGTACTATGACATCAAATGTTACCTTCACTGAGACTACTAACCAACAATAAACTCAGGTACAATCTAACCAAGGTACCGACACAATTATACACACACACATCTAAAGTTCACTGAGGAACCTGTCCCAAGTTAAAATAGACAAGTTTACTATTACCTGATACGCCAGACTTCAAGCTCAAAGGCCACTGTCCTACATTACACCAGAGAAGCAGCCATGACTACCAACATACACCAGAATACTACAAATATTGAACATAGCATACTCTCAAACCCGTGCTTTATTGCATAATTAATACAAGATGACAGTGAATAAGGTCCTATTTTAAAACATAATATAGGATAAATTAGAGCAGTTTCTTTTTTGGGTGACTGTCCCTTTTGGGGGGATATTATTAACATTTATTTGTAAAGCTCCACCAAATTCTGTAACGTTGGGATTTGTGGTAAAAGAAAAAAAAAAGATATAGATACATAACACGAACTCAAAAAAACTAAATTAAAAAGGGACATTTGCCATAGTGAGATTGTGATATCAAATATTTTAATCACATTTAGCAAAAAAAAAAAAAACATTATTTATTGCCAATAATTTAATCTGAAAATTGCAGGCTTTCTAGGTATACTTCATATGCCTAACCCTACTACATTCTAAACAGCCATTGTTTGATCATTAATTTATATATCTCTAATTGGCGTCAGCAGAGGATATAAGATAAAGGAAACCTAGGTGAAAACATGGCAGCACCCATTACTTTATGGAGACTAAAATTGTACACTTATTGATTCAATATTTAGTCAGTGAATATAATTTGAAAAACTACATTGGCATATTATTCTCAGGCTAATCTTCCCTTTGAATATCACATTATATCTAGAATTTATTTAGTGTTTTACGTCCCTTTAATATGGGAGAAGGGCCTGTTCTGATAAGCTTACAATCTACAGGTTGAAGGATGAGGAGACGGAAGGTGTGAGGTAGCTTAAAAGGGACAGTCTACACCAGAATTTTTATTGTTTTAAAAGATAGATAATCCCTTTATTACCCATTCCCCAGTTTTGCATAACCAACACAGTTATATTAATATACTTTTAACCTATGTGATTACCTTGTATCTAAGCCTCTGCAAACTGCCCCTTTATTTCAGTTCTTTTGACAGACTTGCAGTTTAGCCAATCAGTGCCTGCTCCCAGATAACTTCACGTGCACGAGCACAGTGTTATCTATATGAAATACGTGAACTAACACCCTCTAGTGGTGAAAAACTGTTAAAATGCATTCTGAAAAGAGGTGGCCTTCAAGGTCTAAGAAATTAGCATACGAAACTCCTAGGTTAAGCTTTCAACTAAGAATACCAAGAGAACAAAGCAAAATTGGTGATAAAAGTAAATTGGAAAATTGTTTAAAATTACATGCCCTATCTGAATCATGAAAGTTTATTTTGGCCTAGACTGTCCCTTTAATGTCATGTAGTTGCAGTAGGGAGGCATGCCGGCTGTATGACATGGATAAATATTAGGATAGGTCACTGAGGTGTTCATGCCTCACATAAAACACATTTTTTTCTTTCATGATTAAGATTATAAACAACTTTTTTTATTTACTTCTATTATCTCATTTGCTTCAGGCTGAGGAGTGTGCACGTGACTGCAGGATTATATGGCAGCAGTTTTGCAAGAATGTAATCCATATGCAAGAGCACTAGATGGCAGCATTATTTCCTGCCATGTACTTCTCCAGACACCTATATAGGTATCTCTTCAACAAACAATATCAAGAGAACAAAACAAACTCAAGAAATTTTGGGGGTTTCCTATCCCTTTAAAGAGACATGAAACCCATTTATTTTCCCTTTCATGATTCAGATAGAGCGTGTTATTTTAAACAACTTTCCAATGTATTTCCATTATCTAATTCGTTTTAATCTCTTTGTATCCTTTGTTGAAAAGTATACCTAGGTAGGCTTAGAAGCTGCTAAATTGTGGCTGCAATTATACTCTTCTTTCTCCCAGTAGTGCATTGCTGCTCCTTCAATAAAGGATAACAAGAGAATAAAGTAAATTAAATAATAGAAGTAACAAACAGCGCTACAATGCCATGTCCTGCTCCTCGGTCAGCAGAAGGGTTCATTTACCTTAACTGTCCCAACACGGAAAGTTATATATAAATATATCCCTGTGCTTTATGGGTTGCAAGATCAAGCTGTGCTGAAACCCAAGACGAGGATTAAAGCACAAACGGGATTATTTTTAGACACGCTGAAGAACAAGTGACTGCCAACCACCCTGAAAGGGGCGCAGGATTTAACACTGAGACTGGTAATGCCACCATATTAAAGGGATATGAAACCCAACAGTTTTTTGTTGCTGACTTAGACAACAAACGGACGTGAAACCAAAAAAATTCTAACATGATGCAGATAGACCAAGCGATTTTAAAAAAACGTTCTACTTTACTTCTATTATTTTTTTTCTTTATTTTCTTGGCATCTTTTGTTGAAAAGCAGGGATGTAAGCTCAGGAGCGTGCACGTGTCTGGAACACTATATGGCAGCAGTTTTGCAAGAATGTTTATCTATTTGCAAGATCATTATATGGCAGTGCTATTTACTGTCATGTAGTGCACCAGATGCCTACCTAGGTGTCTCTAACGCAGAATATCCTGAGAACAAAGCAAATTTGATAATAAAAGTAAATTGGAAACTTTTTAAAAATGTTATGCACTGTCTGAATCACAAAATAACATTTTTGGGTTTCATATTCCTTTAAAGGGACACCAAGTCAAAATAAACTTTCATGATTCAGATAGAGCAGCAATTTTAACCCCTAGATAAAAACTTCCCCAAAGGACCAGAGCATTTTTAGCATTTTTGCCATCACTACATTTAAACAGAAATAGCCTTTTTTATATTTACCTATCAAAACTATATATATATATATATATATATATATATTTTTAGTAGTCAACCCAAAGTATTGATCTAGGCCCATTTTGGTATATTTCATGTCACCATTTCACCGCCAAATGCGATCAAATAAAAAGAAATTGTTAACTTTTTCACAATTTTAGGTTTCTCACTGAAATTATTCACAAACAGTGCAATTATGGCACAAATGGTTGTAAATGCTTCTCTGGGATCCCCTTTGTTCAGAAATAGCAGACTTATATGGCTTTGGCGTTGCTTTTTGGTAATTAGAAGGCCGCTAAACGCAGCTGTGCACCACACGTGTATTATGCCCAGCAGTGAAGGGGTTAATTAGGTAGCTTGTAGGGTTAATTTTAGCTTTGAAGTAGAGATCAGCCTCCCACCTGACACATTCCACCCCCTGATCCCTCCCTGACCCCTCTCAAACAGCTCTCTTCCCTCCCCAAACCCACAATTGTCACCCTCATCTTAAAAGGGACAGTCAACACCAGAATTTTTGTTGTTTAAAAGATAGATAATCCCTTTATTACCCATTCCCCAGTTTTGCATAACGAACACAGTTATAATAATACAGGTTTTACCTCTGTAATTACCTTGTATCTAATGCCTCTACAAACTGCCCCCTTATTTCAGTTCTTTTGACAGACTTGCATTTTAGCCAATCAGTGCTCACTCCTAGGTAACTTCACGTGCATGAGCACAGTGCTATCTATATGAAACACATGAACTAACTCCCTTAAGGGGTGAAAAACTGTCAAAATGCATTCAGATTACAGTCGGCCTTCAAGGTCTAATAAATTAGCATATGAACCTCCTAGGTTTAGCTTTCAACTAAGAATACCAGGTGAACAAAGCAAAATTGGTGACAAAAGTAAATTGGAAAGCTGTTTAAAATTTCATGCCCTATTTGAATCATGAAAGTTTTTTTTGGACTTGACTGTCCATTTAAGTACTAAAATAAAAGTTTTTTTCCCCAACAGCTCTCTAACCCTCCCCCTCTACCTATTTGCTGCCATCTTAGGTACTGGCAGATGTCTGTCAGTACCCAGTTTGCCTCAATTTATAAAAATACAATTTAAAAAAAAAACATTAACCTTTTTTTTTCCCTGTAGTGTAGCTGCCCCCCTCCCAGATCCCTTTCCCTCAATGGATCCCACATATGATCCCCCTCATTGCCCTTCCTCCCTCCTTTCCCTCACTTCTCTGCTCTTTTTTTTTCCCCTTCTGTGTAAGGTGGTGTAGCGGTCCCTCCCTCCTCCTGCCCCCTCCAGCAAAGGGCCGCCAACCCGCCTCCCTCCTTACGCTCCCACCCACCAACGATCGGCACCACCGCTGTCCGATGCAGAGAGGGCCAGAGTGGCCCTCTCTGCATCGGTAACTCTGCAAATCTATTTCTGCAGTGCCCAACTCGCTATTTTGAGCGAGATTCGGCAGAGAGAAGCTCAGGACTGCAGCGACGTACATGGTATGACGCTGGTCGTTAAGGGGTTAAACAACTTTCCAATTTACTTCCATTAATACCATGTGCACAGTTTTTTATATTTACAGATTTTAGGTCACCAGTTTCTACTGAGCATGTGCAAGAATTCACAGAATATACGTACAGTATATGGATTTGTGATTGGCTGATGGTTGTCACATGATGCAGTGGGAATGGAAATAGACATAACTTTGCAATTTATTAGAACAAACTCTACTACTCTTTTGAAGCTCAGACTAAGTGCTATTGCATTGTCCTTTTATTGTGCATTTGTTGATTATGCAAATCTAATGTATTTACTGGTCCTTTAAGGATATTTTTGTCTGTGGCAGCTGAGAACCGTTACAACGTGCACTTGTCACAATGTAAAATGCCCTTCAGGACCTCTCCAGGTTAATGATAAAAACTATTTTTGGTAGGGGAATTGGCAAGCTCCAGTCTAAGGAGTCAGTTGAGGGCTGTGCTTTTAATACATTTCTACTGACCTTCCCTAAATAACAAGCAGATTAGACCACAGACCATCAGTCTTATGTTTATAAATTCAGCACAGTAACATTCTGATGACTTTTAGGAGCAGAAAAATCTATAGATCGGGGTGGCAAAAGAAATGTTTTACTTCACACTGATTTGTTTTAGTGCTAGTTACAGAGCTGGGTAATAGGACAATCATAGGTGATTATTATTAACATCATTTATTTGTATAGCACTGCAAAATTCTGTAACGCTGACAACTTTACTTCTCAAAAACTTTATTTTTTATTTTCCTTTTTGTGTATGATTGGGTCACTGACACACTATCTTGAAATAGAGACAGCAGCTAATTAGAACAGTCTAACAAATGTGAGCATTGATGGTACACAAATATTAATATATTTCCTACAAAGTTCCAGTAGCACAAGGACAGAATTAAAGGGATACTGAACTCAATTTTTTTTTCTCATGATTCAGATAGAGCATGCAATTCTAAGCAACTTTCTATTTTACGCCTATTATCAATTTTTCTTTGTTCTCTTGGTATCTTTATTGGAAAAAGCAGGGATGTAAGCTTACGAGCTGGACCATTTTTGGTTCAGCACCCTGGATAGCGCTTGCCGATTGGTGGCTGCACTTACAAAAGATGGGCCTTCTCGTAAGCTTACATTCCTGCTTTTTCAAATAAAGATACCACGAGAATGAAGAAAAAATGATAATAGAAGCAAATTTGAAAGTTGCTTAAAATTGCATGCTCTATCTAAATCATGAGGAAAAAATTTGGGTTCAGTGTCCCTTTAAGTAAGGCTGCAGGGTACCTGCTGTCTGCTATTCTTTTCTCTAGAATTTCAAATTGTGACCACCCCAAATGACACATTTTTAATGCCACTTTATCCTTGGCCACAAAATCTCTTGCACACATTTGTACTTTTTGCAGAGGGTTGGGTGTGGCCCTGGGGCCAGACAGTTGGTCATGCCTGCCATAGGCCACCATATGTATTGCAGAAATGAGATGCTGGCGTCCTTGGACAGTGCTGAACGCATCTTCTGTGAATTCAAGTCACTTAGTGGTTAATGAATTTGCTATTTCATGTCTCCAGTCTACATAATTTCTCTGAGCTCTCATTACATCTCCACTTGCTACCTACTTGTGAGAGAAGGCGCCTGATCTATTCAGAGCAATAAAAATGTTTGCAAGGGGCCCAACTGTGATCACATTACAGCTCTGAACCATTATGTGCTCAGCAGCTACAGTGACAAAGCTACAGAATCATAAACAATTTAAATCTGCTGCTTTAAAAAATTAAAAAAAAAATAATATCATGGAATTGTGTATTTTTTAATTCCTTAAAAGGACATTTCAGCCAAAATTGAAAACCACATGGATGCATTTCAGTTTTGAATAGAAGCATTTTTGTAATATAAATGTATTAGCAACACGCTGCTTCTATATATATATATATATATATATATATATATATATATATATATATATATATATATATATATATATATATATATATATATATATATATATATATATATATATATATAGATATATATATATAGATATATATATATATATAGATATATACACACACATACATACACATTTATTGGCAATATATCTATATTTATTAACTATATCATAAATATAGCTGACATTGAACCAATTACACTGAGAATCACTAATGCTGTGCCAATTAGCTGGATAATTCTAATTAACAGGAAGTTCCAGTGTACAGTAGTGTCTCTGGCCACGTTTAGTATCTGGAGCGCAGTTCAGTTACTTTCAATGTGCCGTGCAACATGGTACATTGGTCGTACACAGCCTGTTTATTTCAGTCACAAAAAAAAAAAACTGATCCACTCAGTAATAGTCACCTTTACAATCCCTTTAAGCATATATTGTCCTGTTTATGTACTGCAGGAGAGAACAAACATTTTGGTATGGATTGAAGGTCAACAAGGACAACCAGGGAGACAATATGTCAGGGTCAGACATTCCTTTTAACTTGCATGTTTGTAAATTGGATATAAACATTAGTATTTTATACTTGAATGCGGTGCAGTGGGTTTGTGTTATTTGTTGAGAAGTTTGGTGATTGTTTGCACCAGAGGAGAGGACTCCCAGTTCCCATAGTGGTGCAAGGTGTAGGGGAAATATCCATTCTTACCAAGGCCAAAATAAATATCTTTATATCATTATCTTCATTACAGTTAAAGGGACACTAAATTCATTTTTTTTCTTTTATGATGCAGATAGAGCAGTAATTTTAAGCAACTTTCTAATTTATTCCAATCATCTTCTTTCTCTTGGTATCTTTATTTGAAAAAGCATAAATTAAAGGGACACTGTACCCAAAAAATGTCTTTCGTGATTCAGACAGAGCATGACATTTTAAGCAACTTTCTAATTTACTCCTCTTATCAAATTTTCTTAATTCTCTTGGTATCTTTATTTGAAATGCAAGAATGTAAGTTTAGATGCCGGCCCATTTTTGGTGAACAACCTGGGTTGTCCTTGCTGATTGGTGGATAAATTCATCCACCAATAAAAAAGTGCTGTCCAGAGTCCTGAAACCAAAAAAAGCTTAGATGCCTTATTTTTCAAATAATGATAGCAAGAGAACGAAGAAAAATTGATAATAGGTGTAAATTAGAAAGTTGCTTAAAATTGCATGCTCTTTCTGAATTACAAAAGAGAAAATTTGGGTACAGTGTCCCTTTAAAGCTTAGGAGCTGGCCCATTTTTGGTTCAGAACCCTGGATAGCGCTTGCTGATTGGTGGCTACGCTACCCAGGTGCTGAACCTAAAATGGGCTGGCTCCTAAGCTTTCATTCCTGCTTTTCAAATAAAGATACCAAGAGAAAGACGAAAATTTGATAATAGGAGTAAATTAGAAAGTTGCTTAAAATTGCATGCTCTATCTGAATCATTAAAGTGATGGTAAATCCTAGCGTTTGTGAAACGCTAGAATTTACCATTAGAACAAATAAAGGGGACTTTCATTCATGACGTATAACATACTTCATGATGAAAGTTCCTTTATTTGTTCCAAGCGATCGCTGTTATGAGCATGCTAAGGCAGCCCACCGACAGATCGCTATTTTCCCTATTTGGCTGAGAGGTGACGTTTCCATCTCTTATTTGCTCCAATGGTAAATCCTAGCGTTTCACAGATGCTAGACTTTACCATCACTTTAAAGAGAAATGTGGGTTTAGTATCCCTTTAACTATACAATTGTGTAATACCGTACCTGTACGCAGCGCCTTGGTGAGTGCTGTCGGAGCCTGGGAATATTCGCTGTAAATACTGGTTTAGGAGCTTTTCATTCACAATCCCTGAAACAAAAAAAAACAAAAAAAGAAATTCAGTGTTTTTAGATCAGTAATCCCCCATTTTTAGCCACTCATGTGAAAACATAATTATGTAGCCCAGGCGATTTCTTGCTTTGTATCCCAATACATTAAAAGGTTTGCAGTTTAAATGAACAAAACTAATCAAATCACATATACAATATATCAGGAAAATCTAGATAAATGCAAGAAAAATTATAACAATCAGGCAGGGCCCTAGACACTTCTAACTTTGTGTACCAATTAATACATTAAAAAAAAAATATATATATATATATTAAACATTGTATAATACGACTCTGTTGGTATCATGACAACTATAATCCAGTGTCAGGCTCTCAAGCCATGTCGGAGCTGTGCTACACTTACTGCAGGCCCGGTGCCTGTGCACTGCTGGGAAGGCTGGAGCCGGCAGGCACGCTATTGAAAGAGGATCAGCTCCTGTCAGAGCCGGGGGCCACACTAAGTAATGTTTGCCTGTGCGCTAGCCTTAATACTTTTTATATCCGTTTACCTGGAAGTGACCTTGGCCTTGTTCCTAGCTACAAGCCTGAATGGGAGGTGTTAAAGGTCATCTCAAACTCCTATTCAGTGCTTGGTTATTCATATGGAGACTAAAGCATTCTTGCTCCTGGACTGTTTCCCTAATCTTGACCATGAAAAAGTTTCTGGCTTACACTACCTGTCTGACCCTTCTACTGAGATATCCTACCCGAGTACTGACTTCCTGGCTAATATACTGTGCCCTGACCTGCTTTACTATTCTATCTTTACGCTATCCTGGTCATTATCTGCTGCTCACTCTCTGCACAACTGGTTCCGGAGGACAAAATCAGTTTATTTATCTATTACCTTATAGCCAGGAAGGATTATATTTGTCATGATATCAATGCAATCAAAGTAAGTATCACACTTATTGCTAGAAGTAAACAGAGCTGGGCTTCCTACCTGCTCTCATTAAGTAGGTGCCTATGGCGTTGCTAAAGGGGGACCATGGGCCCCACGTACCTATTGGCTTACCCCCACCCCCTTGTGCCCCTAAACATCACTCCATGATCTGAGGCTGCACCTATGGTACTGTGTGCTCTGACAGCACTGGTATAAAATGACAGGCAGTGACACTGACAAATGAATGCAAGGAGGGAGGCTGAACCATACTGTCAGTGAACAGATACCCCACCCCCAAGCTTTAGGACTTCAGCAGGGGAAGTCATTTCATCAGTAAGTTGTCATCAGTTTAGGGATTACAGATGTGAAAAAAATATAACATTTTCTTCAACCTTAAGTTTTTTTTTCCTTATGATTTTAAAAGGTTAAAACATTTTCATGGGCCCCTAAAAGTAATGTGGCCCCTAGGCACTGTGCCTAAGGGATAAGTCAACACTGCAAACAGGTGCTTCCCAGGCTAATCAATGAGCCACTAACCTTCATGGAGGCAGAAAATAAAACAGTGACTACTTCATTCAATGTTGATAATAGCAGCATAATGTGCTTGAATGCGGTTTTTATTTTTTTATTTTATTTTTACTTTACCATTAACCCCTTCACGCTTGCACTGGGTTTTAACGTTGTTAGGACGGCATGGAACGTCCTACCATATACAGTGTTCTTCACTTTGTCAAAGGAGGAAGCTGCAGAATTGGCCTGGGGGCCTGCCAAGCAACATAGGCAGTCCCCCATGATCCAATCTTGGCCTTGAAATCACGTGATCGCATCAACGATCGCGTGATTTCATTTGTACTAATAATGTTTACATCAGAAGTTCATTTCCATGTTAACCTTATGGTACTGGCACGAAGGGTTAATATCAGTTCATGATGTAAGCAATTAACACTTTCATATCATTTTGCATAATTCTAAAATTAACTTTTTTTTTGTTTATATATGTAAGTTGTGTACAAGTTTCAAAGTTTAAAACTGTGATTTCAGAAATGTTTTTATGCGTTATTAAATCAGGAAACAATTTAGTTAATCAACATGAAATGAGCAGGTGCAAAAAAAATGCTGTTCAAAATAACACGGAATGAAAGTCAAACAGGCAAAAATATTAACTATTTTCAAGCGGTCAATGCTTTGGAATTAGAAAAATCCAAAAATCATGGAAGACACTATTTGAAAAGTGTTTTCTGACAGATTCTAATATCACAGTTGAATCATCTCAATGAAACATAGTAGTGTATTCAACATGCTGCAACTCCAATGTAAAAACCTTATGATACCCAGGTATTCTAATGGATTGGAATGTGGTGACATTTGAAAAATGTACTAAATAAATTATGGAAGACACTTCACATGGATTTTCTAACAGATAAATTCCATCTGTCTGATATACAGCTCAGCAGGTGGATAAACCAGCTGCAAAGAGCACTTTTAGGTTTGCATAAATGCAATTTTCTACCAGGTCTATAAATTACACTTTTTAAATAAAAATGGATTTGGATTTTTAACCATTTGCTGGTTGCTAGTACGGAGAGAATTTGATAGACAACTCAGAGGTTCCAGTCTGACTATAGACACCATTGGTTTGTGTGATGGTCTAAACGTGAGTAGATCACATATTGATGTGTATGGGTATACATCCCAGTCATCAATGGATACACTATGCCAAGCCTGAAGTTGTGCTTTGCAGAAATATATTCCAGTGTGTTTGATCTCTGAGTAAGAGGAAATTAAGTCTATGTTTTGCTTTAGTTAGAAGACCAGATATTCTAAAGCATAGCTTCCATAAAAGTCCCTACGGTCAAAGTAATATGATCACTAAAAAGTAATCAAAAAAACATCAAGCAACTGCTAGTTCATCTTTAGTATAAGGCACCTGCTGCTAGTTGCTAACTATAGACCAGCACAGAGAACAATATCTGCTAGGAAGCATGTGCTGCTTTAAGACCAGAGTGCATTATTCCTGCAGCCTGTGTGTTTGAGTGGTCACATGAACTTATTTGGGACCCTGCAGTCACCAACTACAGACAGAACAATATCTGCTAGCAACACAGTTATATCTGACACCTTTATACCAATTACTTCCATAGAGTCCAAAAACTAGGGGTCTGATTCTAAGAACGTCACAGGGCTAGACGTGGTTTTCCATACTGTCACTCGCAGGGGCTGTCCTTATCAATTCAATTAAAAAAAGGGGGTGTCAATGCGAAAGAGGCGAGATGTCTTCCATACAAAGCAATGGAGCTAGCTAGAAAGGGGAACTTCCCTGGGGAAAGTAAAGTTAGCAGGGGGTGCACTTTAAAAATAAAATCCTGAGGCCAATACAAATCTGATAACTCTGCTTTCAGCTCGGTGTATAGTACCTTACAATTGCTTCTGTTTTTGTATACATGTGATTTTATTTCAGAGTAATAAGTGGTTTGCGTATTTTGACACAATCTCGCCACCTTTTAGTTTGCCAAAAAATAGCAAGATCTGCAGGGGAAAATGTTTACAGACCTAGTAGATAAATTTCAGCTTCACCCACTTGCAGAGGATTGGAAAATAATTGTACAATAGGGAAAATAATATGCTTTAAATTCCGTATTATAAATACAAATTTCACAGTGTTTTTGTTTGGCATATTAAGATTTCTACTGTGCACTTTAAAGTGTTTCTTTTCTAAACAATTTCAATACCAATTTTAATTTTTCCATAAAATATGATTTTAGCAGAACAATTTCATTTCGATCTATAATAAGATTAAACTTATACTGCATCATTTTATTTCAATAAGTCATTTATTCGTTTGATATAATTTTATAGGAATTAAATTAAAAAAGTCCTATTGTATTGTATGCATCATCGTCACATACTTAACCCCTTAATAACAACAATGTACCCTGTACATCGCTGGTCTTTAAGGGTTTTTTGGCCTGTAATAGCCCGGGTCCCTTAACACCAGCAGCAAAACCGAGCTATTACAACCTCCAACTCCCTCCTACAGGCCTCCAATTATAGCACAGTCTCACCACTGACAGCGAAAGCCATGCTATAAAAAAACAAGCCCCACTGAAAAGCCAGCAGTGTATAAGGGGTTAAAAGCAGGGTAGGATCTTTTGCAAGACACAGTGTTCTCAAGGTAAGAACTGCCTTTATAGAATTAGAACAGGGGTCAATTAGTACTGGAGAGATTCTTATAGAATCTCACAGGCCCCTAGGTTAGTTCCTGTCTATAATTAGTAATATAGCCTTAAAGGGACGCTAACGTAAAAGTTAAACTTTTATTATTCAGATAAAAAAAATCTTTCCAATTTACTTCCATTAACAAATTGCGCACAATCTTTTTATATGCACACTTTTTGTGGCACTGGCTCCTACTGAGCATGTGCAAGAGTTCACAGTATATACTTATATGTGTTTGGGATTGGCTATTGCTAATGGCTGTCACGTGCTAAAAGAAGCAGGGAAAATGGAAGTAACTTTGAAATGTGTCAGAAAAAAAAAAATCTACTATACGTTTGAAATTCAGTCTAAAGGATGCCATGAACAGAAATCACGCAAAATGGTTGAGGACTTTTTTTAGCATAATATTGCAATGTCCATACATGTCTATCAAATCACATCCACAACTCTGCATAGCTAAACGGCTCTCAAACTAAAATGTACTTTCTTAGATAATCTTACCAGAGTGAAAAGCTTTACATTATTGGGCCCTTACTGTTATTGTCTTTATTATGCATTTGTTGATTCTACTGTACTTAAAGGGATAGGATAGTCAAAATTAAACTTGCACAATACAGACACAACATGTAATTTTAAGGAACGTTTCAATTCTCCTCTATTTTCAAATGTGCTTTGTTCTCTTAGTATCCCTTGTTGAATATGCACATATCCTACACTGGTGGGAGCTAGCTGCTGATTGGTGCCTGCACACATTTGTCTCGTTATTGGCTACCTAGATGTGTTCAGAAAGCTGCCAGTGTTCCTTCAGCAAAGGATAACAAAAGAATGAAGCCAATTTGAGAAGTAAATTGGAAACTTTCTTTTCTGATTCAGACAGAACAAACCATTTAAAAAAAAAAAATTCCAATTGACTTCTATTATCAAATTTGCTTTGTTCCCAGGATATTCTGTGACCACTATATGGCAGGAAATAGTGCTACCATCTAGTGCTCTTGCAAATGGATAACATTATTGCAAAACTGCTGCCATATAGTGCTCCAGAAATGGGCCGGCTCCTTAGCATACGTCACTGCTTTTCAACAAAAGATACCAAGAGAATGAAGGAAATGTAATAGAAGTAAATTCAAAAGTTGTTTAAAATTGCATGCTCTATCATATTCATGAAAGAAAAATGATGGGTTTCATCCCTTTAATGGTCCTTTAAAGGGACAGTGTACACTAATTTTCATATAACTGCATGTAATAGACACTACTATAAAGAAGAATATGCACAGATACTGATCTAAAAATTAAATATAAAACCTTTTAAAAACTTACTTAGAAGCTCCCAGTTTAGCTCTGTTTATTATGTTAGGCTGGGACACCCGGTGAAAGGGGCTGGGAAAGCAGAAAGAGCAGCCCCCCCTCCCCCAATCCTTGCATTTAAAAAGACAGATTACACAAATAGCAGAAAGAATCTGTAGACCTGGGTCTACATCTGATACTTTGGGGCTTGGTCAACACAATGTTATTAAAAAATTAAGCAAAACTATATATTGTTACAAATAGCACTCCCAGAAGAGCTATATGAATGGATCATCTATAAAAAAATATATATACAAAGAAAAATCTAGTGTGCAATGTCCCGTTAAGTCAATTCTAATGACAGATCTATTCATGTATTTACCTGTGACCTTTGTCTTCTCTGGTTCGGAGGTCAGCCTGTAGTTTCTGCGTGATATGGCCGTATTAGACCCTCTGGAAGCCATCACCTCACATATGAGAACTGAAATTCCCAGAAAACGAGGAATCAGAAGAAAAGCTCAGAGTAAATAGGCGCCCACACCTGAACCATGAACTTATCACATTAAAACTCTTAAAGGGACATAAAACCCAAGAATTCTCTTTCATAATTCAGATAGAACATACAATTATAAAAAAAATGTACTTCTATTATCAGATGTTCTTTGTTTTCCTGTTATCCTTTGTTGAAAAGCAGGTAGATAAGATCAGCCGTTTTGCAATGTTGTTATACATTAGCAAGAGCACTAGATGGCAACACTATTTCCTATCATTTAGTGCTGCAGAAATGCACGCTACATATCTGGATATCTCTTTAACAAAGAATAACATGAGAATGATGCAAATTTGATAATAGAAGTAAATCGGGGCCTTTTTTAAAACTGTATTCTCTATCTGAATCATGAAAGAAAAATTTGGGGTTTCATGTCCCTTTAATGTTAGTTTACAACATCACTTTATTTTTTCCCATCTCATTAACCCTTTATTTCTCTTTTTTCTGCACCTTTAATCTCTACTGTCCCACAATGCCTATAAATTCCTCCCATTCTCTCAGCTCACCATATAATGCTCTAGTCCAAAGTCCCCGTTTCTAATAATTTCTAGTGATTCCCTATCCTTCCCAGAAGTCCCCCTAAGATCCTGCTCAATACAATTTCTTCCCCACTTCTGCAGTGACAAACTCACACCATCCCATACATTTCTCTCTCACCATTCCCTTACACCCCATTCCCTACCTTTTTCACCATTCCCCTTTAAATCACTCAACCTTAGTCCCCTCATGTACCCCCTATAATCTCCTTTCATAAATCCACCTCAAGCCCTTCCTTTATATTTCCCTCTCCTTCCATAGTCCTTGCCCTCCCCCACCACCAATAATTTACTCTTCTTCCCTAAGTCTCTCTCACTTCCCAATATCTCCCTCTCCTCTCTCCAGTCTGACTCATTGCCCTATAATTCCCTATCCCCCTCCCTCCAGACCCTGTACAACCTCAAACTATAATTCCCCCATCCACCCCCAGTCTCTGTACACCCCATAATGCTCTTCCTTCTACTGAGTCTCACCTCCCCTGTAAATCCCTTTCCTTTTAGTTAGTGTCACTAGATCACATTCCTTTTTCTTTCTTATCCCCCGTTTCCACTGTAGTTCTCTCCATGAATTACATTCTGTCCTTCCAACCTCCCTGTCACTTTCCTTATAATCCCTTCTCCTTCGCCCAGTCCTCATCACTTTCCCTTTAAATCCTTGTACATCAGTCTTTCCTCTCTTACCTTCCCCTGCAATTCTCTTATCCACATCTGTCACGTTGCCCTATAATTCCCTTTGATTCCTTAGTTCCTGTTTCTCACCTCCCCTATAATATTATGTCCCCTATGCCTCTTCTGTCGCTTGCCCTAATAACTCCCCTGTCACCTCCTCCTCTAATATTCTTTCCCCAGCGTCCCTCTCTCACCTCCCCCCGTTCCTTCTATCAGTCTCGATGTTTTCAGCTAACAACCAACCACAACCTTTTCTTTTCAACAATCTTTATTGAAATCCAGCTCTTATAACAACGTGTTACGTTTAAATAAAGATTTTGTATTTACTCCGATGTTTCAATAAACTTTATTAGGCTTCTGGAAACAAACAAATTGATACATATCGAGATATAATGACATTCGAAATTTGTATCTTTATGCTTTTTTTCAGTTGGATGCATATTTTTAACGTGGCTACACTATTTGTATCAGTGTACATCTAAGATTTATTTCTTAAAAACATGTAGCATTTAAAAACGTACAATACGACATTATTACTAGTACTGCATATAGGACAGATTAGATGATAGATAGATAGATAGATAGATAGATAGATAGATAGATAGATAGATAGATAGATAGATGATAGATAGATAGATAGATGATAGATAGATTAGATAGATAGATAGATAGATAGATGATAGATAGATAGATTGATAGATGATAGATAGATGATAGATGATTGATAGATGATAGATAGATAGATGATAGATAGATAGATAGATAGATGATATAGATAGATGATAGATAGATGATAGATAGATAGATAGATAGATGATAGATAGATGATAGATAGATAGATAGATGATAGATAGATAGATGATATAGATAGATGATAGATAGATAGATGATATAGATAGATGATAGATAGATAGATAGATGATGATAGATATAGATAGATGATAGTAGATAGATGATAGATTAGATTGATGAATGATAGAGTAGATAGATAATAGACAGAGTGGCAAAGCTACAGGATAGGTGATAGAATGATAGATTAGATATAATATATAGAGAGAGATGATAGAGATTGATATATCAATAGATTATATAGATATATTTAGATTAATTGTCTATAGATGATATATAGATTAGATAGATGGTAGATAGATAAAGAGATGATAAATATAAGGAACAAAGAGACACACAAACTAGATAGAGATAGATGAGCATAGATTAGATGGTAGATATATTAGGAAGATAGATTATAGATACCTGATATAGTAGATAGATTAAAATATAGATATATGAATATAGATTGATTATAGATTAGATATAGAGGATAGACAGAAGTAATAAGAGACATACACACAATGGATTACATGGAAAGAGATGGGTGGGCAGCAGATTAAATATATAGATGAGAGACAGATTGAAAAGGAACATATAGACACACACACACACACACATATATATATATATATATATATATATATATATATATATATATATATACACACACACACATAAATACATAAATAACCCCTTCATGCGCAACACACTGGATATTATACTGCGCGTATGTGTATAGAAAATGCATTAGTCTGGTTTTTGGTAGATTTGTATAGAGAGGTTCATTCTGCAGACATAATCTTGTAGACATGACATACACCAGTAGACATGTAGACCTGTAGATATGACATACACCAGCAGACATGTAGACATGGCATACACCAGCAGACCTGTAGGCATGGCATACAGCAGTAGATATGACATATATCAATTTAATTTTATTTATTTTTAAAAATGTGCGCTAATCTATATTTTATTAGTCATTTGGTACCTATATGACATGCTGCAAATGTGTCTATTCCTATGACTAGAGGTATTTTAAGTTTATTATCAATATTGTGTTCTGCATTGCAAATATACTGCAACTGCATACATTTTTAGAGGCTTCTTCTACTTTATATACTGATACTATACTATGTTGAATATAAGGGTTAGGATGTAGTTTTTCTAAAAAAAATTTCTCTCCGAACCCAGTCTTAGGATATGCATTAACTCCACAGGAGTGAACACAATGTTATCTACAGTTGTGCTCATAAGTTTACATACCCTGGCAGAATTTTTGATTTCTTGGCCATTTTTCAGAGAATATAAATGATAACACAAAAACTTTTCTTTCACTCATGGTTAGTGTTTGGCTGAAGCCATTTATTATCACTCAACTGTGTTTACTCTTTTTAAATCATAATGACAACAGAAACTGCCCAAATGACCCTGATCAAAAGTGTACATACCCTGGTGATTTTGGCCTGATAACTTGCACACAAGTTGACACAAAGGGGTTTGAATGATGATTAAAGGTAACCATCCTCACCTGTGATCTGTTTGCTTGTAATAAGTGTGTGTGTATAAAAGGTCAATGAGTTTCTGGACTCCTGACAGACCCTTGCATCTTTAATCCAGTGCTGCATTGACGTTTCTGGATTCTGAATCATGGGGAAAGAAAAAGAATTGTCAAAGGATCTGTGGGAAAAAGGTAGTTGAACTGTATAAAACAGGAAAGGGTTATAAAAAGATATCCAAGGAATTGAGAATGCAAATCAGCAGTGTTCAAACTCTAATCAAGAAGTGGAAAATGAGGCATTCTGTTTTATAACATACTGCATTCATCTTGCCATCAATTCTGACCAATTTTCCTGTGCCTTTGTAGCTCTCACATCCCCAAAACATCAGTGATCCACCACCGTGTTTCACAGTAGGAATGGTCTACCTTTCATCATAGGCCTTGTTGACTCCTCTCCAAATGTAGCGTTTAGGGTTGTGGCCAAAAAGCTAAATTTTGGTCTCATCACTCCAAATGACTTTGTGTCAGAAGGTTTGAGACTTGTCTCTGTGCTGTTTGGCGTATTGTAAGCGGGATACTTTGTGGCATTTGCGCAGTAATGGCTTTCTTCTGGCGACCATGCAGCCCATCTTTCTTCAAATGCATCCTTATTGTGCATCTTGAAACAGCCACACCACATGTCTTTGCATCCCGAACAATTTTCCTGGCATTTGTGGCTGAAATTTTAGTTGGTCTACCTGACCGTGGTTTGGTTTCAACAGAATCCCTCATTTTCCACTTCTTTGTTAGAGTTTGAACACTGCTGATTTGCATTCTCAATTCCTTGGATATCTTTTTATATCCCCATAACTCAAAATCCAGAATCGTCAGTGCAGCAGTGGATGAAAGATGCAAGGGTCTGTCAGGAGTCCAGAAACTTATTGACCTTTTATACACACACTAATTACAAGAAAAAGATCACTGGTGAGGATGTTTACCTTTAATAGCCATTCAAACCCCTTTGTATCAACTTGTGTGCATGTTATCAGGCCAAAATCACCAGGGTATGTAAACTTTTGATCAGGGTCAATTGGGTAGTTTCTGTTGTCATTATGATTTAAAAAGAGTAAACACAGTTGATTGATAATAAATGGCTTCAGCCAAACACTAACCATGAGTGAAAGAAAAGTTTTTGTGTTATCATTCATATTCTCTGAAAAATGGCAAAGAAATCATAAATTCTGCCAGGGTATGTAAACTTATGAGCACAACTGTATATGGCACACATGAACTAATGCAGTCTGGCTGTGAAAAGCTAATCGAATGCACATAGATAAGAGGCGGCCTGCAAGGGCTTAGAAACAGGCAGAAATTTAGAGGTTATAAATTATATTAATATAACAATGTTGGTTGTGCAAAGCTGGGAAATGGATATTAAAGGCGTTATCTATATTTTTAAACAAATCAAAAAACCTAGTAGACTGTTCCGTTAAAATGTATAAACACTTATCTTGAGTTGTTCTTAATATGTTTTGAATAATGTGATCTTAATGATTTTTGTGTACTGTAACTTTAACCCCTTCCCGCCTGGACTCACTTGTCTTCATCTGAACAAATCAATGATGAGATCAGGACAGTGAGGACTCCTCCCTATGATGCTAGGCACGCCCTCCAGCCCACAATCCCATTTAGGCAGCTTCTACGGCTGCAGGATAGCCAAACGGCTAGGATATACCATGCTGTCCTAAGGATGCTTGTGACGGATACCCCGGCTGGGTAGCTCCGCCAAATGGGTCCTGCTTCATTCCTGCCGACTGCAGCTATGTAGCTGGCAAGTGACCACAGCCTGTAGCCACCCCTGATGCCCGACAACATCAGTACTCAGGGTCCCACCCTGTGGCAGACTCCAGCTACCCAGACTAGGTAGCTCTGCCTGAGGGTCCTTCCTCTGCCTGGAACAGGCTGCTATGTAGCTCAGGAAAGTGATTCTAGCAGGAGCCCACCCAAATAACTAGACAGACTAGCATTCAGGTGAAACAAGAACTGATTTTATTAAAAACACACACTCCTTTTATACAGTGCAGCTCATCTTGATAAGAACAGAAGACAATGCCACAGTTTTCCCGCCATTCCCGCCCTTCCAGAGAGCCCGGCACCTCCATAGGAGCCACAGTCTCACATAATCCCTATACCTAGGGGTGGCGGTTTCGGGGTGATCCCGGTGGAGCGGTGGTACTTCCAGGGTGTCATTTTAAAGCTCTCGGTCCCCAGATGCCTCAGCATGATTTGTTACTGGGGACCAGAGTTACACTCCGTTGAAGTTATGGGGTTAGGGGTGCCCAGAACCCCCAGTTCCCAAAGAAGCTCCCCTCTGATAATTTCCACAGCTCTTGGGCAAAGGGCTGCTGGAGCGACCAGGGGTAAAGTTAGCGGGTGTCCTGCTGTCCTGTGGTCGACCGGGATTTCCAGGAGCCCGGCCAGCCCGAGAGGAGTTAGGCGGGTGTCCGTTGTGAGGCGGCCGACTAGGAGTTCCAGGAGCCCGGCCAGCCTAGGAGGGTTTTCCTGGTCATACACCAGCTCTTCACAAAACAAGCAAACAAAAGCTTCCAGAGATTGTGGTTGCTCTGAGGAGCCCAAAACCACTGAGAAACAACAGGGGTGAGGTTGTAGGGGGGGTTGGGGGTAGCCTTAGCTGTCTGGTATCCATGACATCTCCCCCCATCCAGTTCGGCAGACCTGGCTAGACCCTTAATGGGTCGGCCTGGGGCTGTCCGACGGTGGCCCTCCACTTCTCGATTGCTGAGAGAGGTTATCCCATCTCTCCTGAGCTTGGGGCATCCTGAGGGGGTTCCTGCTGGCGTTTATACCCTGCGCCTTGGGCGCATGGATAGTCACATAATGCAAAGTCACAAACAAGTTTGCTAAGGCCGGCTCCCAAACAATTGCTGTTCCACAAATTCCAGTGTCCTTAAGTTCCATGGCCAAACTGTCTCCCTCTGTGACACTCTGTTGAGTACCGGCTGACCCACCCACAAACAAAGCCAGTGCCGGTTTCCCAGCTGTATTCCCACCCCAGACCGGAGGGGGAGGTTGCTCCTTGGTGGGACAGGTAAAGCTTGGGTGCCCAAACATGTGGCACCAACTGTATACGCTTTTATCCTCCTTGCCCAATGCAACGCCTGCCCTTGGTGAGAAATACTCCGGGACAAGAAAAGGGTAGAGACCCTGCCAAGCTACTGAGGGGAGAGTCTGTCTGTCTCTTCTCCAGAGAAGGAGATCTACCACTGCGGAGGGAGGTCTGCTACCTCCGCTCCATGGGAAACTGTGCTGCCGCTGGGGAGGGAGACCGGCTGTCTCTGCTCCCTGTACAAGGTTCTGCCGCTGGGGAGAGAGACCAACTGTCTCCTCTCCCAGAAAGGGATTCGGCCGCTGGGGAGAAATATCAATACCAGTCTCTCCCTGCAAGGGCTTCTCTGTAAGGGGAGGGAAGACGACTACCTCTGCTCCCGAAGGATGGATCTGCCACTGGGGAGAGAGACCGACTGTCTCCTCTCCCAGGAAGGGGTTCTGTGTAAGGGGAGGATGACTACCTCCGCTCCCAGGGGATGGCTCTGCCGCTGGGGAGAGAGACCAACTGCCTCCTCTCCCAGGAAGGGGTTCTGCTTACGGGGAGGGAGGACGACTACCTCCTCTCCCAGTGGATGGCACTGCCGCTGGGGAGAGAGACCGACTGTCTCCTCTCCCTGCTCCTGGCTCTGCCGCTGGGGAGAGAGACCGACTGTCTCCTCCCCCAGGAAGGGGTTCTGTTTATGGGGAGAGAGGTCAACTACCTCCGCTCCCAGGGGATGGCTCTGCCGCTGGGGAGAGAGACCGACATCCATCTCTCCCTGCAAGGGGTTCTCTGTAATGGGAGGGAGGACGCCTACCTCCTCTCCCTGGTTTCCTAGGGCTGTTACAGGTGCTGGGCAGAGGCCGGCGGCTCTCTGCCCTGTTGCCAGCGCTTCTGCTGGGGTGGCTCCTTTGTCCAGGTCTATAAGCTCGGGCCCAGGCTGCTGATCTGTATCTAGCAGCTCGTCGTCACTTATGCTCTGTTGCCACTCATCTGAGGCCAACCTCCATGATTCCCAGAGTGCTGCACCACAGCTCCGTGCAGACTCCGTGGCATGCTGCAGAACTCGGTCTAGCAGCCTCTTGTATGCTTTTTCCAGTCCACATTCTTGGACAATAAGCGATACCATATCGGATACCAGCCAGGGTACCCCCGAGAGATCCAACAGCTGCTCTCGGGAGTGGCCAATGTTCGTTACTCTCAGTTCCGCCCGCTCCCAAATTCTGGGTCTTCTGTCAACTTTTCCAGTAGTAACTCAGGGCCGCCAAAGCCAAAGCCCTCTGTGGGGGGGGCAATCCTCCAGCCATGGCCGTACTTGCATAGCGAGCCATCGGAGATCCGATAGCCGTCCTCCACCCACATCTCTGCCAAAACCAGTCCATCTAGTTCCGATAGCCATTCCTCCATGGGCTGCTCTCCCAGGAAAAGCACTCGCAAGTCCCACCGGACCCAGTACCTCTCATCATCTGTGGGGAGGACCTTTCAATCACAATCCTTTTCTTGTTGAAGCCTCTCCCTCCATAGTTGCCAGTGGACAATGCTCCTGCAGCTCAGCTGGTCCAGTTCAGAACCAGGACCGTCCAGCTGGGTCAGTACCTCCTGTACTTTACTTAGGTACTCGGCTTCCATAGTTAGCAGCTACTGTGGCCCTTCTCTGTCAGCAGGAATCATGTGGAAGAAGCAGATCCCACCGCTGCCAGCCAATGTGATGGATACCCTGGCTACCCCGACTGGTAGCTCCGCCAAACGGGTACTGCTTCCTCCCTGCCGACTGCAGCTATGTAGCTGGCAAGTGACCACAGCCTGTAGCCACCCCTGATGCCCGACAACATCAGTACTCAGGGTCCCACCCTGTGGCAGACTCCAGCTACCCAGACTAGGTAGCTCTGCCTGAGGGTCCTTCCTCTGCCTGGAACAGGCTGCTATGTAGCTCAGGAAAGTGATTCTAGCAGGAGCCCACCCAAATAACTAGACAGACTAGCATTCAGGTGAAACAAGAACTGATTTTATTGAAAACACACTCCTTTTATACAGACAGCTCATCTTGATAAGAACAGAAGACAATGCCACAGTTTTCCCGCCATTCCCGCCCCTTCAGACAGCCCGGCACCTCCATAGGAGCCACAGTCTCACATAATCCCAATACCTAGGGGTGGCAGTTTCGGGGTGATCCCGGTGGAGCGTCTCTCGGCCCCCAGATGCCACAGTCCATAAATCAACATGATTCGTTTTTGGGGACCAGAGTTACAGTCCGTTGAAGTTATGGGGTTAGGGGTGTCCAAAACCCCCAGTTCCCAAAGAAGCTCCCCTCTGAAAATTGCCACAGCTCTTGTCCTCCCTAGGGGCTACCAATCCCCAAAAGAGCGGAGCTCTGGGGCAAAGGGCTGCTGGAGCGACCCGGGGTAAAGTTAGCGGGTGTCCTGCTGTCCTGTGGTCAACCGGGAGTTCCAGGAGCCCGGCCAGCCTGAGAGGAGTTAGGTGGGTGTCCGTTGTGAGGCGGCCGACCAGGAGTTCCAGGAGCCCGGCCAGCCTAGGAGGGTTTTCCTGGTCATACACCAGCTCTTCACAAAACAAGCAAACAAAAGCTTCCAGAGATTGTGGTTGCTCTGAGGAGCCCCAAACCACTGAGAAACAACAGGGGTGAGGTTGTAGGGAGGGGTTGGGGGTAGCCTTAGCTGTCTGGTATCCGTGACAGTGCTAAGGCCCAGCACAATTAGGACAGCATGGAACATCCTAAGGGCGGGAAGTGGTTAATGATGTTGTATATGAATGTACTGAAATGGTTGACAAGCTACACTATTTAAAGGTACATGAAACCCAATTTTTTCCTTTCATGGTTTAGAAAGGACATGCAATTTTAAACAACTTTCTAATTTATTTCTATTATCTAATTTGCTTCATTCTTTTGATATCCTTTGCTGAAAACCATATAGATAGGCTCAAGTAGCTGCTGATTGGTGGCTGCACATAGATGCCTCATGTGATTGTTGAACAAATAGCAATGCACAAGGGTGAGGAGCCAAAGGATATCTAAAGAAAGAAACAAATTAGATAATAGAATTAAATTGGAATGTTGTTTAAAAACAAAATGTATGCTTACCTGATAAATTTCTTTCTTTCCAGATATGGAGAGTCCACAACGTCATTCAATTACTAGTGGGAATATCACTCCTGGCCAGCAGGAGGAGGCAAAGAGCACTTCAGCAAAGCTGTTAAGTGCCACTCCTCTACCCATAATCCCCAGTCATTCGACCGAAGGGAAATGGAAAAAGAATAACAAAAAGGTGTAGAGGTGACTGAGGTTTAGTAAAAAATAACTGTCTTAATAAAGGGTGGGGTCGTGGACTCTCCATATCCGGAAAGAAAGAAATTTATCAGGTAAGCATAAATTTTATTTTCTTTCCTAAGATATGGAGAGTCCATAACGCCATTCAATTACTAGTGGGAACCAATACCCAAACTAGAGGACACAGAATGAACAGGGAGGGAGAACAAGACTGGCAGACCTAAACAGAAGGCACCACCGCTTGAAGAACCTTTCTCCCAAAAAAGGCCTCAGCCGAAGCAAAAGTATTAAATTTGTAAAAAGTATGCAGAGGGGACCCAAGTTACAGCCTTGCAAAGCTGTTCCACAGAAGCTTCATCTTTAAAAGCCCAAGAAGAGGAGACAGCCCTAGTGGAATGAGCTGTAATTCTCTCAGGAGGCTGCTGTCCAGCAGTCTCATAAGCAAAACGAATTATACTTCTCAACCCGAGGGAAAGAGAAGTAGAAGTAGCCTTCTGACCCTTATGCTTTCCTGAGAAACAAACAGGGCAGAAGACTGGCGAAAATCCTTAGTCGCCTGTAGGTAGAATTTTAGAGCACGCACAACATCCAAGTTGTGCAACAGACGTTCTTTATGAGAAGGAGGATTGGGACAGAGAGAAGGAACAACAATTTCCTGATTATTATTTCTATCTGAAACCACTTTAGGAAGAAACCACAATTTAGTATGAAGAACCGCCCTATCCGCATGAAAGATAAGGTAAGGCAAATTACACTGCAAAGTCGAGAGTTCCGAAACTCTCCGAGCAGAAGAGATAGCAATAAGAAACAAAACCTTCCAAGATAGCAACTTAATATCTATGGAATGTATTGGCTCAAACGGAGCCTGCTGCAAAACTTTAAGAACAAGATTAAGGCTCCAAGGAGGAGCAACAGGTTTAAACACAGGCCTGATTCTGACCAGGGCCTGACAAAAAGATTGAACATCTGGCACATCCACCAGACGCTTGTGTACCAAAATAGATCATGCAGAAATCTGCCCTTTCAGAGAACTGACTGACATCCCTTTCTCCAGACCTTCCTGGAGAAAAGACAAAATTCTAGGAATTCTAATTCTACTCCAAGAGTAGCCCTTCGATTCATACCAATAATATGTATTTGCGCCATACCTTATGGTAAATTTGTCGAGTAACAGGCTTGCGAGCCTGTGTCATGGTCTCAATGACTGACTCAGAAAATCCACGCTTAGCCAGAACTAAGCGTTCAATCTCCAAGCACTCAGCTTCAGAGAAATGAGATTTGGATAGTGTGAAAAAGCCCCTTTTCTAATATAGGGTCAGTGACTAAAATCAGTGTCAGGCTTTTCCTTATAACCCATTTATCTTATTTAAAGAATGATACTTACACCAGTCTTATAAAAAGGATACATTTATTAAATGACAAATCTATACAAGAGTGGTGAGAGAAGCGTCTAACATACAAGGACCTATCTACACTATAAACTAATGCCTGTGGGTGGGTGCATGCGAAGAAAGCTGAAGTCTGTCTATTTCCTTTTGGTGTTGTGTGTCCTTCCTTTTTTCTCTTTTCCAAGCTGGTTCTCAAAACATATTTATAGCCAAACAGCCATAGCATGAAGACAGTCCCAGCCAATCAAATCCATTCATCTTCTGTTTTATAACAATTCATCAGTTGAGTTAACTGCCTGTAGATGTCGCTGTGGTCCAAGAAATGAGTTTTCCTACAGTTATTACAGATAGAGGAATGGATATTTCAGTTATTACAGATAGAGGAATGGACCCTGAGTTAGAAGGTCTTTCCTCAGAGGCAACCTCCAAGGCAGCCGAGAAGACATCTTCACTAGGTCTACATACCAGATCCTATGAGACCATGCAGGAGCTATTAGAATTACTGATGCTCTCTCTTGTTTGATACAAGCAATATGGAAGGAGCGCAAACGGAGGAAATGTGTATGCTAGACCGAAATCCCAAGGAACCGCCAGAGCATCTATCAGAGCGTCCTGAGGATCTCTTGACCTTGAACCGTACCTTGGAAGCTTGGCGTTCTGCCGAGACGCCATCAGATCCAACTCCGGCACCCCCCATTTGAGGGTTAACCTGGAGAACACCTCCGGATGGAGAGCCCACTCCCTGGGATGAAATGTCTGTCTGCTCAGGAAATCCACTTCCCAGTTGTCCACTCCAGGAATGTGGATGGCAGATAGACAATTGTGAGCTTCCGCCCACTGAATAATCAGTGTCACCTCCTTCATCCGCAGAAGATACCTGTGCAGCAAAATCTGCAGACAAATAAACTCCTCCAGGAGGCTGAGAGAAACTGCAGGGCACTGTATGTGACGCCATAGAGGCTTGGGACGTTTGAGGAGAAAACTGTGGCATTGCCTCAACAGCATCATCTTGAGAGACATTGGGCTCAGGGGGCAACAATTTATCTTTAAATTGAAGTGTTCTAGCTAAGCATGCAGCACAGAATTGCATAGGCAAAACAATTTGTGCCTCTAGGCATAACATGCATTTATTGATCCATGTCCATAATACTAAATTAAAAATTCCCCAAATTGAAGACATTTTTTAAATACACTGTCACTTTAAGAATTTTTAATACCACAATTTGGCTGTTAGAAGTCTCTAAAACGAGTGTATAGTAGATCAACACTAAAGAGACTGAAATTTATTGACGACGCTCCGCTCCGCGAATATCCGACAGCAGAGAAGTCACATGACCGGCAGAGAGAGGAAGCTACGCAGCAAGTAAAAGGCGCGCGTTTCCCTCTGCCTACAACATAAGATGCAAGTAGCTGCAGCTGGTTTCAAACTCAAGCAGTCTGCCAGTTCGCCTGTTCTAGCTAAGCAAGCAAAGAAAACCAACTGCCAAATTTTAGGTTTATACATAAATCCCTGTATAAAACATAAGCCATCCACATACTAATAAAGTATTTCAACAGAATTAGCCCATAGAGGAAAAATGTCCCAATAAAGGGAAGTTTAACCCCTAGTCTCAACATACATAATGTGCCTGCCCACTGCCAAAGAAAATCCTGTATAAAAGAGTTTACAAATGTCCCCATCTACTACATATGACATTCTTCTGAAGTGCAAGTCTCCAAGACCTAGAAGACAAAAGCACTTACCTGCAGTCTAGCTGTCCGACAGCTCACAAGGCATGAAAGGACACATACTCCTTACAGAGACCTGTAGAAAAAGAAAGAACAGAGTAACCAACTCTGGCTTTCTGTACCATGGGCAGCAATGCGTAATGGAACAAAGCAAGGACTACCTCACAACTTCCTAACTGCTTAAAAGCCACCACTACATAGCTGTGTTTCCCTGACAAAGTACCTTACAAGTAGGAAACATGTTGGATCATGGCTGGTTTAATGCTGAAGTGGTGGTGAGACATTTTAAATGATTCTATAAATGATGGAATTTAACTTAAAGGGACAGTATACACCAGAATTGTTATTGTTTAAAAAGATAGATAATACCTTTATTACCCATTCCCCAGCTTTGCATAACCAACACTGTTATATTAATACACTTTTTACCTCTGTGTTTACCTTGTATCTAAGTAAGCCTCTGCAGATTGCCCCCTTATCGCAGTGCTTTTGACAGACATGCAGTTTAGTCAATCAATGCAGACTCCTAAATAACTCCACGGGAGTGAGCACAGTGTTATGTATATGACACACATGAACTAGTACTGTAACTTTAAAAAACTTTCAAAATGCTCTGAGCTAAAGGGCGGTTTTCAACGGTTTAGAACTCAGTTTGAGCCTAGCTAGGTTTAGCTTTTCTAAAATACCACCAAGGGAACAAAGCAAATTTAATGATAAAAGTCAATTGGAAAGTTGTTTAAAATTGCATGCCCTATCTGAATCATGAAAGTTTTTTTTTGGACTTGACTGTCCCTTTAATATTTTGCACAAATTGTTCCTCTGTCAGTTTATGGATTGAAAAGATTATATTCATATAGGAAAAGAAACAATTTTCATACAAGTACCTAATAACTTTTTGCCATGTACCTTATCAAAACTCCTTTTTCCTTTAAAAAATGATTATTGATTTTGTATTTGTATCTTTTATCATCAGTCACTAACTGACGTATTATATGCTGATTGACAATTGTTATGTCCCCTTTTTTTTCATATCAACGTTTTCACTTATTAAAGGATAGAAGTCAGAATTAAAGGGACAGTCTAGTCCAAAATAAACTTTCATGATTCAGATAGGGCATGTAATTTTAAACAACTTTCCAATTTACTTTTATCACTAATTTTGCTTTGTTATTTAGTATTCTTACCTGAAAGCTAAACCTAGGTAGGCTCATATGCTAATTTATTACATCTTGAAGGCCTCCTCTTACCTGAAAGCATTTTGACAGTTTTTCACCACTAGAGGGTGTTCGTTCATGTGTCATATAGATAACATTGTGCTCGTGCATGTGGAGTTACCTAGGAGTCAGCACTGATTGGCTAAATTGCAAGTCTGTCAAAAGAACTGAGATAAGGGGGCAGCCTGCAGAGGCTTAGATACAAGGTAATCACAGAGGCAAAAAGTGTATTTATAAAACTGATGGTTATGCAAAACTAGGGAAAGGGTAATAAAGGGATTATCTACCTTTTTAAACAATACAAATTCTGGTGTAGACTGTTCCTTTAAACTTGCCCAATTCTGAAAGAGCGTGTCATTTTGAGACAGGCACTTTTAAATTCACTTCTGTTTTCAAATCTACTTTGTTCTCTAGATATCGGTTGTTGAAAAATAATATGTACATATCCTACACTAGTGGGAGCTGGTGATTGGAGCTTTAACACATTTGTCTCTTGCAATTGGCTGACTAGATGTGTTCAGCTAGCTCTCAGTAGTGCACTGCTGTTCCTTCAGCAAAGGACATCAAGAGAATGAAGCAAATGTGTATGTTCTATCTAAATCCTGAGAGAAAATAATTGTGTTTCATGACCCTTTCAGAGCAGTGAATAATCTTCTCTTTATTGAATAATTTTTACACCTTTATTATTTCACTGGCTCTGAAAGTCACATTCTCAACTGTTGACACCAACTTTTCCTTTTAAATGTTTGTATTACAAGCAAAACCTAAGATTTCTTTGAACGTAAAAAAACCAGTCCACGGGTTCATCCATTACTTCCCAACAGGAAGTTGCAAGAGGACACCCACAGCAGAGCTGTCTATATAGCTCCTCCCCTAACCCCCACCTCCAGTCATTCGACCGAAGACAAGTAAGAAAAAGGAGAAACTATAGGGTGCAGTGATGACTGTAGTTTAAAAAATAAAAACACCTGCCTTAAAGTGACAGGGCGGGCCGTGGACTGGATACACCACAAGAGAAAGAAATTTATCAGGTAAGCATAAATTTTGTTTTCTCTTGTAAGGTGTATCCAGTCCACGGGTTCATCCATTACTTGTGGGATACCAATACCAAAGCTTTAGGACACGGATGAAGGGAGAGACAAGGCAGGCACTTAAACGGAAGGCACCACTGCCTGTAAGACCTTTCTCCCAAAAATAGCCTCCGAGGAAGCAAAAGTATCAAATTTGTAGAATTTAGAAAAAGTATGAAGCGAAGACCAAGTCGCCGCCTTACAAATCTGTTCAACAGAGGCCTCATGTTTAAAAGCCCATGTGGAAGCTACCGCTCTAGTGGAATGAGCTTTAATTCTTTCAGGAGGCTGCTGGCCAGCAGTCTCATAAGCTAAACGGATTATGCTTCTCAGCCAAAAAGAAAGAGAAGTTGCCGAAGCCTTTTGGCCTCTCCTCTTTCCAGAGTAGACAACAAACAATGCAGATGTTTGACGAAAATCCTTAGTAGCTTGCAAATAAAACTTTAAAGCACGAACCACGTCAAGATTGTGTAACAGACGTTCCTTCTTTGAAGAAGGATTAGGACACAGTGACGGAACAACAATTTCCTGATTGATATTCCTATTAGATACTACCTTAGGAAGAAACCCAGGTTTGGTACGCAAAACTACCTTATCTGCATGGAAGATCAGATAAGGGGAATCACACTGCAAGGCAGATAACTCTGAAACTCTTCGAGCCGAAGAGATACTTACTAAAAAGAGAACTTTCCAAGATAAAAGCTTGATATCTATGGAATGCAAGGGTTCAAACGGAACCCCTTGAAGAACTTTAAGAACTAAATTTAAACTCCATGGCGGAGCAACAGGTTTAAACACAGGCCTGATTCTAACCAAAGCCTGAGAAAACGCCTGAACGTCTGGAACATCAGCCAGGCGCTTGTGCAAAAGAATAGACAGAGCAGAAATCTGTCCCTTTAAGGAACTAGCCGATAATCCCTTTACCAATCCTTCTTGGAGAAAAGATAGTATCCTAGGAATCCTGACCTTACTCCACGAGTAACCCTTGGATTCACACCAATGAAGATATTTACACCATATCTTATGATAGATTTTCCTGGTGACAGGCTTTCGAGCCTGAATCAAGGTATCAATGACCGACTCGGAGAAACCACGTTTTGATAAAATCAAGCGTTCAATCTCCAAGCAGTCAGATGCAGAGAAATTAGATTTGGATGTTTGAATGAACCTTGGAGTAGAAGGTCCTGCCTCAGCGGCAGAGTCCATGGTGGAGAGGATGACATGTCCACCAGATCCGCATACCAAGTCCTGCGTGGCCACGCAGGCGCTATCAAAATCACCAAAGCTCTCTCCTGCTTGATCTTGGCAATCAGGCGAGGGAGGAGAGGAAACGGTGGAAACACATAAGCCAGGCTGAAGGACCAGGGCACTGCTAGAGCATCTATCAGCGCTGCCTGGGGATCCCTTGACCTGGACCCGTAACAAGGAAGCTTGGCGTTCGGACGAGACCCCATCAGATCCAGTTCTGGTTTGCCCCATAGTTGAATCAGCTGGGCAAATACCTCCGGATGGAGCTCCCACTCCCCCGGATGAAAAGTCTGCCGACTTAGAAAATCCGCCTCCCAGTTCTCTACTCCTGGGATATGGATAACTGAGAGATGGCAAGAGTGAACCTCTGCCCATAGAATTATCTTGGAAACCTCCATTATTGCCAGGCGACTCCATGTTCCCCCCTGATGGTTGATATAGGCTACAGTCGTGATATTGTCCGACTGAAATCTGATGAACCTGGCCGCAGCTAGTTGAGGCCAAGCCTGAAGACCATTGAATATCGCTCTTAGTTCCAGAATGTTTATCGGAAGGAGGGCTTCCTCCTGAGTCCACAAACCCTGAGCCTTCAGGGAGTTCCAGACTGCGCCCCAGCCCAGAAGGCTGGCATCTGTCGTCACTATAGTCCACTCTGGCCTGCGGAAACTCATTCCCCTGGACAGATGGACCCGAGATAACCACCAGAGAAGAGAATCCCTGGTCTCTTGATCCAGATTTAACAGAGGAGACAAGTCTGTGTAGTCCCCATTCCACTGGTTGAGCATGCAAAGTTGCAGTTGTCTGAGATGTAGGCGGGCAAATGGAACTATGTCCATTGCTGCTACCATTAGGCCGATCATTTCCATACACTGAGCCACTGACGGTCGAGAAGTGGAATGAAGAGCACGGCAGGAAGTTAAAAGCTTTGATATCTTGACCTCTGTCAGAAAATTTTTCATTTCTACTGAATCTATCAGAGTTCCTAGGAAGGAAACTCTTGTGAGAGGAGAGAGAGAACTCTTTTCTATGTTCACTTTCCACCCATGAGACCTCAGAAAGGCCAGAACAATGTCCGTATGGGACTTGGCGATTTGAAAAGTCGATGCCTGAATCAGAATGTCATCTAGGTAAGGGGCCACCGCTATGCCCCGCGGCCTTAGAACCGAAAGAAGGGACCCTAGAACCTTTGTAAAGATTCTTGGTGCCGTGGCTAACCCGAAGGAATGAGCCACAAACTGGTAATGCCTGTCTAGGAAGGTGAACCTGAGGAACTGATGATGATCTCTGTGAATCGGAATGTGGAGAGAAGCATCCTTTAAGTCCACGGTAGTCATATATTGACCCTCCTGGATCATAGGGAGGATGGTTCGGATTGTCTCCATCTTGAAGAACCCTGGGAAACAATCTCTAGTGCCCAGGGATCCTGGACGTCTCTTGCCCAAGCCTGGGAGAAGAGAGAAAGTCTGCCCCCGACTAGATCCGGTCCCGGATCGGGGGCTACTCCTTCATGCTGTCTTAGAGGCAGCAGCAGGTTTCTTGGCCTGCTTCCCCTTGTTCCAAGCCTGGTTAGGTCTCCAGACTGGTTTGGACTGGGCGAAATTTCCCTCTTGTTTTGCATTAGAGGAAGCTGAAGCTGCACCACTCTTGAAGTTTCGAAAGGAACGAAAATTATTCTGTTTGGCCCTTAATTTATTGGACCTATCCTGAGGAAGGGCGTGACCTTTTCCTCCGGTAATATCAGAGATGATCTCCTTCAGGCCAGGCCCAAATAGGGTAGGGTCTGTCCTTTGAAAGGGATGTTAAGAAGCTTAGACTTTGAAGTAACGTCTGCTGACCAGGACTTAAGCCATAGCGCCCTACGCGCCAGAATGGTAAAACCTGAATTCTTAGCCGTTAGCTTGGTTAAATGAATAACGGCATCAGAAATAAAGGAATTAGCTAACTTAAGAGCTTTAATCCTGTCTAAAATATCATCTAACGGGGTCTCCACCTGTAGAGCCTCCTCAAGAGCCTTGAACCAAAAAGCCGCTGCAGCAGTAACTGGGGCAATGCATGCAAGACGCTGGAGAATAAAACCTTGATGTATAAAAAATTTCTTAAGGAGACCCTCCAATTTTTTATCCATAGAATCTAGGAAAGCACAACTGTCCTCAACGGGGATAGTTGTACGCTTAGCTAGGGTAGAGACTGCTCCCTCCACCTTAGGGACCATCTGCCACGAGTCCCGTATGGCGGCATCTATGGGAAACATCTTTTTAAAAGCAGGAGGGGGAGAGAACGGCACACCTGGTCTATCCCATTCCTTAGTAATAATTTCCGAAAACCTCTTAGGGACTGGAAAAACATCAGTGTAAACAGGTACTGCAAAGTATTTGTCCATCTTACACAATTTCTCTGTAACTACAATGGGTTCACAGTCATCCAGAGTCACTAAAACCTCCCTAAGCAATAAGCGGAGGTGTTCGAGCTTAAATTTAAACGCTGTCATTTCAGAATCAGACTGAAGCACCGCCTTCCCTGAATCTGAAATGTCACCCACAAATAGAAGCTCTCCTGCCTCAGCTTCTGAGTATTGTGAGGGTATATCGGACACATGTATTAAAGCGTCAGAAAGCTCTGTATTAGTTCTAGCCCCAGAGCGGTCTCGCTTTCCTTGTAACCCTGGCAGTTTGGACAATACCTCTGAGAGGGTAGCATTCATAACTGCCGCCATGTCCTGTAAGGTAAAAGAATTAGACGCGCTAGATGTACTTGGCGTCACTTGAGCGGGAGTTATAGGTTCTGACACATGGGGAGAGTTAGATGGCATAATCTTCCTTTTTTCAGTCAGAGAATCCTCTGGAGATAAATCTTTAAGAGCCATAATATGGTCTTTATAGTTTATAGAAATTTCAGTACATTTGGTACACATTATAAGAGGGGGTTCCACAATGCCTTCCAAACAAATTGAACAAGGAGTTTCCTCTATGTCAGACATGTTTAATAGACTTGTAATGAGACAAGCAAGCTTGGAAAACACTTTAATAAAGGTGAAACAGCAATTAAACAAAAACGTTACTGTGCCTTTAAGAGAAAAAAACTAGCACTTAAACTGCAAAACAGTGTAAAAATATAATAAAGTCTTCAAAATTTTTACAGTGTGTGTAAGGGACTAAAGCAACATTGCACCCACTTGCAAATGGATGGTTAACCCCTTAGCCCCCAAACCAGATTTAAAAAACGTCAACCACCGGTAAAAGACAGTTGAGCACCTTGCCACTGCCCTGCTGAGGCTCCTACCTGCCCTCAAATACGATTTAGGGAAGAAATAAACCATTTATAATGGTCCTCAGATGCCAAAGGACTCCTCTAGGGAAGCTGGATGTCTCAGTCTGAAGGAAACTGCGCATCTAGAGCGCGAAAATAGGCCCCTCCCACCATGTACTGGATGTCAGAGGGGCCTTAAGAAAATACTCCTAGGAGTATCTGACTGGCCATGTGGAAAACTAGGCCCCAAATAAAGACTTATCTCCCTCAGAGAAAAAAACGTCCTATTTATGAAAACATGTAAACGTTTTGTCACTAAGTAATATGAGTATTAACATGAGTATTACCCTGTTTTGTAAGCATGATCCCAGTCGTTGTTAAATCACTGCATCAAGCTTACCTCAAATACACAAGGCTCTGTCAGCATTTTCTAGAACTTATCAATCTCTCTAGAAATAAAAATACTGAACATACCTCAAAGCAGGTAATCTGCAGACCGTTCCCCCAACTGAAGTTTTCCCATACTCTTCAGTTATGTGTGAGAACAGCAATGGACCTTAGTTACAAACCGCTAAGATCATCAACCTCCAGGCAGAATTCTTCTTCTAATTTCTGCCTGAGAGTAAAACAGTACAACGCCGGTACCGTTTAAAAATAACAAACTCTTGATTGAAGGTAACACTACACTAAGTCACCACATATCTCTTAATACTGCCTATCTTGTCGAGAGTTGCAAGAGAATGACTAGAGGTGGGGGTTAGGGGAGGAGCTATATAGACAGCTCTGCTGTGGGTGTCCTCTTGCAACTTCCTGTTGGGAAGGAGAATATCCCACAAGTAATGGATGAACCCGTGGACTGGATACACCTTACAAGAGAAAATAGAAGCAACTTACTAACAATGTGCAGGATTTTACAGATCTAGGGTAAACTCCTTAAAAAACAAACAAAACAAAAAACTCTTGTGTTTGTATGCTCTTCTTTGATGGGTCAAAGGAAAACCAAGTAAAAGTTTATGATATTTAATGCCCCTTTAAAAACTTTATCCAGCATCCTCTCCTCACACTGACAGGAAAGTCTTTAGGACCCATAAGCTTTACTTTTATTACCATTAGTATCAGGTCTATTTCTGTCCAACAACAAAAATCCCTCAGCTTGAAGGGACACAGAAGCAAAACATTAGAGACAGTAAGCATGTTTTTCCCAATCATATCACATTCTAGTTTTCATTGACTCCCCCCCCCCTATCGATTCACCAGGTTAAGAAGAGTTTATTTCTGCCTCCTTTTGTGCACATTGACAAAGTGTTCAAACTGCCCATTCGGCTAATTTATTTTATTGCTGTCATCAGGTAGTAATGCCAAATCATAGCTGTACCAGTAAAGAGCTGAAGTACATACAATGTAGTGCTACACTAATTCCCTCTTCAAAGGAAAGCCAGCACATTACATTGCTCCAAGATGGGACACTGCACTGTAAGATTTGCGTCCCTTCATATGTTACATTAGCAAAAACATAAATTATGCTTACCTGATAATTTTTTTTCCATCGTGGGGAGGAGAGTCCACGGCTTCACTTGAGCGGGAGTTATAGGTTCTGACACATGGGGAGAGTTAGATGGCATAATCTTCCTTTTTTCAGTCAGAGAATCCTCTGGAGATAAATCTTTAAGAGCCATAATATGGTCTTTATAGTTTATAGAAATTTCAGTACATTTGGTACACATTATAAGAGGGGGTTCCACAATGCCTTCCAAACAAATTGAACAAGGAGTTTCCTCTATGTCAGACATGTTTAATAGACTTGTAATGAGACAAGCAAGCTTGGAAAACACTTTAATAAAGGTGAAACAGCAATTAAACAAAAACGTTACTGTGCCTTTAAGAGAAAAAAACTAGCACTTAAACTGCAAAACAGTGTAAAAATATAATAAAGTCTTCAAAATTTTTACAGTGTGTGTAAGGGACTAAAGCAACATTGCACCCACTTGCAAATGGATGGTTAACCCCTTAGCCCCCAAACCAGATTTAAAAAACGTCAACCACCGGTAAAAGACAGTTGAGCACCTTGCCACTGCCCTGCTGAGGCTCCTACCTGCCCTCAAATACGATTTAGGGAAGAAATAAACCATTTATAATGGTCCTCAGATGCCAAAGGACTCCTCTAGGGAAGCTGGATGTCTCAGTCTGAAGGAAACTGCGCATCTAGAGCGCGAAAATAGGCCCCTCCCACCATGTACTGGATGTCAGAGGGGCCTTAAGAAAATACTCCTAGGAGTATCTGACTGGCCATGTGGAAAACTAGGCCCCAAATAAAGACTTATCTCCCTCAGAGAAAAAAACGTCCTATTTATGAAAACATGTAAACGTTTTGTCACTAAGTAATATGAGTATTAACATGAGTATTACCCTGTTTTGTAAGCATGATCCCAGTCGTTGTTAAATCACTGCATCAAGCTTACCTCAAATACACAAGGCTCTGTCAGCATTTTCTAGAACTTATCAATCTCTCTAGAAATAAAAATACTGAACATACCTCAAAGCAGGTAATCTGCAGACCGTTCCCCCAACTGAAGTTTTCCCATACTCTTCAGTTATGTGTGAGAACAGCAATGGACCTTAGTTACAAACCGCTAAGATCATCAACCTCCAGGCAGAATTCTTCTTCTAATTTCTGCCTGAGAGTAAAACAGTACAACGCCGGTACCGTTTAAAAATAACAAACTCTTGATTGAAGGTAACACTACACTAAGTCACCACATATCTCTTAATACTGCCTATCTTGTCGAGAGTTGCAAGAGAATGACTAGAGGTGGGGGTTAGGGGAGGAGCTATATAGACAGCTCTGCTGTGGGTGTCCTCTTGCAACTTCCTGTTGGGAAGGAGAATATCCCACAAGTAATGGATGAACCCGTGGACTGGATACACCTTACAAGAGAAAATAGAAGCAACTTACTAACAATGTGCAGGATTTTACAGATCTAGGGTAAACTCCTTAAAAAACAAACAAAACAAAAAACTCTTGTGTTTGTATGCTCTTCTTTGATGGGTCAAAGGAAAACCAAGTAAAAGTTTATGATATTTAATGCCCCTTTAAAAACTTTATCCAGCATCCTCTCCTCACACTGACAGGAAAGTCTTTAGGACCCATAAGCTTTACTTTTATTACCATTAGTATCAGGTCTATTTCTGTCCAACAACAAAAATCCCTCAGCTTGAAGGGACACAGAAGCAAAACATTAGAGACAGTAAGCATGTTTTTCCCAATCATATCACATTCTAGTTTTCATTGACTCCCCCCCCCCCCCAAACGATTCACCAGGTTAAGAAGAGTTTATTTCTGCCTCCTTTTGTGCACATTGACAAAGTGTTCAAACTGCCCATTCGGCTAATTTATTTTATTGCTGTCATCAGGTAGTAATGCCAAATCATAGCTGTACCAGTAAAGAGCTGAAGTACATACAATGTAGTGCTACACTAATTCCCTCTTCAAAGGAAAGCCAGCACATTACATTGCTCCAAGATGGGACACTGCACTGTAAGATTTGCGTCCCTTCATATGTTACATTAGCAAAAACATAAATTATGCTTACCTGATAATTTTTTTTCCATCGTGGGGAGGAGAGTCCACGGCTTCATTCATTACTTGTGGGAATTAAGAACCTGGCCACCAGGTGCAGGCAAAGGCACCTCAGCCAACGGCTTAAATACCTCCCCCACGCCCCACATCCCCCAGTCATTCTGCCGAGGGAACAAGGAACAGTAGGAGAAATATCAGGGTATAAATGGTGCCAGAAGAATATATTTAGATCCGCCCGTCGGAGATACGGGCGGGGGCAGTGGACTCTCCTCCTCACGATGGAAATAAAATTATCAGGTAAGCATAATTTATGTTTACCATCTAAAGGGGAGGAGAGTCCACTGCTTCATTCATTACTTGTGGGAACATATACCCAAGCTTTTAAAGGACACTGAATGAAACCGGGAGGGTAAAATGCGGACCCTTAATCTGAGGGCACCACAGCCTGTAGAACCTTTCTCCCAAAAAGAGCTTCCGCAGAAGCAAAAACGTCAAATTTGTAAAACTTAGTGAAGGTATGCATGGACGACCAGGTAGCTGCCTTGCAAATCTGCTCCATAGAAGCCTCATTTTTAAAGGCCCAAGAGGAAGCTACCGTTCTAGTGGAATGAGCCGTAATCCTCTGAGGAGGCTTATGTCCGCTGTCTCATAGGCCAAGCGGATCAAGCTCCTCAGCCAAAAAGACAAAGAAGTAGCAGAAGCCCTCTGACCCCTGCGCTTCCCTGAATATACAACAAAAAGTGATTTAGATTGTCTGAAATCCTTTGTGGCCTGAATATAGAATTTCAAAGCACGAACCACATCCAGATTATGAAGTAACCTCTACTTAGGAGAAGAAGGGTTAGGACATAAAGAAGGAACAACTATCTCCTGATTGATGTTACGGTTAGACAACTATGGGAAGAACAGCCTTATCCGCATGAAACACCAGATAAGGGGGCTCATATTGCAAGGCCGCCAGCTCAGAGACTCTGCATGCCGATGCAATGGCCAACAGAAAGAGAACCTTCCAAGAGAGATCCTTTATGTCAAGAGAATGCATAGGCTCAAACAAAACCCTCTGCAAGACCTTAAGTACCAAGTTTAAGCTCCAAAGGGGAGCAGCCTGCCTAAAAACAGGCCTGATTCGAGACAGAGCCTGAACAAAATATTGGATGTCAGGGAGAGCAGCGAGTCTCCTATGCAACAGAACAGATAAAGCCAAAATTTGTCCTTTTAGGGAACTAGCGGCGAGACCCTTCTCCAAACCCTCTTGGAGAAAGGACAAAATCCTGGATACCCTCACCTTGTGCCAAGGGTAGCCATGACTCTCACACCAGGACAAGTAAGTCCTTCACACCTTATGATAGATGCATCAAGTGACCGGCTTTCTTGCCTGAACTAGAGTGTCAATCACATTCTCAGAAAAAACCCTTTTTGCCAAGACTAAGGGTTCAATCTCCAAGCAGTCAACCTCAGAGAATCGAGATTTTGATGTTGAAAAGGACCCTGCTCCAGCAGATCCCTGCGACACGGTAACCTCCACGGCAGAGAGGATGACATCCCCACCAGATCCGCAAAGCACGTCCTCCTCGGCCACGAAGGAGCAATCAGAATGGATGATGCTCTATCCCGCTTTATACGAGCCACTACACGAGGAAGAAGAGGTAACAGAGGAAATATGTATACTAGACCGAACCCCCAAGGCATCACCAATGCTCCGCCTGTGGGTCCCTTGACCTCAATCCATATTGGGGAAGCTTGCAATTCAACCTTGACGCCATGAGATCGATCTCCAGATCGTAAACACTTCGGGGTGAAGAGACCTTTCCCCCGGATGAAAAGTCTGCCTGCTGAGAAAATCCACTTCCCAGTTATCCACATCCGGGATGTGGATCGCAGAGAGCGAACAGTTGTGGGCCTCCACCCACTCTAGGATCCAAGACACCTCCCTCATTGCTAGGGAGCTCCTCGTGCCCCCTGGTGGTTGATGTAAGCCACAGAGGTAATATTGTCCATCTGGATCCTGATAAAGCTGAAGTCCCCCAGACGAGGCCACGCCTTCAGAGCACTGTAGATCGCTCGAAGCTCCAGAATATTTATTGGAAGAAGGGACTCTAAGCGAGACTACTTCCCCTGTGCCATCCTGGCACCCCAAACAGCTCCCCATACCGCCAGACTCGGGTCCATGGTGACAATCTCCCAGGAAGGATGTCCCCCATGGACAGTTGATCCGGGCGGATCCACCAGGAGAGGGAAATCTGAGTCTGCACATCCATGTATATCGGCTGTGACAGATCGGAATGATCGCCGTTCCACTGTCTCAACATGCACAATTGAAGAGGTCTGAGATGAAACATGGCGAATAGAATGATCTCCATGCTGGAGACCATGAGCCCAATCATTTCCATGCACTAAGCTACAGATGGTCTCACTGTAGACTGAAAGGCAAGACAGGCAGACGCCATCTTTGTGCGTCGCTTGTCCATGAGAAAGATCTTCATGGACACGGAGTCTATGATTGTGCCCAAGAACTCCACCCTGGTACGGGGAACCAGAGAACTCTTCTTGAGATTGATCTTCCAACCGTGAGATTGAAGTAACTGCAGCAGGACCCTGGTGTGGGCCTCTGCCAGATGGAATGACGGCGCCTGAACCAGGATGTCGTCCAAGTAGGGCGCCACCGCAATGCCCTGGAATCTGGCTACTGCTAGAAGGGCCCCCAGGACCTTCGTAAAGACTCTCTGGGCCGTCGGCAGACCAAAAGGAAGAGCTACGAACTGGAAATGCTAATCCAGAAAAGCAAATCTGAGGAACCTGAAATGGTCCCTGTGAATCGGAACATGAAGGTAGGCATCCTTCAAGGCTATAGAGGTCATTAGCTGCCCCTCGAGCTAGAGGTAGAATGGATCTGATAATTTCCATTTTGAACAATGAAACGGACAGGAACTTGTTTTAACATTTGAGGTCCAAAATCGGGCGGAACGTGCCCTCCTTCTTTGGGTCCACAAACAAATTGGAGTAATACCCTAGACCCCTTTCTGCATGGGGTACTGGTACAATAACACCTAGAACATAGAGATCCCGCACACAACCCAGAAAGGCCTCTCTTTCTTCCGGCCTTAAAGACAGGTTTGACAGAAGGAATCTGCCCCTGGGTGGAGAGGACTTGAATCCTATCCTGTAACCCTGGGTAACTACCTCCAGAACCCAGGGGTCCTGAACATCCTGCAACCAGAAGTCTAAGAATAGAGACAATCTGCCCCCCACTCGGTCCGCAGACCAGTCAGGGGCCGCCCCTTCATGCGGACTTAGTCTCGGCGGGCTTCTTGTTCTGCTTAGACTTGTTCCAAGCTTGAGCAGACTTCCAGGCACCCATGGTTTGGTCCGCTTTCGCTGTGGGCTGTTGGCGTTGTGCCTTATCCCCCCCCCCCAAAAAGGACAAAAATTAGAACCCTTAGGTTTCGCCTTCTTATCCTGGGGAAGGAAGGCACCGTTGCCTCCTGTAACCGTAGATATGATAGAATCCAGACCTGGACCGAACAGGATCTTGCCCTTAAAATGGCAAAGACAGCAGCCTCGTCTTAGGCCATGTCCGCCAACCAAGATTTTAATCACAGAGCCCTGAATGCTAGAACCGAAAAACCTGATACTTTAGCATTCAGGCAGATAATTTGCATATTAGCGTCACAAATCAAGGAATTGGCCACCTCTAGGGCCTTAATCTTTTCCTGCACTTCCTCGAAAGAGGGTTCACCCTCAATCATATCAAATAAGGCATCGCACCAATATGACGCAGCTCCAGCAACCGCGGTGACCGCCACTGCCAGTTGGAAAACAAACACTGTGTGTTGAAACATCTTTCGCAACGTTTTCCAACTTTTTATCCATAGGCTCCTTGAACGAAGAACTATCCTCTATAGGAATCGTTGTGTGCTTAGCGAGCATAGAGATGGCCCCATCCACTTTGGGAATGGTCCCCCACAACTCCAGCTGGGCCTCCGGGTCGGGGGAAAGCTTTTTAAATTAAAAAGAGGGGGGAAATGAAGAATCTAACTGCTCCCACTCGTTCTTTATAATGTTCGCCATCTTGACAGGAACCGGGAAAGTCTGGGAAGCCACCCTGTCCTCGTAGACCTGATCTTATTTACGAATGGGGGGCTCTTCTGGAAGCTTCGGTTCCAGAACCTCTAAAGTAGCCAGTACTTGCTTTAGTAAGTTCTCCATCTTAAACCTAAAACCGGGCTCCTCCTCTACAGGAGGTTTAGACGACACAGACTCTGACCCCAAAACGGCCCCTTCTGATGCGTTGGAATGGGCCTCGTCGTCGTACCACCCTTCCAGGGCATCCGACAGAGACAAATCCTGGGACGGGCCACCGCTATGAAGAGCTCTACACTTGCGCTTAGCAGAACACGGCAAAGCATGGATCACCTTAGCGATTTCAAGCTGATCCGCAAAATCAGGAGGCCAAGCAATCTACTCCGAAGGGGTAACAGTCGGACCCTGGGGCACTGCATGTGGGATAGGGGACGCCTTTAGGGAACGCACCTCACAGGACAGTGGCACCTAAGAGGTGGACGGCTCAGTAGTGCTAGACATTCTCTTATGTTTGGAAGTCGTAGCCTTCTCAAGGCATGAGGAACACACACAGTTGAGCAGGCTGGTCTATCAAAACCTCACAATAAACACAGGTTTAAGACTTAGTTAAAGATGGAGTACCCTCTAACGCGTCAGAATGATCCGTAGCTTTTTAGAAAAAGATAAGACAGGGTCCCCTTATAACCACCAATGGCCGGGCACTCACCACCTCCTATGACCCGGACTGCAGAAACCTTTCGTCTCCTCCGTCGCAGATGAGACCGGAAGGGAAGAGACCCCACCCGGTCACAAGGATGTCTACACAGGACCACCCCTGCCGAGGAGAAAACGCACCAATAGACTGCGCAAGAACTCCCAGAAGAGAACCTGTCAGTTCCACAAAAATGACAGAGCCGCGTCCTTGCATGTAACACAGCAATCACACAAACTTATGTACATACCCCCCCCTGTTCAATAATCCCCTATATAGGAATATTAACCCTTGATTCTATAAAGATAAAGGCGCCACAATGTGGCCCTCTTTTCTGTGTCATCATAATATAAAAACAGAATTTATGCTTACCTGATAAATTACTTTCTCTTGCGGTGTATCCAGTCCACGGATTCATCCTTTACTTGTGGGATATTCTCATTCCCTACAGGAAGTGGCAAAGAGAGCACACAGCAGAGCTGTCTATATAGCTCCTCCTCTAGCTCCACCCCCAGTCATTCGAGCAAAGGTTAGGAAGAAAAAGGAGAAACCATAGGGTGCAGTGGTGACTGTAGTTTAAACAAAAAAATTTTACCTGACTTAATTGCCAGGGCGGGCCGTGGACTGGATACACCGCAAGAGAAAGTAATTTATCAAGTAAGCATAAATTCTGTTTTCTCTTGCAAGGTGTATCCAGTCCACGGATTCATCCTTTACTTGTGGGATACCAATACCAAAGCTTTAGGACATGGATGAAGGGAGGGAACAAGACAGGTACCCTAAACGGAAGGCACCACTGCTTGCAAAACCTCTCTCCCAAAAATAGCCTCCGAAGAAGCAAAAGTATCGAATTTGTAAAATTTGGCAAAAGTATGCAGTGAAGACCAAGTCGCTGCCTTACAAATCTGTTCAACAGAAGCCTCATTCTTGAAAGCCCATGTGGAAGCCACTGCTCTGGTAGAATGAGCAGTAATTCTTTCAGAAGGCTGCTGGCCAGCAGTCTCATAGGCCAAACGGATGATGCTTTTCAGCCAAAAGGAAAGAGAGGTAGCAGTCGCTTTTTGACCTCTCTTCTTACCAGAATAGATAACAAACAAGGAAGATGTTTGTCTGAAATCCTTAGTTGCTTGCAAATAGAACTTTAGAGCACGAACTACATCAAGATTGTGCAACAGACGTTCCTTCTTCGAAGAAGGATTGGGGCACAGAGAAGGAACAACAATTTCCTGGTTAATATTCTTGTTAGAAACCACTTTAGGAATAAAACCAGGTTTAGTACGCAAAACTACCTTATCTGCATGGAACACCAGGTAAGGTGAGTCACACTGTAAGGCAGATAATTCTGAGACTCTTCGAGCAGAAGAGATAGCTACCAAAAACAAAACTTTCCAAGATAACTTAATATCTATGGAATGTAAAGGTGCCACAGGTTTATAGACAGGCTTGATTCTGACTAACGCCTGTGCAAACGCTTGAACGTCTGGTACCTGTGCCAGACGCTTGTGTAAAAGGATAGACAGAGCAGATATCTGTCCCTTTAAAGAACTAGCCGACAATCCTTTCTCCAATACGTCTTGGAGAAAAGACAATATCCTGGGAATCCTAATTTTACTCCATGAGTAACCCTTGGATTCACACCAACAAAGATATTTCCGCCATATCTTATGGTAGATTTTCCTGGTGACAGGCTTTCTAGCCTGAATCAGAGTATCTATAACTGACTCAGAGAAACCACGCTTTGATAGAATTAAGCGTTCAATCTCCAAGCAGTCAGACGTAGAGAAACTAGATTTGGATGCTTGAACGGACCCTGTATTAGAAGGTCTTGCCTCACTGGCAGTGTCCATGGTGGGACAGATGACATGTCCACTAGGTCTGCATACCAAGTCCTGCGTGGCCACTCAGGCGCTATCAAAATCACAGACGCCTTCTCCTGCTTGATTCTGGCGATCAGACAAGGGAGAAGAGGAAACGGTGGGAAAACATAAGCCAGATTGAAGGACCAAGGCGCTGCTAGAGCATCTATCAATGCCGCCTTGGGGTCCCGGGACCTGGATCCGTAGAGAGGAAGCTTGGTGTTCTGACGGGACGCCATCAGATCCAACTCTGGAATGCCCCATAGCTGAGTCAGCTGGGCAAATACCTCCAGGTGGAGTTCCCACTCCCCCGGGTGAAAAGTCTGACGACTCCCAGTTGTCTACTCCTGGGATGTGAATTGCTGAGAGATGGCAGGAGTGGTCCTCCGCCCACCTGATTATTTTGGTTACTTCCTTCATCACTAGGGAACTCTTTGTTCCCCCCTGTTGATTGATGTAAGCTACAGTCGTGATGTTGTCCGACTGAAATCTGATGAATTTGGCCGCAGCTAGTTGAGGCCATGCCTGAAGCGCATTGAATATCGCCCTCAGTTCCAGAATGTTTATCGGGAGGAGATTCTTCCCGAGACCATAAGCCTTGAGCTTTCAGGGAGTCCCAGACTGCACCCCAGCCTAACAGACTGGCGTCGGTCGTTACAATGATCCACTCTGGTCTGCGGAAACATATTCCCTGAGACAGGTGATCCTGAGACAACCACCAGAGAAGAAAAACTCTGGTTTCCTGGTCCAACTGTATTTGAGGAGACAAATATGCATAATCCCCATTCCACTGATTGAGCATGCATAGTTGCAGTGGTCTGAGGTGTATCCGAGCGAAAGGGACAATGTCCATTGCCGCTACAATTAATCCGATTGCCTCCATGCACTGAGCTACAGATGGCCGAGGAATGGAATGAAGAACTCGGCAAGTAGTTAAAAGTTTCAACTTTCTGACCTCTGTCAGAAATATTTTCATTTCTACCGAATCTATTAGTGTTCCTAGGAAGGGAACCCTTGTGAGTGGGGACAGAGAACTCTTTTTGATGTTCACCTTCCACCCGTGAGACCTTAGAAAGGCCAATACAATTTACGTGTGAGCCTTGGCTCTGTAAAAAGACGGCGCCTGAATTAAGATGTCGTCCAAATAAGGCGCCACTGCTATGCTCCGCGGTCTTAGAACCGCCAGGAGGGACCCTAGCACCTTTGTGAAAATTCTGGGAGCAGTGGCTAAACCGAAGGGAAGAGCCACGAACTGGTAATGCTTGTCTAGAAAAGCGAACCGGAGGAACTGATGATGATCTTTGTGGATAGGGATATGCAGGTACGCATCCTTTAGATCCACGGTAGTCATATATTGACCTTCCTGGATCATAGGTAGGAATGTCCGAATGGTCTCCATCTTGAATGATGGGACACTCAGGAATCTGTTTAGAATTTTTAGATCCAGGATTGGTCTGAAAGTTCCTTCTCTTTTGGGAACCACAAACAGGTTTGAGTAAAAACCCAGTCCTTGTTCTGCAATTGGAACTGGGTATATCACTCCCATCGTATGTAGATCTTCTACACAGCGTAAGAACGCCTCTTTCTTTGTCTGGTCTGTAGACAGACGAGAAATGTGGAACCTTCCCCTTGGAGGGGAGTCCTTGAATTCTAGAAGATATCCCTGGGTAACAATCTCTAAAGCTCAGGGATCGTGAACATCTCTTGCCCAGGCCTGAGCGAAGAGAGAGAGTCTGCCCCCTACTAGATCCGGTCCCGGATCGGGGGCTACCCCTTCATGCTGTCTTGGTAGCAGCTGCAGGCTTTTTGGCCTGTTTACCCTTGTTCCAGCCCTGGTAAGCTTCCAGGTTGCCTTGGGCTGTGAAGCGTTACCCTCTTGCTTTGCAGCTGTAGAGGCTGAAGCGGGACCGCTCCTGAAATTACGAAAGGAACGAAAATTAGCTTTGTTTTTAGCCTTAAAAGGCTTGTCCTGAGGGAGAGCATGGCCCTTTCCCCCAGTGATTTCTGAAATAATCTCTTTCAATTCTGGCCCGAAAAGGGTCTTTCCTTTGAAAGGGACATTTAATAATTTGGATTTTGACGACACATCGGCCGACCATGACTTGAGCTAAAGCGCTCTGCGCGCCATAATGGCGAAACCTGATTTTTTTTGCCGCTAACTTAGCTAATTGCAAAGTGGCATCTGTGATAAAAGAATTAGCCAGCTTTAGAGCCTTAATTCTATCCATAATTTCGTCATATGAGGTCTCCGTCTGGAGCGACTCCTCCAGCGCCTCAAACCAGAAAGCCGCTGCAGTAGTTACAGGAATAATGCAGGCAATAGGTTGGAGAAGAAAACCTTGTTGAACAAAAATTTTCTTAAGTAAACCTTCTAACTTTTTATCCATAGGATCTTTAAAAACACAACTGTCTTCAATTGGTATGGTTGTGCGTTTAGCAAGTGAAGAAACAGCCCCCTCTACCTTAGGGACCGTCTGCCATGAGTCCCGTCTGGGGTCAGTTATGGGGAACATTTTCTTAAAAATAGGGGGGGGGGGGAGAACAAAAGGGACACCTGGTCTATCCCACTCCCTAGTAACAATATCCGCAACCCTCTTAGGGATCGGAAACGCATCAGTGTATACAGGGACCTCTAGGTACTTGTCCATTTTACACAACTTCTCTGGGACCACCATAGGGTCACAATCATCCAGAGTAGCTAATACCTCCCTGAGCAATACGCGGAGGTGTTCCAATTTAAATTTAAACGCTAATGAATCTGACTCTGCCTGATGAGAAACCTTTCCTGAATCGGAAATGTTTCCCTCAGACATCAAATGCCTCACCCCCACTTCAGAGCGTTGTGAGGGCACATCAGATAAGGCTACCAAAGCTTCAGACTGCTCATAATCTGTTCTTAAAACAGAGCTATCGCGCTTTGTAGGAAAAACTGGCAGTTTGGATAGAAAGGCCGCAAGGGAATTATCCATGACTGTCGCTAGTTGTTGCAATGGAATAGGGGCAGACGCACTAGAGGTACTAGGCATCGCTTGCGCGAGCGTAACTGGTTGTGACACATGGGGAGAGGTAGACTGACTATCCTCATTACCTTCAGTCTGAGAATCATCTAGGGCCACACTTTTAAGTGCAACAATATGATCTTTAAAGTGTATAGACATATTAGTGCAATTGGGACACATTCTGAGAGGGGGTTCCACCATGGCTTCTAAACACATTGAACAAGGATTTTCCTTAGTGTCAGACATGTTTAACAGACTAGTAGCATACACAAGCAGGCTTGGAAAACACTTTAATCAAATAAACACAATTTGAAAATTTTTACAAAACAGTGAAAAATGCAGCAATCCCTTTGAAATTTTCACAGTATGTACCTAAGGCTTTAATATGATTGCACCACAATTTGCAGAACGATTAATGCTCAAACCGGAGCAGCCTAAAGCTAGCAACCGGTTAAATAACTACAGCACCTTGCCACAGCTTACTGCTGTGGCCCTACCTGCCCTTAGGGATCAGTTTTGGGGGAAAAAAGCTTCTTTTAGGCCCTCAATCAGCAGCTGGACCCTCCATGTGAAGCAGCATGAACTGCCTTTCAATTCTAACTGCGCATCTGAGGAGCAAAATTAGGCCCCTCCCACTCCACAGTTGAGGCCTACAAAAATCCCTTCTAAGTGACTAAATTTTTGCCATGTGGAAAATAACCCCAGAAAAACACTCCAAAGTGCTTAAAAAAGTGTCTCCAACGAGTATTTCTTAAACAAATAATCGATTGCCCTGAATTAGTGTCAACCAGCCTAATTAGCCCTGTTGTGTAAGCATTCAATTCTTTGCTAAGTCTCAGAACATAGCTTACCCTCCCCACATTATCTCAGTCTTGTCTAGAAATAAATGACTGAACATACCTCATTGCAGTCAAGCCTGCAAACTGTTCCCCCCAACTGAAGTTTTCTGGTACTCCTCAGTCCTGTGTGGGAACAGCAGTGGATTTTAGTTACAACATGCTAAAATCATTTTCCTCTCAGCAGAAATCTTCATCACTTTTCTGCTAGAGAGTAAATAGTACAAACCGGTACCATTTAAAAATAAACTTTTGATTGAAGATATAAAACTACAATTCTAACACCACATTCACTTTACCCTCCCGTAGAGAGACCCTAGTGCTTAGAGCCGGCAAAGAGAATGACTGGGGGGTGGAGCTAGAGGGGGAGCTATATGGACAGCTCTGCTGTGTGCTCTCTTTGCAACTTCCTGTAGGGAATGAGAATATCCCACAAGTAAAGGATGAATCCGTGGACTGGATACACCTTGCAAGAGAAAATTAAACGATCTTACCAGAATCTACGCCGTGGAACAGGAACACAGCCTTTCAAGTGTGACAGGTGGTAGCTGCGCTCCTGACATGGACTTGAGAGAAGAACACAATCTGCGAAACTCGTCAACGCCGATTGCTGGAGGAGCTGTTAATATAAGTCGGGATAGTGTTGCAAAGGGAAGCTCCCTTTACATCTCCGGACGCTAACATTCAGCCAGGCCCTCAACCGAAAAGCATTAAGGGCTACTTAAACTCCTGTCCCATAGCAAAGGGTAGATCCCCTCAAAAGAGACCTCCGATTTTCCGGCACCTCTCTGCCACCTTCTGTGACGAAAGGCAAATAATGACTGGAGGATGAGGGGGGTGGGGGAGGTATTTAAGCCTTTGGCTGGGGTGTATTTGCCTCCTCCTGGTGGCCAGGTTCTTAATTCCCACAAGTAATGAATGAAGCCGTGGACTCTCCTCCCCTTTAGATGGAAACCAGCTACCTCAGATTTAAAAATCTCCCCCCACACACACACTGGCAGGTTGATTTCTAATGATACCTCTTGCTCACATACATTTCTATAGACAATACTGCACTTTTGAAACTGCCACCTATACTGAAATTATCTACAGGCAAACATGGTTGTTTTGATTAAAAAAAAAAAAAAAAAAGAAGGGAGCGGTTTGCAAACTATTTAGTACACTCCAAGAGATAAAATGGATCATTGGGAACATATATAAAAGAGGATAATATATAAAAGAGGATAATATTTTATAGTACACTGTCCCTTTAAAGCTAGGGAAATACTGTACCTTCCTGCACTAACACCTTACAGCACTACCACCTGGGTTAAGTGGCATGGGCTGGGGTAATATGGACATTCCAGCACAAGGAAGAACACAATCTCATAGCATACTATGCCCTTGATTAGTGTATATATAATGCCAAAGGACCAATCAGAGGCTTAGAAATATGAAATCAGCACCAATTGCATTTTCTGTTCTGATCATAAAGTGTATTTCTTTAAATAAAAAAAGCTAGGCACCTTTATTCTACCATAAACTCATTACAGACTTGCTTAGCAACTGTTCAGGGGCTATATTGTTTGATTTTTATTGTAATCTTATGCAGCCACTCTGAGATCTTTATGATCTGCTTCCCAAAACCATCTATAAAGGTCTTTATTTCATCTACATCTGCCACTTAAACAACACTTTGTCTACACACTTACATGTGCTGTCACCTAAGTCAACTAAATAAATGGATATATATTTCTAATAGATTAAAATACCTGCAGATTCTGAATGTTATTTGAATGGATTAACACCTTGCTTTCTTTATTCGTTTTTAATAGTCAAACTCCACCCCCCAACTTTCCTTATTTAAAAAGAGCCAATCTGGACTTCACTCTTGCAACGGTCATTGTGTTAACAAAATCTCCATTAATTGGCTTCAGCAGAAATGATCAGATAAACTGCAAATTAGGGACAGATACTTGCCAGGGATAGGCTTGTGAAGCTGCATGTGCACTTTAAGTTTTCAGTACAAGAAAATGCAAAATGTTCACTCAAGTTACAGAAAAAAGGCGGCAAAATAGTGAAAGTATATTTCGGAGTTGTTTTAAGTGATGCAGCATAGCTGTATTAGCTGACAAGAAAATATCACCTAAGCATCTCTATGTAAAAAAGAAAGATATTTAACCTCAAAATTTCTTTAGCTCACTAGTGTAAGTGCTCAGCGAATAGTTGTACTTTAGTTGCTGTCCAGCTGCAAGTTCAAAGAAAATCCAAATCAGCATCAGCAGTACCGAGGTCATGCATTGCTTTACTGAAATCTCATGATTTCACAGTAAACTTCCTTAAACTGAGTAGGAAAACAACATGACTGTGCCTGCACATGCCAGATGCTCGCTCCCTTGCAAGTCCTGGGACTCACATCCTGATTGGCTGCTTAAAGTCCCTTTACAATGAGATGTGGATACTGAGGAAAATTTGAGATAAAATATCTTTTTTTACATAGCGATGTTCAGGTGATAATTTCTAGTCAGCTTTGCTGCATCACTTGAAAGTGCTTCAACATTTGGGCATCATGTCCCTTTAATTGTTTTAGATTACAATCTCAAAGTGTTTAATAAAAGTGTATCCTTATTTACCTCCTGCTGTGGACAGTTATAAATGAGATACTAAAGTAACAAATCTCAGTGTGTTTTATTTCCCTTGAAAATAAGACAGAAAAAACCCAAAAAGGTATAATTCATAAAACATGGGACAGGTTTATCAAACCATACAAAAAAGTAATAACACATGACTGTGGGGGGAAAAACAAACTATATACACATCATGAAAAACTTCTATTTAGCAGTTAATCTATTTTAGGCACTTTTTTTAAAAAAAAAAAAACATTTATTTGTGCCTTGTTAGAGTGTAATTTTATCCGATACGGATTTACTAGTATGAAAAGATTTGATTCCATTCAGAAAGTTAGGTGGCGATTTTTCTTTTCTCTTTTTTTTTTTAACAGAGTTTCTAACTAGCCAGGAATGCAACCCGTTTAGTAACATTGTCAGCGCCATATTTTTTTATCAGTGTCTCTTGGATACTGGCATCATCATTCTGCAAGTCCAAGTCATCTTTTCGCACCCATATGGGATAGCCATCCGGACGGGATCCTGTTCTTAAGAAGTGTCTGGTGGATCCCACTTCCCCGTTGTTCTTCAGCAGCGCTTGGGTGACCTGGCACAGGCTAAGGTTGAACTCTGCCATCATACTATGTAGGCACTCCTGCAGACCGTCCATTTCTGAAAGCTCAGGGCTTGAAGATACCTCATCCACTTGTGTCTGGCTTTCAGGAAAGGCAGAATCCTCTCCCATAACAAAATCCTTTAGAGATACAGCCGGCTCGGGTGTGTTATCAACCTAAGGGGAGAAAAAAAAAAAAAAAGTATTTGACTCTGTTAAATTGAGGCTAGGTCAAATTTACCAAAAATATAACGATATAGAATTTTAAAGTAATTAGCATTTCCTTCCCACTGCATCATAGGACAGCCATTAACAAATCACAAAATGCATATACGTATATTCTGTTAATTCTTGCATATGCTCAGTAGGAGCTGGTGCCTCAGAAAGTGTGTATATAAAAAGAATGTGCATGTTTAGATAATAGAAGTAATTTGGAAAGTGTTTTAAAATTGCATGTTCTATCTGAATCATGAAAGTGTAATTTTGACTTTAGTGTCCCTTTAAGGGAAGTGATATCTTATGATTCGTACACAGTTCATTGATATTTGTGAGAAAGTGAGCAAGAATCTGCAAGCACAAGCAATAGTGAACGTGACAATGAGCATGAGAGAAAAAGAAAGAACCGAAAAAAGGAATGAAAGAAAGGAAAGAAAGAGCCCGCAAATTCAAGAGGGCTAGAAAAGAAGCCATAACAGAAAGTGAGCCAGCAAAAGCGAGAAATCAAGCACGTGAGAGAAAGCGTGCAAAAAAAGGAGAAAGAGAGAAGAAGAAAATGAAATGTTTGATGACCAGGCAAGTGCTATATTGGTGGGTAAAGACTGGGCGTTCTATGCTAGAGAGCAGATGTAACGTGTTATACAAACATTATGATTACTGTATTGGGCTCTCCAGCAATGCATCCCAACATACTTAGCAGCACTATACTAGGAAATAGAAATGGTATTAAACGGTAGGATACTTCTAAAAGGGCCAAACAACCAAGTTAAATCTGGGCTTTACTCCAAAGATCACAGAGATGACTGAAAGGAAACCACTTTTCCTTATTATTTTAATGGTTGCTAATGTGAATTTTAATTTAGTACCACAAGGGACTTTGTAAATCTACAAACACCTTCTTATATTGAACGTGTTATACTGTATAATCCTGCCCTTATTCACAACAAGAAACCCCGTCCTCTGACCTTATTATATTTTATGAACAGCGTTAAACATATTAGTCATTTTCCATGCAGACAAATAAAGGAAAGAATACTTAAAGGGACATAAAACAAAATTTTTCTTTCGTGATTTAAATAGAGAATATCATTTTAAACAACATTCCAATTAACTTCTATTAATTAATTTGATTCATTCTAAAGATATCTTTTGTTGAAGAAATAATGCACATGGGTGAGACAATCATACAAGGCAACTATGTGCAGCCATTGAGCTTATTTAGATATGCTTTTCAACAAAGGATATCAAGAGAATGAGGCAAATTAGATAATAGAAGTAAATTGGAACTTTGTTTAAATGTCAGGCTCTTTCTAAATCATGAACGTAAAAAAAAAAAAAAAATTGTGTTTCATGTTACTTTAAATATAAATTAAATCTAGAGGGAAATGCATTTTGTGCACAATTACTTTCCACAGTTGAAATGATCTGGCCCTAACAAGCCAGACAACAAAATGTTATTTACACCACAGGGGAACTGTTTTTCTGTATAAACAGTACCTTACCAGCAGACTAGGGTATGGCGATATCACCCATAAAAGCACTGTTCTGCGTTAACCCTGCAAATCTAAACAATTGAAATCTTTTTCACGTATTTACTTTTTTCTCATTTCAGATAAAGTATTTGGTCTTAACCCAAGCTCACAGATTGGGGATTTTACAATATCAGACCATGCTCCTATTTCACTAGATCTATCATGGGGTGAGATGAAACCTGAACTTTCTAAGAGCTACATATTCCCTCACTTTTTATTTAATAATTTAACCCTTTCGTGTCAGGGCTAAAGTGCCTACATCGGAACAACTGTTCCAATGTAGACAAATTGAAATCAATTCAAATATTGGATCGCGTCTGGGGGGCGTCCCTACAACCCTAGGAATGCCCTCCAGACCGCGATCAAATCCTGAAAGCACAGAAGGCTTTAGGACAGCCTTTAGCTATGACGTTCTATTCCGTCGTAACAGCTTTAAAGCCCAGTGTAATTATGACGGAATAGAACGGCATAACGGCTTTAAAAGGTTCAAAATTGGCTTACTGTAAAATGGCATGAATATGCTAAATGGAATCATTCATATATAATCACAAAAGCAAGATTTTTTGGAAACAGCGAAAGCGCTACTCAAAGGGGAGATTCAAAGATTTTAATTTCTTTAGGTATGGTGATAAAATCGGGAAGTTTTTAGCCAAATGTGTAAAATCTCATGAGCCACATAAATTCATCAAGGTAATTAAAAAGGATGGAGTCACACTAACCAATTCCGAGTCAATAAATACCAATTTATTTTTTTAACTACTTTAAACTATATTATATTCTTCCTCTGAGGTAAATTTAGTTAATACATCCAATTTCTGGCAGAATATCTCTCCTTCCACTTTGACCCCTGAAAGGTTAGAAATGTTAAATGCACCTATACTAGCAAAAGAAATTCATCTCGCAATAGAAAGATTACAATTAAATAAATTAAATTAAACTTAAGCAAAAATGAACCCCTTTATTACTAAATCTTTTTAATGACTACTTTACACAAGGGAAAACTCCCTCTTCCTATTTTTCGGCCTCTATAATTATTTTAATACCAAAAAAGGGTAAAGATCCAGAATCTATTGACTCTTATCGCCCAAATTCTCTCTTAAATACCGACTACAAACTTTAGACAAGTATTTTAACGCATAGACTTAATAAGATTCTTAAAACATTGGTGCATGTGGACCAGGTCGGCTTTATGGCACACAGAAACCCTTCAGCCAATATTCGTAAAATCTTTTTGTTATTGGATTCATATTGGAATTTTATATTGGCAAAACAAATTTAAAATATCGCACGATCTTGCTATTTTCTCTTTAGATGCTCAAAAGGCATTCGACTCAATTACCTGGGATCATCTTTTGTATACTTTGAGTCAATTTGGTTTTAGAGATCAATTTCCTAAATTGCATCAGATCCTTGTACTCTTAAGCTTTATCCACAATTTTTGTTAATGGTTCCCTTAAAGTGAAAGTAAATCCTAGCGTTGTACAAACGCTAGGATTCACTATTAAAACAAATAAAGGGGAATTTCATTCATGACGTATAAGATACTTCATATAGAAAGCTCCTTTATTTGTTTCAACCGATCGCCGTTCTCAGCTGTTACAGCAGCCCATGGCTACAAAATTTTTTGCTAAGCGGTGACGTTTTCACCTCTTAGCCAATAGCCATGCGGGAAATCCGTCTCCCATGGGCACCAGGCCGGATTTACCGCACGGCTATTGACTAAAAGGTGAAAACGTCACCTCTTAGCAAAAAATGTTTTTAGCCGTGGGCTGCTGTAGCAGCTAAAAACGGCAATCAATTGAAACAAATAAAGGAGCTTTCTACATGAAGTATCTTATATACTTATTGAATGTCCCCTTTATTTGTTTCAATAGTCAATCCTAGTGTTTGTACAACGCTAGGATTGACTTTCACTTTAATGACAACTACTCTATGGCTAAGGGTACGCATCAAGGATGTCCGATTTCCCCATTACTCTTTAATATTGCTATTGAACCCCTGGCCATAACTCTCAGAAAAATACTCCAAGGGATCTTGGAGGTCAAAAACTTAAAATTATTACTATACATGGATGACTTGCTATTATTTCTGAATAACACACCAATAGAAATGCCCATGGTTCTAAACTTAGTCCACAAATTTGGTTCCTTTGCAGGTTAAAAAGTAAATAATTCTAAATCTGAAATTTTATGGTTTAGCCCCATAATGTATGATAAGACCTCATCTCCCTTCAAAATAGTAGTAGATCATTTTACATATCTAGATATTAAAATATGTTCTAATCCTATAAGATTTATCTAATTGGTCACATATTCCTCTCTCCAAGACTGCAAAAGTTAACTTAATCAAAATGATTATACTACTAAAACTTATTTATGTAATGCAGAATATACCTATTTCAATAACTAAACAGGACATTGAATATCTAAATAGTGTTTTTAGAAGGTTCTTATGGGGAGAAGGTAGAAGACGTTTTGTTTTGGAAAAACGAATGCAGCTTAAACAATTTGGTGGGTTAGCGTTTCCTTATATCTCTCTATATAATAATATTTGCCTGGCTAAAGTGGCAATGGATTGGCTTACTGGAGGTGATTACATTGCATTTTTGGAGGCGGAGAAGAAATTACTTTATCCCTTTTCTCTTGGTGCCTTACTACATTGTAAAGGGGAGATTATAGAAACTCCAGAGAAAGACTCTCCAGAATAACAAATAATCAAATATAGCTGTGCTGCTGTAGAGCAGCTTAATGAGTGCAGTACCTGGCTATTGTAAAAGAAAACTTAGTAGGGAAATATATTGGTATAGTGAATATATTTATTTATTTATGAATAACTATTAATCAAATATAGCTGCACTGCAGTAGAGCAGATTGATGAGTGCAGTACCTGGCTATTGTAAAAGAACCCTTAGTATGGATATATATTGGTATATTTAATATATTGGAAAAGTAGTAGTAGTAGTTAGAGTTCTGAACTAGAACTGATGATTTGCATGCATACATAAATAACAGTGTATAAAAATATATCACATAAAACCCATCTCATAAAAAGCATAACTAAGGGTTCTTTTACAATAGCTAGGTACTGCACTCATTAAGCTGCTCTACAGCAGCGCAGCTGTATTTGATTATTTGTTATTGGAGAGTCTATTTCTCTTTACAATCAAACTAACTGAGGAATAAGGGATTCATATATATGACAATTTACCTCTGACGAAGAAGTAATCCTATACTTCGAAACGCGGAAAGGAATCATTTATTAAGTGGGTGTACAGTCTTTTCTTGTTACGGCAGTGATCCTGGTATTATTGGATCTTTGGTTATTTTAAAACAGCAAGCTTTAATAGCCTAATCTGTGCATGAATCAATCTCTCCTAATACTTTCTAGGACTTGCTTTGCATGTGCACTGCGGTATAGTCTTACAGAAACAGGGGTATGATAGATTAGATCCTGAAGCTATGAATTGCTGTTAGCTTAGCACCAACTTTTTAAAATATTGATATTCATGCTGTTTCATTTACACTTTTATGCAATACGGGTTAAGTTTTACACCATTGTTTTTACAATAAACAAACTTGAACTTTAAAGAAGATTCTTATACAAGTGTTTGGATCTGATGCAATTTTAATTGAACAAGTGGAGTATGACCGACAACATCAGTCAAGTATAACTTCATATATGCATACAAGTCTGAATGCTTACCTCATCAAGGATTGAGGGCAATAAATGTGAGTGCATATCGCTGCATAGTTTTTAATAAATCATTTGCTCAACAGTATTACGCTATGTGCTTTTTCCTTGTCTCTCCATAACTGAGAATTTGCGAGCAGAAAAAACCTATTGGTGTCTCCCCGGAGTATGGTATTTCCAAGACCAGACATCACAGAGAAAGCAGGAAGTTTCTACCAGAAAAGTGGCTCGGAAAATACAGAATAAGAAGCTCAATATAAGAAATTCTCTATTCAAAAGGAGCTACGGAATAAACTACAGACCAAGGGCTAGACCTACATTGGTTTTCAAGAGAGCATACATTACCTCATATGATTGAGGTAATTTCCGGTAAGAGGATAACCATCCACCAGTAATAGTATTGTACAAGTACCGTTTGGACTGTGTCTGTATTATAGACTAGTACAAGTTTCTTGAACATGTATATGGAATAGCAACACTTGGTAATTTAACAAACCAAATTGCATATTTGTGCGCTGAAGCATAACTGATCTGTTCTCTTGTTTACTAATATTTCCAACAGTGTTACTGTATCTTTTTTTCATGCTGCACGATATATCCATATAACACATTTTCCTAAATACACACATTACAATAATTTCCTGTTCCCCTTCTAGATATAAGGGTTAACTGACAGTTTAGCCCTGGTAATATAAATATATATATATATATATATATATATATATATATATATATATATATATATATATATATATATATATATCAGCTTTGTTTGCATATTCTTTTTCTTAGCGCTGTAGCATTTGTTGTGCCTTACTAAATTTGCCTAGTAACTCTATTCCCAAGAATAATAAGGGGAGACACATATTTGTTCATATTATTAAAGCCTGGCAACAAATAAGATCTATACTTAAAATAAACCCTCTCATTTCCAATCTCGTACCAATTGCCGGAAACCCCTGCTTTATATAAATAGATTTAACAGGTGGGCTAATATCGGCCTGGTATTTTTATATCAATTCTATGATACGGAGTCTTGTGGAATACATTTGTTTAACACTTTAAAAGAATGTTATGGTCTCCAGAATGCAGATTGTTATGCTTATCTTCAAGTTCGCCACTGTTTTTTTCAGATTACCAAGGACCTTAACACGCCTTGGATACACTTGGGACTTTCTCTTTATAAAGCTGGAAACCATTCGATTAATTTTTGGTATAATTTAGTAATGTCTAGTACAGGAGACTCTAATATACATAAATTGTCTTTAAGGTGGCAATAAGAATTGGTGACAATAGATGAGGTCTCACTGAAACGTAGCATTCTGAGTGTAGTGAAAGCTACGCCTTCAGCATCATGATGGGAATCACACTTTAAACTGATTAACCGGGTATACATATCCCCAGCTAGACTTAACAAATGGTACTCCAATACTCAAAACAACTGTCCTCAATGTAGTTCTACTGAGATGGACCTGGTCCACATGTTTTGGATCTGCCCAAAAATCCAAGTGTTGGCAACGTGTACAATTTTGGTTAAGGAAACTTTTCGGCACAATCTCATTTTGACTAAAATATGTTTATTTCTTTATGAAAGGGAACAAAACAGGGATAATGTGGAATTCATTAATACAACCATTGTAGGTGGCACATATCTCATTCTTAGAAATTGGAAGAGTAAAAGAGAACCCACTATCAATTTAACATTTCTATTACAAACTCAAGCAATAATTGAGCACATTTGATAGTTTTATGGCTCAGAAGCCTGTGGTATAAAATTCTCTAGTAAGTGGCTGCCATTTCTTAAAGGGACAGTAAACACCAGAATTTTTGTTATTTTAAAAGATAGATTATCCCTTAATTACCAATTCCCCAGTTTTGCATAACCAACTAATTACCTTGTATCTAAGCCTCAGCAGACTGCCCCCTTATTTCAGTTCTTTTGACAGACTTGCATTTTAGCCAATCAGTAAATTAGCCAATGGTAAATTCACGTGCATGAGCTCAATGTTATCTATATGAAACACGTGAACTAATGCCCTCTAGTGGTGAAAAACTATCAAAATTCATTTAGATTAAAGGCGGCCTTCAAGGTCTAAGAAATTAGCATATGAACCTCCTAGGTTTAGCTTTCAACTAAGAATACCAAGAGAACAAAACAAAATTGGTGATATAAGTAAATTGGACAGTTGTTTAAAATGACATGCCCTATTTGAAACATGAAAGCTTTTTTTGGACTTGACTGCCCCTTTAAGTTATATGAAAATAATATCCAAAGACAATTTATCGTCCCCTTTCAAAACCTAGAAATTAATTAGTTGTTAACACCACATTAAAAACGTACCTCTTTTCAGGGAAAGTGGTGGAGGAGGGGACTGGCATTTTATAATTTTCCTAATTGACCCCCCCACCCTTTTTTTCTCCTCTCTCCCCATTTTTTTGTTTTTGTTTTGACATATCTGGGCACTCACAAATGTATTTGAGTCTATTGTTTGGTAATAAGTGTCTTATGCTTTATTCACTTTTCTGGTTATTTTCTGTAACGTGAGGTTACGATTAAAAATTACGTTATTTCATAGCAGAGTACATTTTCTTTTACTAATGATAGCAGAGTACTGATCTTTGAATTCAAAATGTTATGTTAAAGGGACAGTCTATTCCAAATTTTTTATTGTTTAAACCAGTGTTTCCCAAGTGAGGTCCTCACATACCCCCCAACAGGCCTGGTTTTAATTATAGCTGAACTAGTGTACAGGTAAGGTAATCAGCTGATCAGTAACCATGGTTATTAATCTGCTCTCATACTATCAGCTGATTATTTAAACAGATAGATATTCCCTTTATTACCCATTCCCCAGTTTTGCACAGCAAACATGGTTTTATTAAAGGAATAGTCTAGTCAAAATTAAACTTTCACGAGAGCAAGCAATTTTAATGAAATGTTCTAATTTACTCCCATCATCAAATTTTCTTTGTTCTCTTGGTATCTTTATTTGAAAAAGCAGGAATATAAGCATAGGAGCCAGCCCATTTTTGGTTTAGCACCTGGGTAGAACTTTCTGATTGGTGTCTTAATTTAGCCAGCAAGCGCTACCTAGGTGCTGAACCAAATATGGGCCGGCTCGTATGCCTACATTCAAATAAAGATAGCAAGAGAACGAAGAAAAATTGATAATAGTTGTAAATTAGAAAGTTGCCTAAAATTGCTGCTCTATTTGAATCATGAAAGTTTAATTTTGACTGGACTATTCCTTTAATATACTTTTTTCCTCTGATTACCTTGTTTCAAAGCCTCTGCGGACTGCCCCCCTGATCATATGGCTTTTTACTATCAATTGACTTGCATTTTAGCTAATAACTCCACAGGCGTGAGCACAATGTTATCTATATGGCTCACATGAACTAGCAATCTCCTGTTGTGAAAAGCAAACAAAAAAATCATGTGATAAGAGGCTGTCTGTAGTGGCTTAGAAACAGGCAGACATTTAGAGGTTTAAATGTTATAAAGTATAGTAATATAACAATGTTGGTTGTGCAAAGCTGAGGAATGTGTAGTAAAGGTGTTGTCTATCTTTTTTAAACAATAACAATTTTGGTGTTGACAGTCCGTTTAAATTAGAGTTACCCAAAATACATTCTGGAGCACTAATCAATCTGCCATATATTAAGTAATTTGTTACATTTAAAAAAAAAAAAAAAAAAAACACCACGCTCCACACTTCTCATAGGCTATGCGGTAAATAGCCCATTGTACCGCATAACTTATCTATGTCCATACTGCTGGAAGGTAATGAAAAGGTTCGGACAGTCCGTTTATAAAAAACAAACACTTTATTTACTTTCCAGTTAAAATAAGAACAAGCTGTATCCAAAAAAAGAATCAAACAACACTGTACTCTCAGCACTCCAAGGTAAGGACACACCAGACTTCAGTGAGTAAAAACATAATTTATGCTTACCTGATAAATTTATTTCTCATGTAGTGTATCCAGTCCACGGATCATCCATTACTTTTGGAATATATTCTCCTTCCCAACAGGAAGTTGCAAGAGTCCACCCACAGCAAAGCTGCTATATAGCTCCTCCCCTAACTGCCATACTCAGTCATTCGACCGAAAACATGCAGAGAAAGGAAAAACCATAGGGTGCAGTGGTGACTGTAGTTCAAATGAAAAAATTACCTGCCTTAAAGTGACAGGGCGGGCCGTGGACTGGATACACTACAAGAGAAATAAATTTATCAGGTAAGCATAAATTATGTTTTCTCTTGTTAAGTGTATCCAGTCCACGGATCATCCATTACTTATGGAATACCAATACCAAAGCTAAAGTACACGGATGATGGGAGGGACAAGGCAGGTACTTAAACGGAAGTTACCACTGCCTGTAAGAAACCCTTTCTCCCAAAAATAGCCTCCGAAGAAGCAAGGTATCAAATTTGTTAAATTTGAAAAAGTATGAAGCGCAGACCAAGACTCCGTCTTGTAAATCTGTTCAACAGAAGCCACATTTAAAAAAGGCCCAAGCGAAAACCACAGCTCTAGTAGAATGAGCTGTAATCCCTTCAGGAGGCTGCTGTCCAGCAGTCTCATAAGCTAAATGAATTATGCTTTTTAACCAAAAAGACAGAGAGGCTGCCGAAGTCTTTTGACCTCTCCTCTGTCCAGAATAGACAACAAACAAGGTGAACGTTTGATGAAAACTGTAGTAGCTTGTAAGTAAAACTTTAAAGCACAAACCACGTCCAATATTGTGTAATAGACGTTCCTTCTTTGAGGAAGGATTAGGTTACAAGCATGGAACAACTATCTCTTGAGTGATGTTCTTGTTAGATACCACCTTAGGAAAAAACCCAGGTTGGTACGCAGGACTACCTTATCCGTACGAAGGACCAGATAAGGAGAATCACATTGTAACACAGATAACTTGGAGACTCTACGAGTCGAGGAAATAGCTACCCAAAAGGAACTTTCCAAGATAAAGATTGATATCTATGGAACAAAAAAGGTTCAAACGGAACTTCTTGAAGAACCTTAAGAACCAGGTTTAAGCTCCATGGTGGAGCAACAGTTTTAAACACAGGCTTGGATCTAACCAAAGCCTGAACAAATGCCTGAACGTCTAGAATACCTGCCAGACGCTTGTGCAAAAAAATAGACAGAGTAAAAATCTGTCCCTTTTAAGGAATTAGCTGACAACCCTTTTCTCCAAAACATCTTGGAGAAAAGATAATATCCTGGGAATCCAGACTTTACTCCATGAGTAACCCTTGGATTCATAACAGATATTTACACCATATCTATGTTCAATTTTCCTAGAGACAGGCTTTCATGTCTGTATTAAGGTATTAATGACTGACTCGGAGAAGCCATGCTTTGATGACATCAAGCGTTCAGTCTCCAGGCAGTCCATCTCAGATTGATTCTATTTAGATGGTTGAAAGGACCCTGAGGTAGAGGGACCTGTCTCAGAAGCAGAGACCGTGATGGAAAGGATGACATGTCCACCAGATCTGCATACCAGGTCCTGCGTGGCTACGCAGGCGCTGACAAAAACACCAAAGCCCTCTCCTGCTTGGTCTTGATCTCCGGAGGAAATCCCACTCCCCCGGAAGAAAAGTCTGACGACTTAGAAAAACCACCTCCCAGTTCTCAACACCTGGGATATGGATAGCTGATAGACAAGAGTGAGTCTCTGTCCAGTGAATTATTGTAAGACTTCTAACATCGCTAGGGAACTTCTGTTCCCCCTTGATGGCTGATGTAAACCACAGTCGTGTATATTGTCCGACTGAATATGATGTACCTCAGAGTTGCTAACTGAGGCCAAGTCTGAAGAGCATGGAATATCACTCCCAGTTCCAGAATATTTATTAGAAGGAGGGTCTCCTCCTAAGTCCACTATCCCTGAGCCTTCAGGGAGTTCCAGACTGCATCCCAACCTAAAAGGCTGGCATCTATTGTAACAATTGTCCCATCTGACCTGCGGAAGGTCATACCCTTGGACAGATGGACCCGACATAGTCACCAGAGAATCTCTGGTCTCTTGGTCCAGGTTTAACAGGGGTACAAACCTGTGTAATCCCCGTTCCTCTGACTGAGCATGCATAGTTGCAGCGGTCTGAAATGTAGACGTGCAAATGGTACTATGTCCCTTGCCGCTACCATTAAGCCGATTTCATTCATGTACTGAGCCACCGAAGGGCGCGGATGGAATGAAAAACACGGCAGAAATTTAGAAACTTTGACAACCTGGACTCCGTCAGGTAAATTTTCATTTCTACAGAATCTATCAGAGTCCCTAAGAGGGAAACCCTTGAGATTGGGGATAGAGAACTCTTTCCTTGTTCACTTTCCACCCATGTGATCTCAGAAATGCCAGTACTACGTCCATATGAGACTTGGCAATTTGGATGTTTGACGCCTGTATCAGGATGTCGTCTAAATAAGGGGCCACTTCTATGCCCCGCGGCCTAAGGACCGCCAAAGTGACCCCAGAACCTCCATAAAGATTCTTGGGGCTGTAGATATCCCAACGGAAAGAGCTACAAACTGGTAATGCCTGTCTAGAAAGGCAAACCTGAAAAACGATGGTGATCTTTATGCATCACAATGTGAGGATAAACATCCTTCAAATCCATTGTAGTCCTCTATTGACTCTCCTGGATCATAGTTAAGATGGTACGAATAGTTTCCATTTTAAAAGACGGAATTCTGAGGAATTTGTTTAAGATCTTTAGATCCAAAATAGGTCTGAAGGTTCCCTCTCCTTGGGAACCACAAACAGATTTGAGTAAAAACTCTGTCCCTGTTCCTCTCTTGGAACTGGATGGATCTCGTACACAATGTAAGAATGCCTCCTTCTTTATCTAGTTTGCAGATAATTGGAAAGGCGAAATCTCCCCTTTTTTGGGGGGAATCTTTGAAAATCCAGAAGATATCTCTGGGATATAAATTCCAATGCCTAGGGATCCTGGGCATCTCTTGCCCACGCCTGGGCGAAGAATGAAAATCTGCCCCCTATAGGATCCGTTACCGGATAGGGGTCCGTTCCTTCATGCTGCCTTAGAGGCAGCAGCAGGCTCCTTGGCCTGCTTATCTTTGTTCCAGGTCCGATTGTCTCCAGACCACCTTGGACTGAGCAAAAATTCCCTCTTGTTTTGCCTTAGAGGAAGTGGATGCCACACCTGCCCTGAAGTTTTAAAAGGCACGAAAATTAGACCTTTCTTGGCCCTTGATTTGGAACTATCCTGAGGAAGGGCATGACCTTTTCCTCCAGTGATATAAGCAATAATCTCCTTCAAACCAGGCCCGAATAGGGTCTGCCCCTTGAAGGGAAGTTAAGTAGCTTATTTATTAAAGTCACGACAGCTGACCATGATATAAGCCATAGCGCTCTGCGCGCCAGTATAGTAAAAAACAGAATTCTTAGCCGTTAGTCTAGTCAAATGAACAAAGGCATCAGAAAACAAAGGAATTGGCTAGCATAAGCTTGTCAAATATATTCATCCAATGGAGTCGCTAACTGTAAAGCCTCATCAAGAGACTCAACCCAGAACGCCGTAGCAGCAGTGACAGAAGCAATGTATGCAAGGGGCTGCAGGATAAAACCCTGTTGAATAAACATTTTTTATCCATTGGATCTAAAAAGCACAACTGTCCTCGCCAGAGGTAGTGGTACGCCTAGCTAGAGTAGAAACTCTTCTCTCCACCTTAGGAACTGTCTGCCAGAAGTCCCGTGTGGTCGTAACTATTAGAAAACATTCTTCTAAAAAATAGGAGGGGAAGAGAACGGCACACCTGGTCTATCCCATTCCTTATTAAAAAATTTTTAATAAACCTCTTTAGGTATTGGAAAAACATCAGTACACACCGGCACTGCATATTATTTATCCAGTCTACACAATTTCTCTGGCCCTGCGATTGTACACATTCATTCAGGGCAGCCAAAGCCTCCCTGAGCAACAAGTGGAGGTTCTCAAGCATAAATTTTAAATGTAGAAATATCAGAATCAGGTTAAATCATCTTCCCTGAGTCAAAAAAAAAAAATCACCCACAGACTAAGCATATTGTGAGGTAGTATCATACATGGTTCTTAAAGCGTCTGTATGCTCTGTATCTACCCCCAGAGCTATCTGCTTTCCTTTAATTTCAGGTAGTCTGACTAATACTGCTGCCAGAGTATTATTCACCACCTTTGCCATGTCTTGTAAAATAAACGCTATGGACGCCCTTGATGTACTTGGCGCCATTTGAGCGTGAGTCCCTGAAGCGGGAGTCGAAGGGTCTGACACGTGGGGAGAGTTAGTCGGCATAACTTTCCCCTCGACAGAATCCCCTGGTAAAATAAACGCTATGGGTGCCCTTGATGTACTTGGCGCCATTTGAGCGTGAGTCCCTAAAGCGGGAGTCAAAAGGTCTGACACGTGGGGAGAGTTAGTCGGCATAACTACCCCCACGACAGAATCCTCTGGTGATAATGTTTTTAAAGACAACAAATGATCTTTATTGTTTAACATGAAATCAGTACATCTGGTACACATTCTAAGATGGGGTTCCACCATGGCTTTAAAACATAATGAACACAGAGCTTCCTCTATGTCAGACATGTTAGAACAGACTAATAATGAGACTAGTAAGCTTGGAAAACACTTTAAATCAAGTTAACAAGCAAATATATAAAACGTTACTGTGCCTTTAAGAGAAACAAATTTTGTCAAAATTTGAAAAACAGTGAAAAAAGGCAGTAAAACAAACGAAATTTTTACAGTACATGTAATAAGGTAACAGAGCATTGCACCCACTTGCAAATGGATGATTAACCCCTTAATGCAAAAAACAGATCAAAAAAACGACAGACGTTTTTAAAAACAGACACAACAAACTGCCACAGCAGAGCTGTGGATTACCTTCCCTATAAACGATTTTGGAAGTCTTTTTAGCCCTTTAGAAATGTCCTGTAGTATTCATGGGACTGCTGAGGGAATCTGGATGATTCATTTTGTAATTTTAACTGTGCAAAAAAGCGCTAAATTAGGCCCTTCCCACTCATATTACAACAGTGGGAAGCTTCAGTTAACTGTTTCTATGCAAAATTTAAGCCAGCCATGTGGAAAAAACTTAGGCCCCAATAAGTTTTATCACCAAACATATGTTAAAAAACGATTAAACATGCCAGCAAACGTTTTAAAACACATTTTTATAAGAGTATGTATCTCTATTAATAAGCCTGATACCAGTCGCTATCGCTGCATTTAAGGCTTTACTTACATTACTTCGGTATCAGCAGTATTTTCTTAGTCAATTCCATTCCTAGAAAAATATGTTACTGCACATACCTTATCTGCAGGAAAACCTGCACGCCATTCCCCCTCTGAAGTACCTCACTCCTCAGAATGTGTGAGAACAGCAAATGGATCTTAGTTACGTCTGCTAAGATCATAGAAAAACGCAGGCAGATTCTTCTTCCAAATACTGCCTGAGATAAACAGCACACTCCGGTGCCATTTAAAAATAACAAACTTTTGATTGAAGAATAAACTAAGTATAAAAAACCACAGACTCTCACGACCTCCTATCTATGTTGAGGCTTGCAAGAGAATGACTGAGTATGGCAGTTAGGGGAGGAGCTATATAGCAGCTTTGCTGTGGGTGGACTCTTGCAACTTCCTGTTGGGAAGGAGAATATATTCCAAAAGTAATGGATGATCCGTGGACTGGATACACTTAACAAGAGAAACCAAATGTATATTCTTTATTCCAAACTTCAACTCTTAAAAACAGCAACAGTTTATCCAATCAGAGGGAAGTGAAAGTTTGACCTGGAAACTTTCACTTCCCTCTGATTGGATAAACTGTTGCTGTTTTTAAGAGCTGAAGTTTGGAATAAAGAATATACATTTGGTTTTACTCACTGAAGTCTGGTGTGTCCTTACCTTGGAGTGCTGGGAGTACAGTGTTGTTTGATTCGTTGAGTTTGGGAAGCGAGGGTGAAGCTTTCCTATATTCTCCTTAGCACCGGACTGGACGTAGGTTTCCGGAGGAGTCCTTTCACTGTGGGACCGGGTGCCGGATACCGGAAGTGACGTAGCACGACGTGAAGATCGTCGGAAGAAACACAGAGGAGAGGGGAAAGGATCATATTGGAGCGCTTGCCACTGTTTGCTGGGGTATCCAAAAAAGAGCAGGTATAACACCTAGACTGCATACATAAAAAGAGAGAAGCGCTCAACCTGGGAACGAACAATCGCATAATAGCTTGTTCTATGGCTAGTTACCACCCTAGAAGCAGCCTCTTTTTGCTCAACATGTGCCTTTCACAGAGAAGAAATTTCCTGAAGCATATCAGTCTGATCCTGACTTCACAATACAGTCCAGCCCAGAAATACCAGGCAACCCCTCTCTGAACAAGAGAAACAGCAAAACCCCAGACGTACGTTTCGGCCTATTGTGGGCCTCGTCAGTGAGGTGCAGACATATCCCTCTAGGCACACTGAGCAACGGGTCCACGTCTGGGTGATGGGGGAAACCAGACGTGGACTCCTTGCCCAATGTGCTTAGAGGAATATGGCTGCACCTCACTGACGAGGCCCACAGAAGGCCGAAACGATTGCCTGGGGTTGCCTTTTCCTTGTTCAGAGGAGAATTGCCTGGTATTTTGGGGCTGGACTGACCTTGTCGGCGGGATCAGACTGATATACTACAGGAAAGTTTCCCTCTGTGAAAAGAACAATTCGGCAGAAAGAAGCTACTTCCAGGTGGTAACCGGGCCATAGAACAAGCTATTGATGCTGCTGTTCCTTCCTGGCAGACTGCTTCTCTTTCTGTTTTGCGTAACACCTAGACTGGCTTACGCGTGTCGGCGTTTGCCGTAATCATAGCCATAGGTGTTAGGACTCCTCCCAATCCTTATAAAACACAGACTAAAAACCAATTGGTTAATACTGACTTAATTAATAACAAAGATACACCTACTCCTTGTGCATTAGACCAGTGAACCTAACGCTACCCAATAATGATATATAATGTATGATGTATAATATATACATATTAAAAAAAAAAAAAAAATAGAAAATAATACAAAACATATCTTGAAAATTATGTTAGGAATGATATCGAGATTGGAAATTATGGATACAAATATTACAGGCGAGTAGGAAAATGGTGTCGAACGTAAACATAAATGCATACAATATTCATACTGCTGGAAGCACAAAGCAGTCTCAGTTGTCAAGTGATAACCGAGACTTGCTGTTTCTGGGCTTCCAGCATCAGCCTTCATATGGTAACAAAGCACGATCAGTAAATAACGATCACAGGGAGGAGGAGTGAGGCTACCACTGAACTACAGGGAAAAAAAAAACTCAACCCTATAAACTTTGGTACTGGCAGACATACCAGTAGATGGTCGCACTAGTGAAAGGGACCCCTATACTGCAGAAAAAAGAAGAAAAAAAAAAAAAAGAAAAAAAACCTAAACTGCAGACTGTCCGCCAGTACCTAAGCTGGTAGGAATGAGTGGGGGAGCTGTTTGAGAGGGGCCAGTAAGGTGGAAGGCAGGAGGGTAACCCCTACAATACTATTTTCCTTACCAGATAACTAATTAACCTCTTCACTGCTGGGAAATTCAGAAGAAGTGTGGCGCAGCTGCAATTAGCGACCTTCTAAATGACCAAAAACCAATGGCAAAGCCATGCATGTCTGCTATTTCCGAACAAAGGGGATCCCAGAAAAGCTTTTACAATGATTTCTGTCATGACTGCAAAAGCGGTATATAAATAATTTCAGAGAGCAACCCACAGTTTGTGATATACATATAGCCACCAATCAACAGGAGCTACCCAGGTTCTGAACCAAAAATGTTCCGTCTCCTAAGCCTACATTACTGCATTTTCAATTAAAGACAGCAAGAGAACAAAGACAAATTGATAACAGGAGTAAATTAAAAAGTTGCTGCTCTATCTGAATCATGGGTTTTATGTCCCTTTAATGCCTTTTTAAACCTGTAAATCCCCACCAAAGAATCACAACTACCTCGAATTCCATGTTTGCAATCTCGAATATCTGCAGGTCCTCGGCATCCTCATGAGTGTCGTCAGATTCCTTGTGGTTTAAGTCTGCATTTTTCACCTTCCCTGTAAACATGAGAAAAGCAGATAACAAAAAAAAGCGCACAAATAAAAATGGTATCTGCGCATTATGTCACAAACCGTTTACACAAAAAACGTCTTTACAATAAAAAGCTATTCTTCATACTGTTGCCAAAATTCTAACTTTACAGTTCAGTTTTATATACCAGGGATTGATAAATCCTGGGAGCCACGGATTTCTAAATTTTAACCCTCAGCAACATTTTTCATGATTCAAATAGAGCATGTGATTTCAAACAACTTTCCAATTTATTTCATTCTCTTGATATCCTTTTATTGAAGGAGCAGCTATGCACTACTATCTGAAGACATCTGGTGAACCGATGAAAAGAGGCATTTTTGTGCAGCCACCAATCAGCAGCTAGCTCCCAGTAATGCATTGTTTCTCCTGAGCCTACCTAGATATGCTTTTCAACCAAGGATACCAAAAGAATGAAGCAATTTAGATAATTGAAGCAAATTGGAAAGTTGTTTAAAATCACGTTATGTCTGAATCATTAAAGAAACATTTTGGGTTTCATGTCCCTTTAAATTAATTTGTCAAGTCTTGTTATTAACAAACTGGGCATGTTTTTTCAAAATAAAAGTAAATAACATAGTATTACTGTCAATGTATCCAATACTCTCCCCAGGATCTATTTAATGGGCACACCACCTAGCTGATTTAACCAACCACATGGCTATAATTTAAAGGGACATTTAACACTTAGTGTAACATGTTTTTATATTGTAAATTAAAAAACGGAGGTCCGCCTACACTATACCCCTCCTCCCTTGCCGCCTTGCTTCTGTCCTAATCAGCGGTGCTAACTACTCTAATACCCGGTCAATATGGATGCCGAACTCCCCCCACTATTACGTAGCTGCCTTCTTCTTAAACTGATAAGCAAATCAGAATCCAGTCCTCGGACAGAAATTGCACGCGCGTTCAATTTCTGTCAGAGGACTGGATTCTGATTTGCTTATCAGTTTAAGAAGAAGGCAGCTACTTAATAGTGGGGGGAGTTCGGCATCCATATTGACCGGGTATTAGACTAGTTAGCGCCGCTGATTAGGACAGAAGCAAGGCGGACCTTCGTTTTTTAATTTACAATATAAAAACATGTTACACTAAGTGTTGAATGTCCCTTTAAGCCAATATTAAAAAGGAACAATGTACTGTAAAACTGGATTCCCCTTAAAGGGACATCAAACTCTTTTTTATTCTATGATTCAGATAGAAAATACAATTTTAAAGAACACTCCAATTTACTTTTATTATCTAATTTGCTTCATTCTTTCAAAATCCTTTGTTGAAGAAATAGCAGTGCACAATTTGCGCAACAGAAACAGTAAGACTGCTTACTGTTGAATGAAGCAGCTTCTGTTGCGCAGTTAGCATAGCGAGTTGCGTGTGCGCAGTTCGTCTTGCAGTCTGAGTTACAAGCATGGGAGCGTGCTGTGATTAATTTACATGGGGCGCATGGTGAGGCTCTGATTGGCTGAAAGACCTGCCAGTCAAAAACGCCTAAGAGAAAATCGTTGAGAGGCTGCTTTAAATCAGGTAATGGTGCCTGATGTTAATAATGTTCATTATTAAAAGTGGATTTGACTTTGATATGTAAAAAGCATATCGATATGCTAGATAGGACAAGAGCTTTCATTATATGTGATTTTATGCTGGCAAATTTACCATCACTTTAATGTGTTTACAATGGCTTATTAAACCAGCTGAAGAGTATAAAATGTATGGGAATTGTTCCTTTAGGTTTATTTTCATATATATGAACCAGTTTGTTTTGCTCTTTGAAACCACAATCCATTAAAATCGGTTGAGCTTTCAGTGAGATCAATTCTCTTTACATACACAAATAAAACCTCCTTAATCTTATCTCCAAGTATACTTAAAGGGCCACTGTAAGTAAATATTTTCTATGCCTGTTACTATCTAACTACCCCAAATACGCTTTTTATCAATAGCATTTAATTAATATATCTCTACCGTATATCAGAAATCTTGTCTGCAAATTTAATTGTTTTCCAAACCCACTCCGTGGGTATCCTTTGCTCTGTACCAATCCGCTTACAATACCTAGGTTTCAAAATGGCGCTTTAAACACAAAGTTATTGGTTTAAGTATTTTGAACATGCAGTGCTGAAAATAGTGGGCAGGATAACGTGACATCATTGACGAATAAAAGATATAACTTTTAGAACGTTATGAAACTTCGTTTTGGAGAAAATATAGGTCAGTAGGTTTTAATTAATGTTTATTAACTTTAACATGTTAGTTGTTTAGCTTAAAAATTATAACAGAAAGTAATCCTTCAAAGAACACAAATTAAAAATGAACATTTTAGTACTTATCTCTACAACCCCTAAATGGGGGGGGGGGGTCATTTCTTCTTGTTCTGTTTACATAGCTTTTCCATAGTGAATATTTAAGTATTGAAATTTTCAGTATAGATGTGGATACAACATGCAAAAGCAGCTATTTCAAATGACAAACAAATTGATTACAAATATATTGTTTTGCTTTATATATACCCCAGCAGATAAAATAGATAGATGTAAACAAGGGGGGGGGGGGGCATTTTACTACACAACTAGGCGCTAGCTGAACACATCAGTAAGCCAATGACAAGAAGCATATATATGCAGTCACCAATCAGCAGCAAGCTCCCAGCTCCTAAGCCTAGTTATGTATGTTTTTCAACAAGGGATACCAAAAGAACTAAGCAAAATTAGATTAGATAATATAAGTAAATTGGAAAGTCGTTTAAAATAACATGCTCTATCTGAATCATGGAAAAAATATGTTGCATCTCATGTCCCTTTAATTTGAGTTAGGCAATTTTTTAATTCAAACTTTAGTCATTTAGCCTAAATTTGCAAAGGCCAATTTTTTTGTGCCCACTGACTACACACAGTGCATGGACATTTCTCATTGCCACATGCGAGTGGAGAAAACTACATGGAAGGTACACAGAGTTAGTCAATCATATGCATAGATGTGATCTTGCTTACATTATAAAATCTCTAGGAAGCAACACTAAAATACAATCCTTCTGTCTAAGTCTAACCTAATTTGTCTTCACCTTCTGTGCAGTGCTACTAAACCTGTTAGCTCATTACAAATAAAGATATTAATCGCTACTCCAGCTACTACCTTCCACATCTCTATTGAAGGTCCCATAAGCCATTGTGTAAACAATTGCTGCTTCCAAGCTAATGATCAAACATAAAGAGCTTGCCTTGGTTTGTTGGACGAGGAGGTAATATGTAGCTTTTCTTGCACTTGACAAGGTGTTTCCTATACCGTTCCTTCATAGCTTGCCAGCTTCTCTTCAATAACTTTGTCTTCTCCAACTTCTTCCACAATCGGATACCAGACACTGAACCGTATATTTGTGAATAATCCCGCACATATGTGAGGATGGTCACATCCTCCTCCCTTGTGAATAGTCTTCTCTTGTCGTTGTTAATCACAGCGGTTCTTGGACTTGGTGTAGAGGTGCTACTCTCTTTGTTTGCAGTAAAGGCTCCTGTCCTATCTGCCAATGTCAGATCCTCCTCTAACAACTGCTTCCCCACTTTCCCTTTTTGCTTCATAATGTGCCCCCTTCTTTGGTTCTTCTCTTCTGGCTCTTTTCCCAAACCTTCACTTTGATCTACCAGCATGTCTTTTTCCTGCCTAGTCTGTTTCTCTCTGATCTTCTCACACTGAACAACCAGCTGCTTTTTGATCATATTGTCTGGACTTATCTGCTTGTCTTCCTCCACCTCCTGACTTGACTCAGTTTTCCCCTTCTTTATTTCCTGACTAATCTGTTGCTCTACGGCTACCTCCTGATCTGCCCAATTCTCAGTTATCTCTTGGCCAGCCTGACTATCTCCCTCTGTAATTTCCTGAACAGTCGCATTCTCTCCTCCTTTTATAACCTTTTTGGTCTGATTCTCCTCCTCATGTTTCCCCTGACCCGCTTGTTTGTCTCCCTCTTTTATCCCCTCATCTGTTGGATTATCTTCATCATGTATACCCAGGCCAGCCTGATTCTCACCCTCCTTAATACCCTCATCTGTCTGATTCTCATTCTCCTCATGTATACCCTGACCAGCCTGGTTCTCAGCCTCCTTTATGCCCTGATCTGTCTGATTCTCATCCTCATGTATCCCCTGGTCAGCTTGATTCTCACTCTCCTTTATCCCCTCATCTGTCTGATTCTCCTTCTCATGTATCCCCTGGTCAGCTTGATTCTCACTCTCCTTTATCCCCTCATCTGTCTGATTCTCCTTCTCATGTATCCCCTGGCCAACTTTATTCTCACTCTCCTTTATCCCCTCATCTGTCTGATTCTCATCCTCATGTGTCGGTTTCCTAACAGAGTTCTCTTCTTTCCTGCTACCTTGATTCTTACCATTCGTATCCCATTGGCCAGCCTGCCCCTCCTCCATTTGATTTTCCAACTCATGGTCCCGTACTCCCTCTCTCTCAGACCCTGGATATTCTCCTCCGTTGTGCTGTTCTCCTGCTATCTCTACCCAGTGTTTCTCCCCTTCCCCGCTCCTCTCACTATCCGCCCCCTCAGTTGGCATTGCTATACCTACACAAGCCGTATTCACGGTCACCCCCTGGTTGCTCTCCTTAGAAGTAAGTCGGCCCCGTGCCTCCAGCAGCCGGTAGTCCTCGGTTTCCAGCCTCTCGTTGTAGCTCACACAGTCCCTCACAAACTGGCATGACACATACTGTGGTCCCCGGACCTCCCCCGGCTCAGCAAGGAGCAGCACCCCAGGTTCCTGCAGTCTGCATAAAATGCCACCCCCGTGAGATATTAACGGTGACAGTTCCCGTTTCACCGGCCCCGGCCTCACATAAAAACGCATAGAACGGCCATCCTCATTCAAAAACAGAGTCCGCGAGTGAGAAAACTTGACAGGGGACGCCATTGCACGCTGAACGACATAGCGACGCACGCAACCTGACGTAAATACCGAACAGGATGATGGGATTTGTAGTTTGGGGAGGAAAAACTACTAGTGTATAAGAGTTCACAGCCGCATACACAAACACAATTAGAAACAATAACTGCAACGTGGAGCTGTATACAATGATGGTAACAGTTTATCTGCACTGGTATCCTCAGATAATAATCACTATTGTGTAAAGGTCCTGCCAACTTCATGGGCTTAGGTCACTCCTGAATATGAAATGAACATTGTAACTATGTTTCTTTTTAATAAACTGTATAATGTGACATTCCAATATAATAAACATGTGTACAGGTAACCCTCAGTTTATATTGGGTTCAGTCCCTGAAGATGTAAAAATAATCTGTGTAAAATAAACCTATTTATATAATGTAAAGCAAAAGGAGAAGTCAATCACATCATTGCACTACTGGTAGCAAGATGAATACATCTAGTTAGCCAATCATAAGAGACAATTGTGTGCAGGCACCAAACAGCCGCTAGCTCCCACTAGTGTAGGATATGTGCGTATTCATTTTCAACAAGTGATGCCAAAAGAACAAAGCACGTTTGAAAATAGAAGTGAATTTGAAAGTGTCTTAAAATTACATACTCTATCTGAATCATGCAAGATGAATTCTGACTTTCCTATCCCTTTAAGTGCAAAGACTCTTTAATTCACGTGCAAATATGTCTTAATAGTATCGCACATATGTTGCTGACAATGTATAATTTCAAAGACGCTTCACATAAAAAAGCAGAATGTATTACATCACACTTTTGGGGGTATGCTGTCAATGCTGTAATGGCTGTTACTCAGAATTGAAGAATTGCAAGATGAGAACTATGTGTATAATGAAAATTGGAATCTTGCAAATACATGTTATTTTCCTTTATATAAGCAGTTCTTATGAGTTATGCTAAGCACTGTAGCCTCCCCAGACAGTAAAAGTATTAATAAGCCACAAGGCATGTTTTTGCAGTCTCTCTGGATCTAAAACATTCATATTAACCCCTTAGTGACCAGAGCACTTTTCCATTTTCTGTCCGTTTGGGACCAAGGCTATTTTTACATTTCTGCGGTGTTTGTGTTTAGCTGAAATTTTCCTCTTACTCATTTACTGTACCCACACATATTATATACCGTTTTTCTCGCCATTAAATGGACTTTCTAAAAATACCATTATTTTCATCATATCTTATCATTTACTATAAAAAAAATTATAAAATATGAGGAAAAATGGAAAAAAACACACTTTTTCTAACTTTGAACCCCAAAATCTGTTACATATCTACAACCACCAAAAAACACCCATGCTAAATTGTTTCTAAATTTTGTCCTGAGTTTAGAAATACCCAATGTTTACATCTTCTTTGCTTTTTTTGTAACTTATAGGGCCATAAATACAAGTAGCACTTTGCTATTTTCAAACCATTTTTTTTCAAAATTAGCGCTAGTTACATTAGAACACTAATATCTTTCAGGAATCCCTGAATATCCATTGACATGTATATATTTTTTTTTAGAAGACATCCCAAATTATTGATCTAGGCCCATTTTGGTATATTTCATGCCACCATTTCACCGCCAAATGCGATCAAATACAAAAAATTGTTCACTTTTTCACAAATTTTTTCACAAACTTTCAGTTTCTCACTGAAATTATTTACAAACTGCTTGTGCAATTATGGCTTAAATGGTTGTAAATTCTTCTCTGGGATCCCCTTTATTCAGAAATAGCAGACATATATGGCTTTGGCATTGCTTTTTGGTAATTAGAAGGCCGCTAAATGCCACTGCGCACCACACGTGTATTATGCCCAGCAGTGAAGGGGTTAATTAGGGAGCATGTAAGGAGCTTTTTGGGGTAATTTTAGCTTTAGTGTAGTGTAGTAGACAACCCCAAGTATTGATCTAGGCCCATTTTGGTATATTTCATGCCACATTTCACCGCCAAATGCGATCAAATTAAAAAAAACGTAAAATTTTTCACAATTTTAGGTTTCTCACTGAAATAATTTACAAACAGCTTGTGCAATTATGGCACAAATGGTTGTAAATGCTTCTCTGGGATCCCCTTTGTTCAGAAATAGCAGACATATATGACTTTGGAGTTGCTTTTTGGTAATTAGAATGCTGCTAAATGGCGCTGCGCATCACACGTGTATTATGGCTAGCAGTGAAGGGGTTAATTAGGTAGCTTGTAGGGAGCTTGCAGGGTTAATTTTAGCTTTAGTGTAAAGATCAGCCTCCCACCTGAAACATCAGACCCCCTGATCCCTCCCAAACATCTCTCTTCCCTCCCCTACCCCACAAATGTCCCCGCCATCTTAAGTACTGGCAGAAACTCTGCCAGTACTAAAATAAAAGGTATATTTGGGCTTTTTTGTGCATTTTTTGTTAGCATATTTACATATGCTTCTGTGTAGGGATCCCCCTTAGCCCCCAACCTCACTGATCCCCCACTAAACAGCTCTCTAACCCTCCCCCTCTGACTTAATGTGCGCCATCTTGGGTACTGGCAGCTGTCTGCCAGTACCCAGTTTAGTGAAAAAAATGCTTTTTTAAAATAAAAAATGTCCCTTTTCTGTAGTGTAGCTTTCCCCCCCCCAAGACCAACCCCCCACCCCTTCCAGATCCCTTAGATGGTTAAAAAAAAAAACGTTTATTTAATTTTTTTTTTACTTTTCTTTAACTTTTTTTCTGTAGTGTAGCGGTTCCCACCCGCTCCCGCCCCGTGCACGCGCCCGCCCGCCACCCCCCATGCACTCCGCTTCCGATCCCGCCCCCCTCCACCTTACGCAACTCACCGATGGCCGCCCACCCGCCTACGATACCGGCCATCGATGTCCGGTGCAGAGAGGGCCACAGAGTGGCTCTCTCTGCATCGGATGGCCAGACAGTGTTATTGCAGGATGCCTCGATATCGAGGCATCGCTGCAATAACCGGAAAGCAGCTGGAAGCGAGCAGGATCGCTTCCAGCTGCTTTCCACACCGAGGACGTGCAGGGTACGTCCTTGGTCGTTAACTGACATCCTTTAGAGGACGTACCCTGCACGTCCTCGGGCGTTAAGGGGTTAAATAAATGCTGGGGCAGATAACTTCCAGACTTTAAATCAGCTGGTCTATGAATCAGCTGTGCAGTATCCCTTATTGACAAGTTTCTAAACAAATGGTGACTGTAAAAAACAAAAATGCTACTGCTCTAACAAGTAAATTTAGTATTTACACGGTACATTTTTAGGTGTTAGTTTTTCTTCCATAAACAAAATTCAGATATATATGCTATAAAGAATAACATGAGAAACTCCTGTTTGGCACCATACTATGTAGGTACTGGTATAACACACTCATGATGCTGAAGTTAGCTCCTTATTCGGCCAGCTTCTTATTCAAAAATTGAAGTTAGCTTACTATTCACCCAGCATCCTATTCAGGTTAGCTGGGAAATTCTGAATAAGGTACCAAGCTTCTTGGCTCACTCACATTTGGATTATTTTATACTTATTGGGCATCCCTCTATATAAAAAAGTTAAAATTAGGTTGAGCCAAATGATATTGATCATATAATATGGCAACAAACCTGGCACCCTAGCATCCATGCATTTTAATGGGAAATTCTGAATAAGTAACCAAGCTTTTACTCTATGAAAACCATCTTGGCTCACTCACATTTGGCTTGTTTTATGCTAATTGGGCATCCCTCTATATAAAAAAATTGAATCTAGCCTGAGCCAAATGATATTAATCATATAATATGGCATCAAACTTAACACCCTAGCATCCATGCACTTCAATGGGGAATTCTGAATAAGTAACCAAGCTTTTGCAATGTTAAAACCATCTAGGCTCACTCACATTTGGCTTGTTTTATACTAATTCGGTATCCTTCTATTTAAAATAATTAAATCTAGCCTGAGCCAAATGATATTGATCAGATAATATGGCACCAAACATCGTACCCTAATCTCCATGAATTTTAATGGGAGATTCTGAATAAGTAACCAAGCTTTTAATCTATTAAAACCATCTTGGCTCACTCACATTTGGCTTGTTTTATACCAATTGGGCATCCCTCTACATAAAAAAATTAAATCTAGCCTGAGCCAAATTATATTGATCATGTAATATGGCACCAAACCTGGCACCCTAGCATCCATGCATTTCAATGGGAAATTCTGAATAAGTAACCAAGCTTTTACTCTATGAAAACCATCTTGGCTCACTCACATTTGGATAGCTTTATGCTAATTGGGCAACCCTCTATATAAAAAAAAAAAAAAAAAAATCTAGCTTGAGCCAAATGTTATTGATTATATAATATGGCATCAAACCTGGCACCTTAGCATCCATGCATTTCAATAGGAAATTCTGAATAAGTAACCAAGCTTTTACTCTATTAAAACCATTTTGGATCAATCACATTTGGCTTGTTTTATACTAATTGGGCATCCCTCTATATAAAAAAATTCAATCTAGCCTGAGCCAAATGATATTCATCAGATAATATGCCACCAAACCTGGTACCATAATTTCAATGCATTTCACTGGGATATTCTGAATAAGTAACCAAGCTTTTACTCTATGAAAACCATCTTGGCTCACTCACATTTGGCTTGTTTTATGCTAATTGGGCATCTCTCTATATAAAAAAATGAAATGTACCCTGAGCCAAATGATATTGATCTTATAATATGGCAGCAAACTTGGCACCCTATCACCCATGCATTTCAATGGAAAATTCTGAATAAGGAACCGAGCAATCTTAGTTCCCCCAGATTTAGTTTAGTATGGCACCCTAGCATCCATTCATTTCAATTGGAAATTCTGAAAAGGGAACCTTCTTGGCCTTCTCAAATTCGGCTTGTTTTATACTAATTGGGCATTCCTCTATATAAAAAAGTTAAATCTCGCCTAAGCCAAATGCTTAATCATAAAATATGGCACCATGCTAGGTACCCGAATATATGCATTTCAAAGGTAAATTCGGAATAAGGAATGAAGCATTCCTTCTATGAAAACCTTTTTGGCTTCTCCGGATTTGCTTGTGTTCTACTAATTGAGCATCCCACTATGGAAAAAGTTGAATTTAGACTGAGCCAAATGATATTGATCAAGAAATATGACAGCATATTTGGTACTGTAGCATCCATGCATTTAAATAGGAAATTCTGAAGAAGAAACCAAGCATTTTCTCTATAAAAAAAACAACTTGGCTTATTCAAATTTGGTTTGTCTTCTACTAACTGAGCATCCTTCTATAGGAAAAGGTTGAATCTTGTTTGAGCCGAATCATATTGGATTATAAAATATATGTCACCAAACCTGGCACCCTAACATCCATGCATTTCAAAGGGAAATACTGAATATGGAACCGAACAATTAAAATATGGAACCAAACATGGGACCATAGCATCCATGCATTTCAATATGAAAATATAAATAAGGAACTGAGCTTTACATACATAAAAAACATAATTTATGCTTACCAGATAAATTCCTTTCCTTACGGATAGGGAGAGTCCACGGGTTCATTCCTTACTGTTGGGAAATACAACACCTGGCCACCAGGAGGAGGCAAAGACACCCCAGTCAAAAGCTTAAATATCCCACCCACTTCCTCATTACCCCAGTCATTCTGCCGAGGGAACAAGGAATGTAGGAGAAACATCGGGTATAAATGGTGCCAGAAGAATAAGATAAATATTAGGGAGCCGCCCCATAGACAAGAAAAAACGGGAGGGGCCGTAAGGAAAGGAATTTATCTGGTAAGCATAAATTATGTTTTTCTTCCTAAGATAGTGAGAGTCCACGTCTTCATTTCTTACTGTTGGGAAAACTTTACCCAAGCTCTAGAGGACACAATGAATAACAGGAGGGAACAAAAAAAGAAGAGGCGGACCCTATTCTGAGGGCACCACAGCCTGCAAAACTTTTCTCCTGAAAGCTGCTTCAGCTGAAGCAAAAACTTGTAAAATTTAGAAAAAGTATGTAAGAAGGACCAGGTTGCCACCTTACAAATCTGATCGATAGAAGCCTCATTCTTAAAGGCCCAGGAGGAAGCCACTGCTCTGGTAGAATGAGCCATTATCGTTTCAGGAGGCTGATGTCCCGTTCTTTCGTAAGCTAAGCGGATGACACTCCTCAACCAGAAAGATAGGGAAGTAGTAGTAGCCTACTGCCTCTTACACAATTGTGAAGCAACCATTCCTTCGAAGGAGGATTAGGACACAAGGAAGGCACAACAATCTCTTGATTGATTATGCAGTCTGACACCACCTTAGGTAGAAAACCTAATTTACTGCGTAAAAGTGCCTTATCTGCATGAAAAACCAGATAAGGGGGCTCACAATGCAAAGCAGAAATCTCAGAAACTCTGCGCGCAGAGGCTATAGCCAACAAAAAGATAACCTTCCAAGATAACAATTTAATGTCAACAGAATTCATAGGCTCAAAACGGAGTCTGTTGCAAAATACGAAGAACAAGATTCAGGATCCAAGGTGGCGCCCCAGATCTAAACATAGATCTGATCCTAATCAGAGCCCTAACAAAGGGCTGCACATCTGGAAGCTCGGTCTGTTTCTTGAGCAGTAAAACCAAAAGGGCCGAAATCTGTCCCCTCAGGAAACTAGCCGATAGACCCTTCTCCAGTTCATCCTGGAGAAAAGATAGTATTCTGGCAACCTTAACCCTGTACCAGGAAAAACCACGCTCTTCACACCAGTCTAAGTAGGTCCTCCACACTTTTTGGTAGAGTATCAATAACACTTTCAGAGAAACCCCTCCTGGCTAAGACTAAGCGGTCAATCTCCACGCAGTCAGCCTCAGAGAATCTAGATTTAGATGAACAAATGGACCCTGTATCAGCAGATCCCTGCAACAAGGTAATTTCCATGGCAGATATGAGGACATCCCCACCAGATCCACAAACCACGACTGGAATAGAATGTTCCTTGGACAGCCCCAAGTAGACCCGTGTGGATCTAACCGGGTCTGCCGAATTGGAAGTGGCGACTTGTCACGGATACCGGGCTGCAAGGGCTAAACACCTACCCCCTACAACCTCACCCCTGTTTCTCAGTGGTTTTGGGCTCCTCAGAGCAACCACAATCTCTGGAAGATTTTTGTTTGATTTTTGTTGGCTTGTTTTTGTGTTCTAAACTTAAGAGAAGAGCTGGTTTATAACCGGGAAAACCTTCCTAGGCTGGCCGGGCTCCTGGAACTCCCGGTCGGCCGCCTCACAACGGACACCCGCCAAACCCCTCTCAGGCTGGCCGGGCTCCTGGAACTCCCGGTCCCTAAATTTACCACTGGTCGCTCCAGCAGCCCTTTGCCCAGAGCTCCGCTCTTTTGGGGATTGGTAGCCCCTAGGCAGGACAAGAGCTGGGGGAATTATCAGAGGGGAGCTCCTTTGGGAACCCAGGGGTTTTGGACACCCCTAACCCCATAACTTCAACGGACTGTAACTCTGGTCCTCAGTAACGAATCACGCTGATTTTTGACTGTGACATCTGGGGGGACCTAGAGCTTTAAAATGACACCCTGGAAGTGCCACCGCTCCACCGGGATCACCCCAAAACCGTCACCCCTAGGTACTGGGATTCTGTGGGACTGTGGCTGCTATGGAAGTGCCAGTCGGCCTGGAGGGGCGGGGAAATTGTGAGATTGTCCAGGATCTTATCAAGATGAGCTGTGTGTATAAAAGGAGTGTATGTTTTACAATAAAAAGGAGTTCCTGTTTCACCTGAATGCTTGTATGTCTAGTTATTTTGGTGGGCTCAAGTTAAAATCACTTTCCTGTGCTACATAGCAGCTTGTTCCAGGCAGAGGAAGGACCGTCAGACAGAGCTACCTAGTCTGGGTAGCCAGAGTCTGCCACAGGGTGGGACCCTGAATACTGGTGCTGTCGGGCATCAGAGGTGGCTACAGGCTGTGGTCACTTGTCAGCTACATAGCTGCAGTCGACAGGGAGGAAGCAGGACCCGTTTGGCGGAGCTACCCAGTAGGGGTAGCCCGAGGTATCCGTCACAACGTCCTTCGCGGCCAAGAAGGAGCAATCAGAATCACTGATGCCCACTCCTTTTTGGTGTGGGCCACTACACGAGAAAGAAGCGATAAAGGAGGAAAGAGATATATGAGTTTGAACCTCCAAAGCAATGCTAGTGCATCTATAAGATCCGTTTGAGGATACCTCAACCTACACCCGTACCTGGGCAACTTGGCATTGAGATCTATCTCTGGCGTCCCCCATTCTCTGCATATCTCCGGAAACACCTCGGGATGGAGAGACCATTCCCCTGGGTGAAAGGATTGACTGCTGAGAAAATCCACTTCACAGTTGTCCACACCTGGAATGTGGATAGTTGACAGCGAAAAAGCAGTGGGCCTCCGTCCACTCCAGTATCCGAGATATTTCCTTCATCACCAGGGAACTTCTCGTTCCCCCCTGATGGTTGATGTAGGCAACCGAGGTTATGTTGTCTGATTGGAATCTGATAAACTGGGAGGAACCCAGAAGGTGCCAAGCCTTCAAGGCGTTGAAGATTGCCCGTAGTTCCAATATATTGATCGGAAGGGAGGACTCTCTTCCTGAGTCTACAGCCCCTGTGCCTTCTTGGCACCCCAAACAGCTCCCCATCCGGATAGGCTTGTGTCCATAGTCACAATATCCCAGGATGGTCTTAACAAGCACGTCTCTCGGGACAGATGATCTGGACAGAGCCACCAAGAGAGCAATTCCCTCGGCTGTCTAATACAATCTGTTCGGACAGATCTGAATGATTGCCGTTCCACTGTCTCAACATGCATAGCTGTAGAGGCCTGAGACGGATTCTGGAAAGAGGAATGATGTCCATGCAAGACACCATAAGACCAATCACCTCCATACACTGAGCCACAGAGGGACACAAGGAGCTCCGGAGGGCAAGACAAGCCGAAGTTAGCTTGCAACGTCTCTGGTCTGTTAGAAATATCCTCATGGATATGGAGTCTATGATAGTACCCAGGAATTTCACCCTGGTATTTGGGATAAGAGAACTCTTTTCCAAGTTTATCTTCCATCCATGTGATCGAAGAAGAATGGAGAAGAGACTCTGAGTGTTCTTCCGCAAGATGAAAGGATGGTGCCTGCAACAGAATTTCATCCAAGTACGGTGCTACTGCGATCCCTTGGGTTGTGGCAACGACTAGAAGGGTCCCCAGAACCTTTGTATAGATTCTTAGAGCAGTAGCTAGACCAAAACGGAAGTGCAATGAACTGGAAGTGGTGATCCAGGAAGGCAAACTTCAGAAACTGAAAATGTTCCCTGTGTATTGGAACATGAAGGTATGCATCCTTCAGATCTATGGTGGTCATAAACTGTCCTTCCTGAACTAGAGGAAGAATGGACCGTACCGTCTCCATCTTGAAAGAAGGAACACTGAGAAACTTGTTTAAGCACTTTAGGTACAGAATTGGGCGGAATGTTCCCTCCTTCTTTGGGACCACAAAAAGGTTCGAATAAAACCCCAAACCTATTTCTTTGATAGGCAAGGGGCAATAACTCCTAAGGCGTATAGATCCCGAACGCATCCTAGAAAAGCATCCCTCTTTTCTGGTCTGGTAGACAGGTTCGAGAATAGGAATCTGCCCTTAGGCGGATGAGATTTGAAACCTATCTTGTATCCCAGATATACAACCTCCTGGACCCACGGATCCTGCACGACCCGGAACCAAGCATCTGAAAAAAAGATACAGTCTGCCCCCTACACGATCCGATCCCGGATCGGGGGCCGCCCTTCATGCCCATTTGTTTTCGGTGGGCTTCTTATTCTGCTTGGATTTATTCCAGGACTGAGTCGGCTTCCAAGTACTCTTGGGCTGCTCAGCTTGGAGGAGGATTGTCGTCGTTGGGATTTGTCAGAACGAAAGGAACAAAATTAGAATAGTCGTCCCTTTGACTTGTTCTTTTTATCTCATGGTAGGAAGGCACCCTTGCCTCCGGAAACCATAAAAATAATAGAGTACAGGCCTGGACCAATAAAATATTACCCTTGAAGGGAAGAGAAAGAAGTCTGGACTTAGAAGTCATATCCGAAGACTTCAACCAGAGCACCCGGCAGGCTAGGACCGCAAAGCCAGAGGTTTTTGCATTAGGCGAATAATTTGCATGTTCGCATCACAGATAAAGGAATTGGCAATTCTCAGAGTTATAATTTTGTCTTGAATATCCTCGAGGGGAGGCTCCACCTCAATGAGTTCCGACAAGGAGTTGCACCAGTAGGTAGCCGCTCCGGCAACTGCAACCTTTCTCAGAAAGGTTTCCATTTTCTATCCATTGGCTGTCTGAACAAAAAACTCTTCTCAAGAGGTATAGTAGTAAATTTAGCAAGCATAGAGATAGCACCATCCACCTTAGGAATGGAGCCCCACAAATCTAGTTGAGAGTCCGGGACCGGGAACAACTTTTTAAAAGTAGACGAGGGGGAAAAGGAAGAACCAATTCTTTCTCATTCGCGCCATTTTAACTGGCACAGTTAAAGTCAAAAGGAACTTTCCTGTCTTCGTAAACTCTGTCTAATTTTGGTAACATAGGTTCTTCAGGCAGCGCAGCCGCTGGAACCTCTAACATAGTCAGAACCTCCTTTAATAAAAATTCAAGTGCTCAATTTTAAATCTAAAAGGACGGTTTCTCCGCAGCAGGAGGCTAAGACGCTAAGGACTCCGACCCAGAAAGTTCACTCACTGAAGCTACAGAGGTTAACTCATCTGATAACTGGGACATAATAGCTAAACCCAATAAAAATTTTGTTAGAGCGAGGTAATGCACTGAGGGCCGCAGACACCGCCATCTGTAACTGTGTGGCAAAGTCCGCAGGAAGAAGGCCCCCTCACGATGGAGGATTAGATGTGCTACGAGGAACTGCATGTGTAGTGGATAATGTAGCAAGGTAGTAATCTCACAGGACGCTGAGTCCTGAGAGGAAGACGGCTCAGAGGGACTCCTCAGACTTTATAACGGTTTTAAGACATGTGGAACATAATTGAGTGGGCGGGAAAACCACGGCCTCCTAACAATATAAACAGGTATGATTTACTATAGAAGGAGTACCTTCTAACATGACAGAGTCCTCCATAGCTCAGGTTATACCCACAGAAGGACACAAATAAAAACTTTTTTTTTTTTATGTTCCCCATGACTGGGGCACTTACCACCTCCTAGACCCAAATAGTTAACAGAGGAACTCTCTCCTCAGGTTCAAGTCTCAGCCGGAATGGAGCGAATGAACATAGATGTTATTACAAGTACAGCAATTAATAGGAGCTGTGCAACACTTTCAAAAACGAAAGTGAAACTTAAAAGTGAGTCCTGTTTGTTCCAGCCAAAAACACACGGTCTATCAGCCCAGGAAAAAATTTCACACAAAGCAGCATGTAAATTAATACACTGATTAATTACCCCCAACTGTTCAATAAACCCCCTTCAGATGATATTAAACCTGGATCCTATCAAAATAAAAAGGAGTCACACTGTGACCCTGTTATAGTGTTTTATGTGTAAAAATTGAAACGATCTTACCTCCAGGATCCATGCTGTGGAACAGAACACAGCCTCTCAAGTGTGACAGTCTTATAGCAGCGCTCCTGACATGGACTTGAGTGAGAGAAAGCAGGCAGTGAAACTCGTCAACACTGATTGCTTAGGAGCTGTTAGCAATAGTCTGGATGGTTTCGCAGAAAAACTTTCACCGCATCTCCAGACTCTAACTTTCATCAATACTCTCACTGAGAGGTTGACATGACTACTTAAAACTCCAGTCCTATCTCGAAGGGCAGATACCCTTTTTCAGGATTCCCTGAATCTTCTGACACTTCTCTGTCACCTCCTATGACGAAAGGCAAAGAATCACTGGGGTAATGAGGAAGTGGGTGGGATATTTAAGCCTTTGGCTGGGGTGTTTTTGCCTCCTCCTGGTGGCCAAGTCTTTTATTTCCCAACAGTAAGCAATGAACCCGTAGACTCTCCTTATCTTAGGAAGGAAATAATAATAATAATAATAATAATAATAATAATAATAGAGGAACAGATTGATATATTTTATGTCATTTGGCTCAGGTTAGATTGATCTTTTTTCTATAGAGGGATGCCCAATTAGTATAAAAGAAGCCAAATTTGAGTGAGACAAGATAATTTTAATAGAGGAAAAGCGTGGTTCCTTATTCATAACTTCACAATGAAACACATGGAAGTTCGGGTGACAGGATTGGTGCCATATTTACTGAACAATATAATTTGGCTCAGGCTACATTTAACTTTTTCCTATAGAGGGATGCTCAATTAGTATAAAAGAAGCCAAACCTTGGTGAGCCAAGATGGTTTTCACAGAGGAAATGCTCAGTTCCTTATTCAGAATTTTCCTTTGAAATGCATTGACGTTGGGGTGCTAGATTTGGGGTCATATTTTGTCATCAATATCATTTGTCTCAAGCTAGATTGATTTTTTTATATAGCGGGACGCCCAATTAGTATAAAACAAGCCAAATCTTGGTAAGCTAAGATAGTTTTAATAGAAGAAATGCTCAGTTAGTATTAAACAAGCCAAATGAGAGTGAGCCAATATGGTTTTTATAGAGTAAAAGCTTATTCCGAATATCCTATTGAAATGTATTGATGCTAGGTCCCCAAGTTTAGTGCCATATCTTATGACCAATATAATTTGGCTCAGGCTAGATTGAACTTTGCCCAATGAAGGCTGGAACAATCATGTGTTCCTTGGTCAGAGAGGAATTGCCTGGTATTTCTGCACTGGACTGACCGTAACAGGCGGGACCAGGCTGATATACTACAGGAAAGTTCTACTCTGTGAAAAGCATTACTGGGATAAAAAGAAGTTGCACCCAGGTGGTAAATCACCATAGAACAGGCTAACAATGGAATTGAGCCGGTTGTTTCTTCCTGTGAGAGTTCTTCTCTCTGTGTGTATTTAGTATAAAAAAAAACAAATATAAATGAGCCTATATGGTTTTAATAGAGTAAAAGCTTTCATGCTTATTCAGAATTTTCCATTTAAATACAGGGAAGCTAGGGTTCCAAGTTTGATGCCATATTTTATGATCAGTATCATTTGGCTTAGGCTAGATTAAACTTTTTTATATAGAGGAATGCCCAATTAGTATAAAACAAGCCAAATGTGAGTAGGCCAAAAAGGTTCCTTTTTCAGAATTTCCAATTGAAATGCATGGATGCTAGGGTGCCATACGTTTTCGTATAGAGGGATATCCAATTACAGGAAACCAAACTAAATCTGGGGGAGCCAAGATTGTTTTAATAAAGGAAATGCTTGGTTCCTTATCCAGAAGGTCCCATTGAAATGCATGGATGATAGGGTGCCAGGTTTGGTGCCATATTATACGATCAATATCATTTGGCTCAGGCTAGATTGATTTTTTTTTATATAGAGGGATCCCCAATTAGCATAAAACAAGCCAAATGTGAGTGAGCCAATATGGTTTTAATAGAGTAAAAGCTTGGTTACTTATTCAGAATTTCCGTTTGAAATGCATTAATGCTAGGGTGCCTGGTTTGATGCCATATTATATGATCAATATCATTTGGCTCATGCTAGATTGAATTTTTTTATATAGAGGGATCCCCAATTAGCATAAAACAAGACAAATGCGAGTGAGCCAGGATGGTTTTCATAGAGTAAAAGCTTGGTTACTTATTCAGAATCTCACATTGAAATGCATAGAAATTAGGGTACCAGGTTTGGTGCCATATTTTATGATCAATATCATTTGGCTCAGGCTAGATTGAAATTTTTTATATAGAGGGATACCCAATTAGTATACAACAAGCCAAATGTGAGTGAGCCAAAATGGTTTCAATAGAGTAAAAGCTTGGTTACGTATTATTCAGAATCTCCTTTTGAAATGCATGGATGCTAGGGTGTTAGGTTTGATGCCATATCATATGATCAATAACATTTGGCTCGGCTAGATTTAAAAAAAAAAAATTATATAGAGGGATGCCCAATTAGCATCAAACAAGCCAAATGTGAGTGAGCCAAGATGGTTTTAATAGAGTAAAAGCTTGGTTACGTATTTAGATTGTTTTATTGAAATGCATGGATGCTAAGGTGCCAAGTTTGTTGCCATATTATATGATCAATATCATTTGGCTCAACCTAATTTTAACTTTTTTTATATAGGGGGATGCCCAATTAGTATAAAATAATCCAAATGTGAGTGAGCCAAGAGTAAAAGCTTGGTACCTTATTCAGAATTTCCCATTGAAATGAAATTATGGTGCCATGTTTGGTGCCAATTTTCATGATATATATCATATTAACTTTGCTAATTGTTGTTTAATAAATAATTACTTTCATGAATAAGAAGCTAACCTGAATAGGATGCTGGGTGAATAGTAAGCTAACTTCAATTGTTGAATAAAAAGCTGGCTGAATATGGAGCTAACTTCAGCATTCGAATAAGAAGATGGCTGAATAGGGAGCTAACTTCAAGTGAATGTAAATTTTGATGCTTAAGTGCCCGGTTTTTAAAAATTTGATTAAAAACAGGGGCACTTTAATTCATCAAAATTTGGATTTCACTCGTGTTGTGAAAAAAAAATTAACTTTTAAACTTGACAGCAGCTACAGCTTCCTCTGGTCGTTGCAAGCCATTTCTGATGTCATAAATGATGGATAGGTCATCCTCCAATCACAGCTCCCCCCCCCCCCCCGGGGGAATCAGTGTCTGATTCAATGCCGTGATTTGAGGAAGCCAGATTTCTCATTTTAGATCCAGGAAGAGGCTTTGCGACGGGTGGAGGAGGCTGGAGCTGCTGTCAAGATTAAAAGGTAAGTATTTTTTCACAACTGGAGTGAAATGTAAATTTTGATTAATTAAAGTGCCCCTGTCTTTCATCTAATTTTTAAAAACCGGGCACTTTAGCATCAAAATTTACATTCACTTTCAGCATCATATTTAGCTCCTTATACATTTCTAAGAGTTTATTTTTCTTAATTTAGAAAAAACAATAAGTATTCTAGCAAAAGATACAGAATCTATGTAACCACTGTATGCCACTTGTGAATGAACATAGAAAACGAAAAAGGAGTATGCATGTACTCTGCGTGGGTGGGTGCCTGGCATTACCTTGTGTGTGCGCATGTACCCTATATGGGTGTGTACCCGGCATTACACCGGGTGTGCATGTACCCAGCTTGGGTGTAAGACTGGCATTACCCTGTGTGTGCATGTGTCATGACTAAGTGTGCATGTACCCTGCTGGGTGTAAGACGGGCATTACCCTGCGTGTGCATGTGTCATGACTAAGTGTGCATGTACTCTGTGTGGGTGTAAGACTGGTATTACACCTGTGTGTGCATGTGTCATGACTAAGTATGCATGTACCCTGCTGGGTGTAAGACTGGCATTACCCTGCGTGTGCATGTGTCATGACTAAGTGTGCATGTACTCTGTGTGGGTGTAAGACTGGCATTACCCTGTGTGTGCATGTGTCATGACTAAGTGTGCATGTACCCTGCTGGGTGTAAGACTGGCATTACCCTGTGTGTGCATGTGTCATAACTAAGTGTGCATGTACTCTGTGTGGGTATGTGTCATGACTAAGTATGCATGTACCCTGCTGGGTGTAAGACTGGCATTACCCTGCGTGTGCATGTGTCATGACTAAGTGTGCATGTACTCTGTGTGGGTGTAAGACTTTCAGCATCATATTTAGCTCCTTATACATTTCTAAGAGTTTATTTTTCTTAATTTAGAAAAAACAATAAGTATTCTAGCACAAGATACAGAATCTATGTAACCACTGTATGTCACTTGTGAATGAACATAGAAAACGAAAAAGGAGTATGCATGTACTCTGCGTGGGTGGGTGCCTGGCATTACCTTGTGTGTGCACATGTACCCTATATGGGTGTGTACCCGGCATTACACCGGGTGTGCATGTACCCAGCTTGGGTGTAAGACTGGCATTACCCTGTGTGTGCATGTGTCATGACTAAGTGTGCATGTACCCTGCTGGGTGTAAGACGGGCATTACCCTGCGTGTGCATGTGTCATGACTAAGTGTGCATGTACTCTGTGTGGGTGTAAGACTGGTATTACACCTGTGTGTGCATGTGTCATGACTAAGTATGCATGTACCCTGCTGGGTGTAAGACTGGCATTACCCTGCGTGTGCATGTGTCATGACTAAGTGTGCATGTACTCTGTGTGGGTGTAAGACTGGCATTACCCTGTGTGTGCATGTGTCATAACTAAGTGTGCATGTACTCTGTGTGGGTGTAAGACTGGTATTACACCTGTGTGTGCATGTGTCATGACTAAGTATGCATGTACCCTGCTGGGTGTAAGACTGGCATTACCCTGTGTGTGCATGTGTCATGACTAAGTGTGCATGTACTCTGTGTGGGTGTAAGACTGGCATTACCCTGTGTGTGCATGTGTCATGACTAAGTGTGCATGTACCCTGCTGGGTGTAAGACTGGCATTACCCTGTGTGTGCATGTGTCTTGACTAAGTGTGCATGTACCCTGTGTGGGTGTAAGACTGGTATTACCCTTGGTGTGCATGTACCCTGTGTGGCTGTAAGACTGGAATTACCCTGTGTGTGCATGTATCATGACTAAGTGTGCATGTACCCTGTGTGGGTGTAAGACTGGCATTACCCAGTGTGTGCATGTGTCATGGTGTCATGACTAAGTGTGCATGTACCCTGTGTGGGTATAAGACTGGCATTACCCTGTGTGTGCATGTGTCATGACTAAGTATGCATGTACCCTGCTGGGTGTAAGACTGGCATTACCCTGTGTGTGCATGTGTCATGACTAAGTGTGCATGAACCCTGCTGGGTGCAAGACTGGCATTACACTGTGTGTGCATGTGTCATGAATACGTGTGTATGTACTCTGTGTGGGTGTAAGACTTGCATTACTCTTGCTGTGTATGCATCTTGTCCGGGTGTGCCTCTACCTTACTTGGCTGCGGCTGTCATTACACTATCTGTCTGCAGAGGCATACCTAGAGCATAGCAGCAATACACGTTTCTGCTGCATAAGCCTAATCAATGGGTGCCCATGACCACAAAACAACATTAGACCTTTATTATCAGTAGAACATAGCAGCTCCCCACCCTGCAATCACCTCGCCGGCGGCCACATCTTGCTCCATTCATTCCTCCTGTAACATCCATAGCGGGATGAATTAGTGACGTCATATCTGAGCGTCAAAGAACCCAGCGAGATCACATGAGCAAACAACAAAAGTCAGGTGACTAAGTAGCAACGCTATACACACACACGATATGTAGTCACGTGGTTGTATATAATAGCGATACATGACATGTGTAATATGTAGTCACACGGTTGTACACAGTGAGGCAGTATAATATGTAGTCACACAGTTGTACATAGTGAGACGTATAATATGTAGTCACACAGTTGTACATAGTGAGACATGTATAATATGTAGTCACGTGGTTGTACATAATGAGACATGTATAATATGTAGTCACAGGGTTGTACATAGTGAGACAGTATAATATGTAGTCACACAGTTGTACATAGTGAGACGTATAATATGTAGTCACAGGGTTGTACATAGTGAGACATGTATAATATGTAGTCACACAGTTGTACATAGTGAGACGTATAATATGTAGTCACACGGTTGTACATAGTGAGACATGTATAATATGTAGTCACGTGGTTGTACATAGTGAGACATGTATAATATGTAGTCACACGGTTGTACATAGTGAGGCATGTATAATATGTAGTCACACAGTTGTACATAGTGAGACAGTATAATATGTAGTCACACAGTTGTACATAGTGAGACATGTATAATATGTAGTCACAGGGTTGTACATAGTGAGACATGTATAATATGTAGTCACACAGTTGTACATAGTGAGACATGTATAATATGTAGTCACACAGTTGTACATAGTGAGGCAGTATAATATGTAGTCACACAGTTGTACGTAGTGAGACATGTATAATATGTAGTCACACAGTTGTACATAGTGAGACGTATAATATGTAGTCACACGGTTGTACATAGTGAGACATGTATAATATGTAGTCACACAGTTGTATATAGTGAGACATGTATAATATGTAGTCACACGGTTGTACATAGTGAGGCATGTATAATATGTAGTCACAGGGTTGTACATAGTGAGGCATGTATAATATGTAGTCACACGGTTGTACATAGTGAGACATGTATAATATGTAGTCACACAGTTGTACATAGTGAGACATGTATAATATGTAGTCACACGGTTGTACATAGTGAGACATGTATAATATGTAGTCACACAGTTGTACATAGTGAGACATGTATAATATGTAGTCACACAGTTGTACATAGTGAGACATGTATACTATGTAGTCACAGGGTTGTACATAGTGAGACATGTATAATATGTAGTCACACAGTTGTACATAGTGAGACATGTATAATATGTAGTCACACAGTTGTACATAGTGAGACGTATAATATGTAGTCACACGGTTGTACATAGTGAGACGTATAATATGTAGTCACACGGTTGTACATAGTGAGACGTATAATATGTAGTCACACGGTTGTACATAGTGAGGCAGTATAATATGTAGTCACACAGTTGTACATAGTGAGACATGTATAATATGTAGTCACATGGTTGTACATAGTGAGACATGTATAATATGTAGTCACACGGTTGTACATAGTGAGGCATGTATAATATGTAGTCACACGGTTGTACATAGTGAGACATGTATAATATGTAGTCACACAGTTGTACATAGTGAGACATGTATAATATGTAGTCACACAGTTGTACATAGTGAGACATGTATAATATGTAGTCACACGGTTGTACATAGTGAGGCATGTATAATATGTAGTCACACAGTTGTACATAGTGAGACATGTATAATATGTAGTCACAGGGTTGTACATAGTGAGACATGTATAATATGTAGTCACAGGGTTGTACATAGTGAGACATGTATAATATGTAGTCACAGGGTTGTACATAGTGAGGCAGTATAATATGTAGTCACACAGTTGTACATAGTGAGACATGTATAATATGTAGTAACACAGTTGTACATAGTGAGACATGTATAATATGTAGTCACATGGTTGTACATAGTGAGACATGTATAATATGTAGTCACACAGTTGTACATAGTGAGGCATGTATAATATGTAGTCACACGGTTGTATATAGTGAGACATGTATAATATGTAGTCACACGGTTGTACATAGTGAGGCAGTATAATATGTAGTCACACAGTTGTACATAGTGAGACATGTATAATATGTAGTCACGTGGTTGTACATAGTGAGGCATGTATAATATGTAGTCACGTGGTTGTACATAGTGAGACATGTATAATATGTAGTCACACAGTTGTACATAGTGAGACATGTATAATATGTAGTCACACGGTTGTACATAGTGAGACATGTATAATATGTAGTCACACGGTTGTACATAGTGAGACATGTATAATATGTAGTCACACAGTTGTACATAGTGAGACATGTATACTATGTAGACACAGGGTTGTACATAGTGAGACATGTATAATATGTAGTCACACAGTTGTACATAGTGAGACATGTATAATATGTAGTCACACAGTTGTACATAGTGAGACGTATAATATGTAGTCACACGGTTGTACATAGTGAGACGTATAATATGTAGTCACACGGTTGTACATAGTGAGACGTATAATATGTAGTCACACGGTTGTACATAGTGAGGCAGTATAATATGTAGTCACACAGTTGTACATAGTGAGACATGTATAATATGTAGTCACATGGTTGTACATAGTGAGACATGTATAATATGTAGTCACACGGTTGTACATAGTGAGGCATGTATAATATGTAGTCACACGGTTGTACATAGTGAGACATGTATAATATGTAGTCACACAGTTGTACATAGTGAGACATGTATAATATGTTGTCACACAGTTGTACATAGTGAGACATGTATAATATGTAGTCACACAGTTGTACATAGTGAGACATGTATAATATGTAGTCACAGGGTTGTACATAGTGAGACATGTATAATATGTAGTCACACAGTTGTACATAGTGAGGCATGTATAATATGTAGGCACACGGTTGTACATAGTGAGACATGTATAATATGTAGTCACACAGTTGTACATAGTGAGGCAGTATAATATGTAGTCACAGGGTTGTACATAGTGAGACATGTATAATATGTAGTCACACAGTTGTACATAGTGAGGCATGTATAATATGTAGTCACACGGTTGTACATAGTGAGACATGTATAATATGTAGTCACACGGTTGTACATAGTGAGGCGTATAATATGTAGTCACACAGTTGTACATAGTGAGACATGTATAATATGTAGTCACACAGTTGTACATAGTGAGACATGTATAATATGTAGTCACACAGTTGTACATAGTGAGACATGTATAATATGTAGTCACACGGTTGTACATAGTGAGGCGTATAATATGTAGTCACACAGTTGTACATAGTGAGACATGTATAATATGTAGTCACGTGGTTGTACATAGTGAGGCAGTATAATATGTAGTCACGTGGTTGTACATAGTGAGACATGTATAATATGTAGTCACACAGTTGTACATAGTGAGACATGTATAATATGTAGTCACACGGTTGTATATAGTGAGACATGTATAATATGTAGTCACGTGGTTGTACATAGTGATACATGTATAATATGTAGTCACACGGTTGTACATAGTGAGACATGTATAATATGTAGTCACACAGTTGTACATAGTGAGACATGTATAATATGTAGTCACACAGTTGTACATAGTGAGACATGTATAATATGTAGTCACACAGCTGTATATAGTGAGGCATGTATAATATGTAGTCACACAGTTGTACATAGTGAGACATGTATAATATGTAGTCACACAGTTGTACATAGTGAGACATGTATAATATGTAGTCACACAGTTGTATATAGTGAGGCATGTATAATATGTAGTCACACAGTTGTACATAGTGAGACATGTATAATATGTAGTCACACAGTTGTACATAGTGAGGCATGTATAATATGTAGTCACACGGTTGTACATAGTGAGACGTATAATATGTAGTCACACGGTTGTGCATAGTGAGACATGTATAATATGTAGTCACATGGTTGTACATAGTGAGACATGTATAATATGTAGTCACACGGTTGTACATAGTGAGACATGTATAAAATGTAGTCACACGGTTGTATATAGTGAGACATGTATAATATGTAGTTACGTGGTTGTACATAGTGAGACATGTATAATATGTAGTCACACAGTTGTACATAGTGAGACATGTATAATATGTAGTCACACGGTTGTACATAGTGAGACATGTATAATATGTAGTCACACGGTTGTACATAGTGAGACATGTATAATATGTAGTCACACGGTTGTACATAGTGAGACATGTATAATATGTAGTCACACAGTTGTACATAGTGAGAAATGTATAATATGTAGTCACACAGCTGTACATAGTGAGACATGTATAATATGTAGTCACACAGTTGTACATAGTGAGACATGTATAATATGTAGTCACACAGTTGTACATAGTGAGACATGTATAATATGTAGTCACACGGTTGTACATAGTGAGACGTATAATATGTAGTCACGTGGTTGTACATTGTGAGGCATGTATAATATGTAGTCACGTAGTTGTACATAGTGAGGCATGTATAATATGTAGTCACGTGGTTGTACATAGTGAGACATGTATAATATGTAGTCACACAGTTGTACATAGTGAGGCATGTATAATATGTAGTCACGTGGTTGTACATAGTGAGGCATGTATAATATGTAGTCACACAGTTGTACATAGTGAGACATGTATAATATGTAGTCACACGGTTGTACATAGTGTGGCAGTATAATATGTAGTCACGTGGTTGTACATAGTGAGACATGTATAATATGTAGTCACGTGGTTGTACATAGTGAGGCATGTATAATATGTAGTCACGTGGTTGTACATAGTGAGACATGTATAATATGTAGTCACGTGGTTGTACATAGTGAGACATGTATAATATGTAGTCACAGGGTTGTACATAGTGAGACATGTATAATATGTAGTCACACAGTTGTACATAGTGAGACATGTATAATATGTAGTCACAGGGTTGTACATAGTGAGACATGTATAATATGTAGTCACACAGTTGTACATAGTGAGACATGTATAATATGAAGTCACAGGGTTGTACATAGTGAGACATGTATAATATGTAGTCACAGGGTTGTACATAGTGAGACATGTATAATATGTAGTCACACAGTTGTACATAGTGAGGCAGTATAATATGTAGTCACACAGTTGTACGTAGTGAGACATGTATAATATGTAGTCACACGGTTGTACATAGTGAGACATGTATAATATGTAGTCACACAGTTGTACATAGTGAGACATGTATAATATGTAGTCACACAGCTGTATATAGTGAGGCATGTATAATATGTAGTCACACAGTTGTACATAGTGAGACATGTATAATATGTAGTCACACAGTTGTACATAGTGAGACATGTATAATATGTAGTCACACAGTTGTATATAGTGAGGCATGTATAATATGTAGTCACACAGTTGTACATAGTGAGACATGTATAATATGTAGTCACACAGTTGTACATAGTGAGGCATGTATAATATGTAGTCACACGGTTGTACATAGTGAGACGTATAATATGTAGTCACACGGTTGTGCATAGTGAGACATGTATAATATGTTGTCACATGTTTGTACATAGTGAGACATGTATAATATGTAGTCACACGGTTGTACATAGTGAGACATGTATAATATGTAGTCACACGGTTGTATATAGTGAGACATGTATAATATGTAGTTACGTGGTTGTACATAGTGAGACATGTATAATATGTAGTCACACAGTTGTACATAGTGAGACATGTATAATATGTAGTCACACGGTTGTACATAGTGAGACATGTATAATATGAAGTCACACGGTTGTACATAGTGAGACATGTATAATATGTAGTCACACGGTTGTACATAGTGAGACATGTATAATATGTAGTCACACAGTTGTACATAGTGAGAAATGTATAATATGTAGTCACACAGCTGTACATAGTGAGACATGTATAATATGTAGTCACACAGTTGTACATAGTGAGACATGTATAATATGTAGTCACACAGTTGTACATAGTGAGACATGTATAATATGTAGTCACACGGTTGTACATAGTGAGACGTATAATATGTAGTCACGTGGTTGTACATTGTGAGGCATGTATAATATGTAGTCACGTAGTTGTACATAGTGAGGCATGTATAATATGTAGTCACGTGGTTGTACATAGTGAGACATGTATAATATGTAGTCACACAGTTGTACATAGTGAGGCATGTATAATATGTAGTCACGTGGTTGTACATAGTGAGGCATGTATAATATGTAGTCACACAGTTGTACATAGTGAGACATGTATAATATGTAGTCACACGGTTGTACATAGTGTGGCAGTATAATATGTAGTCACGTGGTTGTACATAGTGAGACATGTATAATATGTAGTCACGTGGTTGTACATAGTGAGGCATGTATAATATGTAGTCACGTGGTTGTACATAGTGAGACATGTATAATATGTAGTCACGTGGTTGTACATAGTGAGACATGTATAATATGTAGTCACAGGGTTGTACATAGTGAGACATGTATAATATGTAGTCACACAGTTGTACATAGTGAGACATGTATAATATGTAGTCACAGGGTTGTACATAGTTAGACATGTATAATATGTAGTCACACAGTTGTACATAGTGAGACATGTATAATATGTAGTCACAGGGTTGTACATAGTGAAACATGTATAATATGTAGTCACAGGGTTGTACATAGTGAGACATGTATAATATGTAGTCACACAGTTGTACATAGTGAGGCAGTATAATATGTAGTCACACAGTTGTACGTAGTGAGACATGTATAATATGTAGTCACACGGTTGTACATAGTGAGACATGTATAATATGTAGTCACACAGTTGTACATAGTGAGGCAGTATAATATGTAGTCACACAGTTGTACATAGTGAGACATGTATAATATGTAGTCACACAGTTGTACATAGTGAGACATGTATAATATGTAGTCACACAGTTGTACATAGTGAGACATGTATAATATGTAGTCACGTGTTTGTACATAGTGAGGCATGTATAATATGTAGTCACGTGGTTGTACATAGTGAGACATGTATAATATGTAGTCACACGGTTGTACATAGTGAGACACGTATAATATGTAGTCACACAGTTGTACATAGTGAGACATGTATAATATGTAGTCACACGGTTGTACATAGTGAGACATGTATAATATGTAGTCACGTGGTTGTACATAGTGAGACATGTATAATATGTAGTCACACAGTTGTACATAGTGAGACATGTATAATATGTAGTCACACGGTTGTATATAGTGAGGCATGTATAATATGTAGTCACGTGGTTGTACATAGTGAGGCAGTATAATATGTAGTCACACAGTTGTACATAGTGAGGCATGTATAATATGTAGTCACTCAGTTGTACATAGTGAGACATGTATAATATGTAGTCACACGGTTGTACATAGTGAGACATGTATAATATGTAGTCACGTGGTTGTACATAGTGAGGCATGTATAATATGTAGTCACGTGGTTGTACATAGTGAGACATGTATAATATGTAGTCACACAGTTGTACATAGTGAGACATGTATAATATGTAGTCACACGGTTGTACATAGTGAGACATGTATAATATGTAGTCACACGGTTGTACATAGTGAGACATGTATAATATGTAGTCACACGGTTGTACATAGTGAGGCATGTATAATATGTAGTCACGTGGTTGTACATAGTGAGGCAGTATAATATGTAGTCACACGGTTGTACATAGTGAGACATGTATAATATGTAGTCACACGGTTGTACATAGTGAGACGTATAATATGTAGTCACACAGTTGTAAATAGTGAGACATGTATAATATGTATACCAAAGACACAAAGTGAGAAAACCTAATACCCAACAGGAATTAACAACGTCCCATCTCAAATTTACTGCACAGAACAGGAGCAATTTAAACAAACAGTCTCAGGTAGTGGACAAATGTCGAAATGAAGTTCAGGCAATACGGTAGTGGTGCGTGATACAGGAAATGCAGATATATATAGATAGAATGATACAGTCTCACCTCTGTTATATGTATTTCGGTTCACACTGTATTCCGCTCTTTCTCCTTTTATGATCACAGAATACCGCTGAGCTTTTGCACACTCGTCCCCACCAGGGGGGGGGGGGGGGGGGAGGCGTATACAGCGCTGTATCAGTTGTAATCCACAAACCGTTCCATAGATCTTTACACTCACTTGCCGCTTGCCGAGTGTTCAGCAGATTCACTCCTTCTGAGGATCAGAGGCCTACCGCCCACCAGGGGGCGTGTCCAGAATTCTACCGGACAATCCTCCAATCCAAGTGCTCGACTGCTTTCGTCACACCTGTTGTCCACCAATCCCGGGACCGCAGTCTGGAACCATAGGAATCCTCCGCTCAGGTAGTCGGAACCTTCGTATCAAACCGGCTTCTCACATGTGTGGTAAAGGATATCCCAGTTGCCGTGTGTATAATACAGACCAAGACAGTTCCAGTAATTGCTCCTAGATAAGCATAGAAGTGGACGAGGCAGGGAACTAACGCTCTCCAGGCTAAAGTATAAAGTCCACCAAAGAAAACAAGTGAGAGCGCTAGTGTAAAATAAAATATAACCTTTATTTGGTATATTTAAAATAAAGTAGGACAACACAGTGTCAAAAGAGACAATATGGGGCACCTCTGGCTGGCAGGCTGTCACACAGTTGTACATAGTGAGACATGTATAATATGTAGTCACACAGTTGTACATAGTGAGACATGTATAATATGTAGTCACGTGTTTGTACATAGTGAGGCATGTATAATATGTAGTCACACAGTTGTACATAGTGAGACATGTATAATATGTAGTCACACAGTTGTACATAGTGAGACATGTATAATATGTAGTCACGTGGTTGTACATAGTGAGGCAGTATAATATGTAGTCACACGGTTGTACATAGTGAGACATGTATAATATGTAGTCACACGGTTGTACATAGTGAGACATGTATAATATGTAGTCACGTGGTTGTACATAGTGAGGCAGTATAATATGTAGTCACACGGTTGTACATAGTGAGACATGTATAATATGTAGTCACACGGTTGTACATAGTGAGACATGTATAATATGTAGTCACACGGTTGTACATAGTGAGACATGTATAATATGTAGTCACGTGTTTGTACATAGTGAGGCAGTATAATATGTAGTCACACGGTTGTACATAGTGAGACATGTATAATATGTAGTCACACGGTTGTACATAGTGAGACATGTATAATATGTAGTCACACAGTTGTACATAGTGAGACGTATAATATGTAGTCACAGGGTTGTACATAGTGAGACATGTATAATATGTAGTCACACAGTTGTACATAGTGAGACATGTACAGGGGGTGCAGAATTATTAGGCAAATTAGTATTTTGACCACATCATCCTCTTTATGCATGTTGTCTTACTCCAAGCTGTATAGGCTCGAAAGCCTACTACCAATTAAGCATATTAGGTGATGTGCATCTCTGTAATGAGAAGGGGTGTGGTCTAATGACATCAACACCCTATATCAGGTGTGCATAATTATTAGGCAACTTCCTTTCCTTTGGCAAAATGGGTCAAAAGAAGGACTTGACAGGCTCAGAAAGTCAAAAATAGTGAGATATCTTACAGAGGGATGCAGCACTCTTAAAATTGCAAAGCTTCTGAAGCGTGATCATCGAACAATCAAGTGTTTCATTCAAAATAGTCAACAGGGTCGCAAGAAGCGTGTGGAGAAACCAAGGCGCAAAATAACTGCCCATGAACTGAGAAAAGTCAAGCGTGCAGCTGCCAAGATGCCACTTGCCACCAGTTTGGCCATATTTCAGAGCTGCAACATCACTGGAGTGCCCAAAAGCACAAGGTGTGCAATACTCAGAGACATGGCCAAGGTAAGAAAGGCTGAAAGACGACCACCACTGAACAAGACACACAAGCTGAAATGTCAAGACTGGGCCAAGACATATCTCAAGACTGATTTTTCTAAGGTTTTATGGACTGATGAAATGAGAGTGAGTCTTGATGGGCCAGATGGATGGGCCGTGGCTGGATTGGTAAAGGGCAGAGAGCTCCAGTCCGACTCAGACGCCAGCAAGGTGGAGGTGGAGTACTGGTTTGGGCTGGTATCATCAAAGATGAGCTTGTGGGGCCTTTTCGGGTTGAGGATGGAGTCAAGCTCAACTCCCAGTCCTACTGCCAGTTTCTGGAAGACACCTTCTTCAAGCAGTGGTACAGGAAGAAGTCTGCATCCTTCAAGAAAAACATGATTTTCATGCAGGACAATGCTCCATCACACGCGTCCAAGTACTCCACAGCGTGGCTGGCAAGAAAGGGTATAAAAGAAGAAAATCTAATGACATGGCCTCCTTGTTCACCTGATCTGAACCCCATTGAGAACCTGTGGTCCATCATCAAATGTGAGATTTACAAGGAGGTAAAACAGTACACCTCTCTGAACAGTGTCTGGGAGGCTGTGGTTGCTGCTGCACGCAATGTTGATGGTGAACAGATCAAAACACTGACAGAATCCATGGATGGCAGGCTTTTGAGTGTCCTTGCAAAGAAAGGTGGTTATATTGGTCACTGATTTGTTTTTGTTTTGTTTTTGAATGTCAGAAATGTATATTTGTGAATGTTGAGATGTTATATTGGTTTCACTGGTAAAAATAAATAATTGAAATGGGTATATATTTGTTTTTTGTTAAGTTGCTTAATAATTATGCACAGTAATAGTCACCTGCACACACAGATATCCCCCTAAAATAGCTATAACTAAAAACAAACTAAAAACTACTTCCAAAACTATTCAGCTTTGATATTAATGAGATTTTTGGGTTCATTGAGAACATGGTTGTTGTTCAATAATAAAATTAATCCTCAAAAATACAACTTGCCTAATAATTCTGCACTCCCTGTATAATATGTAGTCACACGGTTGTACATAGTGAGACATGTATAATATGTAGTCACACAGTTGTACATAGTGAGACGTATAATATGTAGTCACACGGTTGTACATAGTGAGACATGTATAATATGTAGTCACACATTTGTACATAGTGAGGCATGTATAATATGTAGTCACACGGTTGTACATAGTGAGACATGTATAATATGTAGTCACACGGTTGTACATAGTGAGACACGTATAATATGTAGTCACACAGTTGTACATAGTGAGACATGTATAATATGTAGTCACACGGTTGTACATAGTGAGACATGTATAATATGTAGTCACACGGTTGTACATAGTGAGACATGTATAATATGTAGTCACGTGTTTGTACATAGTGAGGCAGTATAATATGTAGTCACACGGTTTTACATAGTGAGACATGTATAATATGTAGTCACACGGTTGTACATAGTGAGACATGTATAATATGTAGTCACACAGTTGTACATAGTGAGACGTATAATATGTAGTCACAGGGTTGTACATAGTGAGACATGTATAATATGTAGTCACAGGGTTGTACATAGTGAGACATGTATAATATGTAGTCACACAGTTGTACATAGTGAGACATGTATAATATGTAGTCACGTGTTTGTACATAGTGAGGCAGTATAATATGTAGTCACACGGTTGTACATAGTGAGACATGTATAATATGTAGTCACACGGTTGTACATAGTGAGACATGTATAATATGTAGTCACACAGTTGTACATAGTGAGACGTATAATATGTAGTCACAGGGTTGTACATAGTGAGACATGTATAATATGTAGTCACAGGGTTGTACATAGTGAGACATGTATAATATGTAGTCACAGAGTTGTACATAGTGAGACATGTACAGGGGGTGCAGAATTATTAGGCAAATGAGTATTTTGACCACATCATCCTCTTTATGCATGTTGTCTTACTCCAAGCTGTATAGGCTCGAAAGCCTACTACCAATTAAGCATATTAGGTGATGTGCATCTCTGTAATGAGAAGGGGTGTGGTCTAATGACATCAACACCCTATATCAGGTGTGCATAATTATTAGGCAACTTCCTTTCCTTTGGCAAAATGGGTCAAAAGAAGGACTTGACAGGCTCAGAAAGTCAAAAATAGTGAGATATCTTACAGAGGGATGCAGCACTCTTAAAATTGCAAAGCTTCTGAAGCGTGATCATCGAACAATCAAGTGTTTCATTCAAAATAGTCAACAGGGTCGCAAGAAGCGTGTGGAGAAACCAAGGCGCAAAATAACTGCCCATGAACTGAGAAAAGTCAAGCGTGCAGCTGCGAAGATGCCACTTGCCACCAGTTTGGCCATATTTCAGAGCTGCAACATCACTGGAGTGCCCAAAAGCACAAGGTGTGCAATACTCAGAGACATGGCCAAGGTAAGAAAGGCTGAAAGACGACCACCACTGAACAAGACACACAAGCTGAAATGTCAAGACTGGGCCAAGACATATCTCAAGACTGATTTTTCTAAGGTTTTATGGACTGATGAAATGAGAGTGAGTCTTGATGGGCCAGATGGATGGGCCGTGGCTGGATTGGTAAAGGGCAGAGAGCTCCAGTCCGACTCAGACGCCAGAAAGGTGGAGGTGGAGTACTGGTTTGGGCTGGTATCATCAAAGATGAGCTTGTGGGGCCTTTTCGGGTTGAGGATGGAGTCAAGCTCAACTCCCAGTCCTACTGCCAGTTTCTGGAAGACACCTTCTTCAAGCAGTGGTACAGGAAGAAGTCTGCATCCTTCAAGAAAAACATGATTTTCATGCAGGACAATGCTCCATCACACGCGTCCAAGTACTCCACAGCGTGGCTGGCAAGAAAGGGTATAAAAGAAGAAAATCTAATGACATGGCCTCCTTGTTCACCTGATCTGAACCCCATTGAGAACCTGTGGTCCATCATCAAATGTGAGATTTACAAGGAGGTAAAACAGTACACCTCTCTGAACAGTGTCTGGGAGGCTGTGGTTGCTGCTGCACGCAATGTTGATGGTGAACAGATCAAAACACTGACAGAATCCATGGATGGCAGGCGTTTGAGTGTCCTTGCAAAGAAAGGTGGCTATATTGGTCACTGATTTGTTTTTTGTTTTGTTTTTGAATGTCAGAAATGTATATTTGTGAATGTTGAGATGTTATATTGGTTTCACTGGTAAAAATAAATAATTGAAATGGGTATATATTTGTTTTTTGTTAAGTTGCCTAATAATTATGCACAGTAATAGTCACCTGCACACACAGATATCCACCTAAAATAGCTATAACTAAAAACAAACTAAAAACTACTTCCAAAACTATTCAGCTTTGATATTAATGAGATTTTTGGGTTCATTGAGAACATGGTTGTTGTTCAATAATAAAATTAATCCTCAAAAATACAACTTGCCTTATAATTCTGCACTCCCTGTATAATATGTAGTCACACGGTTGTACATAGTGAGACATGTATAATATGTAGTCACACAGTTGTACATAGTGAGACGTATAATATGTAGTCACACGGTTGTACATAGTGAGACATGTATAATATGTAGTCACACATTTGTACATAGTGAGGCATGTATAATATGTAGTCACACGGTTGTACATAGTGAGACATGTATAATATGTAGTCACACGGTTGTACATAGTGAGACACGTATAATATGTAGTCACACAGTTGTACATAGTGAGACATGTATAATATGTAGTCACACGGTTGTACATAGTGAGACATGTATAATATGTAGTCACACGGTTGTACATAGTGAGACGTATAATATGTAGTCACACGGTTCTACATAGTGAGACATGTATAATATGTAGTCACACAGTTGTACATAGTGAGACATGTATAATATGTAGTCACACGGTTGTACATAGTGAGACATGTATAATATGTAGTCACGTGGTTGTACATAGTGAGACATGTATAATATGTAGTCACGTGGTTGTACATAGTGAGGCATGTATAATATGTAGTCACACAGTTGTACATAGTGAGACATGTATAATATGTAGTCACACGGTTGTACATAGTGAGACATGTATAATATGTAGTCACAGGGTTGTAAATAGTGAGACATGTATAATATGTAGTCACACAGTTGTACATAGTGAGGCATGTATAATATGTAGTCACATGGTTGTACATAGTGAGACATGTATAATATGTAGTCACACAGTTGTACATAGTGAGACATGTATAATATGTAGTCACACGGTTGTACATAGTGAGACATGTATAATATGTAGTCACACGGTTGTACATAGTGAGACATGTATAATATGTAGTCACACGGTTGTAAATAGTGAGACATGTATAATATGTAGTGACACTGTTGTATATAGTGAGACATGTATAATATGTAGTCCCACGGTTGTACATAGTGAGACATGTATAATATGTAGTCACACGGTTGTACATAGTGAGACATGTATAATATGTAGTGACACTGTTGTATATAGTGAGACATGTATAATATGTAGTCACGTGGTTGTACATAGTTTGACATGTATAATATGTAGTCACGTGGTTGTACATAGTGAGACATGTATAATATGTAGTCACACGGTTGTATATAGTGAGACATGTATAATATGTAGTCACACAGTTGTACATACTGAGACATGTATAATATGTAGTCACACGGTTGTACATAGTGAGACATGTATAATATGTAGTCACACAGTTGTACATAGTGAGACATGTATAATATGTAGTCACACAGTTGTACATAGTGAGACATGTATAATATGTACTCACACAGTTGTACATAGTGAGACATGTATAATATGTAGTCACACAGTTGTACATAGTGAGACATGTATAATATGTACTCACACAGTTGTACATAGTGAGACATGTATAATTTGTAGTCACACGGTTGTACATAGTGAGACATGTATAATATGTAGTCACACGGTTGTACATAGTGAGACATGTATAATATGTAGTCACGTGGTTGTACATAGTGAGGCATGTATAATATGTACCAAAGACACAAAGTGAGAAAACCTAATACCCAACAGGAATTAAACAACGTCCCATCTCAAATATACTGCACAGAACAGGAGCAATTTAAGCAAACAGTCTCAGGTAGTGGACAGATGTCGAAATAAAGTTCAGGCAATAAGGTAGTGGTGCGTGATACAGGAAATGCAGATATATATAGATGGAATGATACAGTCTCACCTCTGTTATATGTATTTCGGTTCACACTGTATTCCGCTCTTTCTCCTTTTGTGATCACAGAATACCACTGAGCTATTGCACACTCGTCCCCACCAGGGGGGGGGGGAGGCGTATACAGGCTGTATCAGTTGTAATCCACAAACCGTTCCATCGATCTTTACACTCACTTGCCGCTTGCCGAGTGTTCAGCAGATTCACTCCTTCTGAGGATCAGAGGCCTACCGCCCACCAGGGGGCGTGTCCAGAACTCTACCGGACAATCCTCCAATCCAAGTGCTCGACTGCTTCCGTCACACCTGTTGTCCACCAATCCCGGGACCGCAGTCTGGAACCATAGGAATCCTCCGCTCAGGTAGTCGGAACCTTCGTACCAAACCGGCTTCTCACATGTGTGGTAATAGGATATCCCAGTTGCCGTGTGTATAATACAGACCAAAACAGTTCCAGTAATCGCTCCCAGATAAGCAGAGAAGTGGACGAGGCAGGGAACTAACGCTCTCCAGGCTAAAGTATAAAGTCCACCAAAGAAAACAATTGAGAGCGCTAGTATAAAATAAAATATAACCTTTATTTGGTATATATAAAAAAGTAAGACAACACAGTGTCAAAAGAGACAATATGGGGCACCTCTGGCTGGCAGGCTTACGCGTTTCGGCATAGCCGTAATCATAGCATACTGAAGCCAGCCACAGGTGTTCCTTATATACATAAGTAAGAACAACCTCATTGGCTAAAAACATATTGAGAAACAACACGCCCTGAGTTTATTTTAACCCCATATATACTGGTTGTGAACAAAAGATGACAGAGCAACAAGAGGTCATGAGTCCATTTTTTGTACATCTATATATTTTTCTTTCCCGGTATTAACAAATAAATGAAAAATTATACCATATTTAAATACTATTATCTGCAGTGTATTTGTTTAACCTGGGCATTCTTTAACAAAAACCATGGTCTACAATCAACATGATATAAATTATAAATAAAGGTCTAACAAGTAGCAAAGAGTTATTTAACTTTCAAAAATGCTTATTTTCTGAATTTGTGATTGTATCACATACATGAGAGTAAGGGCCACTTTTTCAGGCTTCTGATAACCTATTACACAACTATGCGTTCATGTATAACGCTTAATAGTTTAGACCCACTCTCTGTGATAAAAAACAAAACACAAAAACAAAATAAGTTGAAAAGTTACCTCTATGCATTGATGTATGAAATATACAAATATAGAGACACAATCCCCTATTTTCTTAATCCGTAGAGTTACATATTGTTTGGAAAATCTAAGAAGACCTATATTCTAAGAGATGGAGTAGTTAGTGATTATATCTCTAAATCGAAACTGTAATATGTACATATATACAAAAAGTGTAATGTTTTAGATGATTGTTTGTTTTGTATAAATAGCAGTAAGAATAATCTTGAGGAATATAATTGTAGGCATAACAAGGAATAATGCATTCAATTCTATTCCCAGTAATTTATAAGATCAAACTCAGAGTTCAATCCTTTTGGGACTCTGGTTTCCATCTTAAAAATCCACAGCATCTCTCTTTTAGAGAGTGCTACTTCACGATCACCCCCTCTTCTCGGTCTAGGTACCATATCAATAGGTTGCCAAGAAAAGCAAGTCAGATCTTGTTCGTGGATTTGTGCGAAGTGATGTACTATAGGAGTAGTAGCCTTGCCCACTCTAATGGTGGACAGGTGCTTTCTAATCCTACTTCTGATGTCCCTAGTGGTGAGCCCAATGTATTGTTTTCCACATCTAGTGCAGGTAATGCAATAGATCACGAAGGTAGATGTACAATTTAGGCAGAAATTTATATCATAAGAGATACCAGTCACAGTGGAGCAAAATTGTTCTGACACAGTCAGATATTCACATGCCCCACATCTAGAACTGCCACATCTGTAGGACCCTTTGCTAGTTAACCAAGCACTTCCTTGTGAAATGGATTTTGGTAGGACAGTTGGAGACAAGATATTTCCTAGAGTTTTATTGCGTCTATAGGAACATCTAAGTCCTCCTTTCACGCATTGTATTAGTCTGTCATCTGCCACCAGCATATTAAAATGATGTTTTACAATATTACAGACCTCTTCATACTGGTCGCTGTAGTCTGTCACAAAGGTTACCCCTTTCATGGGGTCCTTAGTTTTCCGATCCTTTTCTTTTAAAAGATCTTGTCTGTTCAGATTCCCAACTTCTCTCTGGGCCCTATTGACCACCTTTTTAGGGTAGCCTCTCTGTAGGAGGCGCTTTTTAACTTCCATCATCTGTTTCTCACCTTCTCTGGTGTCAGAGCAATTACGTTTTGCCCTCATAAGTTGACCTTTCGCTATGCCATACGGGACATGCTTGGGGTGGCAGCTCTTGGCATGCAACAAAGAGTTGCCTGAGATTGGTTTTCTGTACAGACATGTTTTTACTGAGCCCTGAGGGCTACCACTTAAAACTACATCCAGATAGTTGATCTGAGTCTGTTGAATCTCACTCGTAAATTTAAGGCCTATGTCATTGACATTCAGCCCTTCAATGAATGTTTTCAGGACATCATATTCACCGTGCCATATGACAATCAGATCGTCGATAAAACGACGATAGAAAACAATACAATTGCGTGATGGGTTCCTATCTCCAAAGATGTGGGACAGCTCCCACCAACCCATGAAGAGGTTGGCATAGGAGGGGGCAAACTTAGCCCCCATCGCCGTCCCACATCTCTGGAGATAAAAGACACCCTGAAACTCAAAGAAGTTGTGAGTTAATAAAAACTCAGTCACCTGCAAAATATACCGTTGGAAATCTGTCGTGAAAGAGGACCAATTTTTTAGAAAAAATGATACAGCTTCCAATCCTTTAGAATGTGGAATGGTGGAATACAGTGCTGTAACATCTATGGTTGCCCATAGATGTGCCCCTTCCTGCCATTTAATGTCCTGTACCAAATTCATTAAATGCTTGGTATCTTTGAGAAAACTGGGGAGTGATTCCACAAATGGATGTAGGATCATATCCAACCATTGGGACAGATGTTCAAAAAGGGACCCTATACCACTTACGATTGGACGTCCTTTGACATCCTGTAGGGACTTGTGCACCTTTGGGAGGTGATGGAAAACAGGAGTAACCGGATGTTCAACGTATAAGTATGACATAGTCTCTTTATCAATAAAGCCATTTTCCATCCCTTCGTCCAAAAGGTGCAATAATTCTCTCTGAAATCGGAAGGTTGGATCGGTTGGTAGCACTGAATAGCAGCAATCATCATTTAATTGACGCAATGCTTCGTTTATATAATCAATTCTATTCAGTACTACCACCGAGCCGCCTTTATCCGCATTTTTCACCACAATATTCTGGTTATTAGCCAGAGAGGAAAGGGCAACCATAGATGTTACAGCACTGTATTCCACCATTCCACATTCTAAAGGATTGGAAGCTGTATCATTTTTTCTAAAAAATTGGTCCTCTTTCACGACAGATTTCCAACGGTATATTTTGCAGGTGACTGAGTTTTTATTAACTCACAACTTCTTTGAGTTTCAGGGTGTCTTTTATCTCCAGAGATGTGGGACGGCGATGGGGGCTAAGTTTGCCCCCTCCTATGCCAACCTCTTCATGGGTTGGTGGGAGCTGTCCCACATCTTTGGAGATAGGAACCCATCACGCAATTGTATTGTTTTCTATCGTCGTTTTATCGACGATCTGATTGTCATATGGCACGGTGAATATGATGTCCTGAAAACATTCATTGAAGGGCTGAATGTCAATGACATAGGCCTTAAATTTACGAGTGAGATTCAACAGACTCAGATCAACTATCTGGATGTAGTTTTAAGTGGTAGCCCTCAGGGCTCAGTAAAAACATGTCTGTACAGAAAACCAATCTCAGGCAACTCTTTGTTGCATGCCAAGAGCTGCCACCCCAAGCATGTCCCGTATGGCATAGCGAAAGGTCAACTTATGAGGGCAAAACGTAATTGCTCTGACACCAGAGAAGGTGAGAAACAGATGATGGAAGTTAAAAAGCGCCTCCTACAGAGAGGCTACCCTAAAAAGGTGGTCAATAGGGCCCAGAGAGAAGTTGGGAATCTGAACAGACAAGATCTTTTAAAAGAAAAGGATCGGAAAACTAAGGACCCCATGAAAGGGGTAACCTTTGTGACAGACTACAGCGACCAGTATGAAGAGGTCTGTAATATTGTAAAACATCATTTTAATATGCTGGTGGCAGATGACAGACTAATACAATGCGTGAAAGGAGGACTTAGATGTTCCTATAGACGCAATAAAACTCTAGGAAATATCTTGTCTCCAACTGTCCTACCAAAATCCATTTCACAAGGAAGTGCTTGGTTAACTAGCAAAGGGTCCTACAGATGTGGCAGTTCTAGATGTGGGGCATGTGAATATCTGACTGTGTCAGAACAATTTTGCTCCACTGTGACTGGTATCTCTTATGATATAAATTTCTGCCTAAATTGTACATCTACCTTCGTGATCTATTGCATTACCTGCACTAGATGTGGAAAACAATACATTGGGCTCACCACTAGGGACATCAGAAGTAGGATTAGAAAGCACCTGTCCACCATTAGAGTGGGCAAGGCTACTACTCCTATAGTACATCACTTCGCACAAATCCACGAACAAGATCTGACTTGCTTTTCTTGGCAACCTATTGATATGGTACCTAGACCGAGAAGAGGGGGTGATCGTGAAGTAGCACTCTCTAAAAGAGAGATGCTGTGGATTTTTAAGATGGAAACCAGAGTCCCAAAAGGATTGAACTCTGAGTTTGATCTTATAAATTACTGGGAATAGAATTGAATGCATTATTCCTTGTTATGCCTACAATTATATTCCTCAAGATTATTCTTACTGCTATTTATACAAAACAAACAATCATCTAAAACATTACACTTTTTGTATATATGTACATATTACAGTTTCGATTTAGAGATATAATCACTAACTACTCCATCTCTTAGAATATAGGTCTTCTTAGATTTTCCAAACAATATGTAACTCTACGGATTAAGAAAATAGGGGATTGTGTCTCTATATTTGTATATTTCATACATCAATGCATAGAGGTAACTTTTCAACTTATTTTGTTTTTGTGTTTTGTTTTTTATCACAGAGAGTGGGTCTAAACTATTAAGCGTTATACATGAACGCATAGTTGTGTAATAGGTTATCAGAAGCCTGAAAAAGTGGCCCTTACTCTCATGTATGTGATACAATCACAAATTCAGAAAATAAGCATTTTTGAAAGTTAAATAACTCTTTGCTACTTGTTAGACCTTTATTTATAATTTATATCATGTTGATTGTAGACCATGGTTTTTGTTAAAGAATGCCCAGGTTAAACAAATACACTGCAGATAATAGTATTTAAATATGGTATAATTTTTCATTTATTTGTTAATACCGGGAAAGAAAAATATATAGATGTACAAAAAATGGACTCATGACCTCTTGTTGCTCTGTCATCTTTTGTTCACAACCAGTATATATGGGGTTAAAATAAACTCAGGGCGTGTTGTTTCTCAATATGTTTTTAGCCAATGAGGTTGTTCTTACTTATGTATATAAGGAACACCTGTGGCTGGCTTCAGTATGCTATGATTACGGCTATGCCGAAACGCGTAAGCCTGCCAGCCAGAGGTGCCCCATATTGTCTCTTTTGACACTGTGTTGTCTTACTTTTTTATATATACCAAATAAAGGTTATATTTTATTTTATACTAGCGCTCTCAATTGTTTTCTTTGGTGGAATGTATAATATGTAGTCACACAGTTGTACATAGTGAGACATGTATAATATGTAGTCACAGAGTTGTACATAGTGAGACGTATAATATGTAGTCACACGGTTGTACATAGTGAGACATGTATAATATGTAGTCACACGGTTGTACATAGTGAGACATGTATAATATGTAGTCAAACGGTTGTACATAGTGAGACATGTATAATATGTAGTCAAACAGTTGTACATAGTGAGACATGTATAATATGTAGTCACACAGTTGTACATAGTGAGACATGTATAATATGTATTCACAGGGTTGTACATAGTAAGACATGTATAATGTGTAGTCACACAGTTGTACATAGTGAGACATGTATAATATGTAGTCACACAGTTGTACATAGTGAGACATGTATAATATGTAGTCACATGGTTGTACATAGTGGGACTTGTATAATATGTAGTCACACGGTTGTACATAGTGAGACATGTATAATATGTAGTCACAGGGTTGTACATAGTGAGGCATGTATAATATGTAGTCACACGGTTGTACATAGTGAGGCATGTATAATATGTAGTCACACAGTTGTACATAGTGAGACGTATAATATGTAGTCACACAGTTGTACATAGTGAGACGTATAATATGTAGTCACACGGTTGTACATAGTGAGACATGTATAATATGTAGTCACACAGTTGTACATAGTGAGACATGTATAATATGTAGTCACACAGTTGTACATAGTGAGACATGTATAATATGTAGTCACACGGTTGTACATAGTGAGACATGTATAATATGTAGTCACACGGTTGTACATAGTGAGGCAGTATAATATGTAGTCACACAGTTGTACATAGTGAGGCATGTATAATATGTAGTCACAGGGTTGTACATAGTGAGGCGTATAATATGTAGTCACGTGGTTGTACATAGTGAGGCATGTATAATATGTAGTCACACAGTTGTACATAGTGAGACATGTATAATATGTAGTCACACAGTTGTACATAGTGAGACGTATAATATGTAGTCACACGGGGGTACATAGTGAGACATGTATAATATGTAGTCACGTGGTTGTACATAGTGAGGCATGTATAATATGTAGTCACACAGTTGTACATAGTGAGACATGTATAATATGTAGTCACACAGTTGTACATAGTGAGACGTATAATATGTAGTCACACGGTTGTACATAGTGAGACATGTATAATATGTAGTCACACGGTTGTACATAGTGAGACATGTATAATATGTAGTCAAACAGTTGTACATAGTGAGACATGTATAATATGTAGTCACACAGTTGTACATAGTGAGACATGTATAATATGTATTCACAGGGTTGTACATAGTGAGACATGTATAATGTGTAGTCACACAGTTGTACATAGTGAGACATGTATAATATGTAGTCACACAGTTGTACATAGTGAGACATGTATAATATGTAGTCACATGGTTGTACATAGTGGGACTTGTATAATATGTAGTCACACGGTTGTACATAGTGAGACATGTATAATATGTAGTCACAGGGTTGTACATAGTGAGGCATGTATAATATGTAGTCACACGGTTGTACATAGTAAGGCATGTATAATATGTAGTCACACAGTTGTACATAGTGAGACGTATAATATGTAGTCACACGGTTGTACATAGTGAGACATGTATAATATGTAGTCACACAGTTGTACATAGTGAGACGTATAATATGTAGTCACACAGTTGTACATAGTGAGACATGTATAATATGTAGTCACACAGTTGTACATAGTGAGACATGTATAATATGTAGTCACACAGTTGTACATAGTGAGACATGTATAATATGTAGTCACACAGTTGTACATAGTGAGACATGTATAATATGTAGTCACACGGTTGTACATAGTGAGACATGTATAATATGTAGTCACACGGTTGTACATAGTGAGACATGTATAATATGTAGTCACACGGTTGTACATAGTGAGACATGTATAATATGTAGTGACACTGTTGTATATAGTGAGACATGTATAATATGTAGTCACACGGTTGTACATAGTGAGACATGTATAATATGTAGTCACACGGTTGTACATAGTGAGACATGTATAATATGTAGTGACACTGTTGTATATAGTGAGACATGTATAATATGTAGTCACGTGGTTGTACATAGTGAGACATGTATAATATGTAGTCACGTGGTTGTACATAGTGAGACATGTATAATATGTAGTCACACGGTTGTATATAGTGAGACATGTATAATATGTAGTCACACAGTTGTACATAGTGAGACATGTATAATATGTAGTCACACGGTTGTACATAGTGAGACATGTATAATATGTAGTCACACAGTTGTACATAGTGAGACATGTATAATATGTACTCACACAGTTGTACATAGTGAGACATGTATAATATGTAGTCACACAGTTGTACATAGTGAGAGATGTATAATATGTACTCACACAGTTGTACATAGTGAGACATGTATAATATGTAGTCACACAGTTGTACATAGTGAGACATGTATAATATGTACTCACACAGTTGTACATAGTGAGACATGTATAATATGTACTCACACAGTTGTACATAGTGAGACTTGTATAATTTGTAGTCACACGGTTGTACATAGTGAGACATGTATAATATGTAGTCACGTGGTTGTACATAGTGAGACATGTATAATATGTAGTCACGTGGTTGTACATAGTGAGGCATGTATAATATGTAGTCACACAGTTGTACATAGTGAGACATGTATAATATGTAGTCACACAGTTGTACATAGTGAGACGTATAATATGTAGTCACACGGTTGTACATAGTGAGACATGTATAATATGTAGTCACACGGTTGTACATAGTGAGACATGTATAATATGTAGTCAAACAGTTGTACATAGTGAGACATGTATAATATGTAGTCACACAGTTGTACATAGTGAGACATGTATAATATGTAGTCACACAGTTGTACATAGTGAGACATGTATAATATGTAGTCACACGGTTGTACATAGTGAGACATGTATAATATGTAGTCACACGGTTGTACATAGTGAGGCATGTATAATATGTAGTCACGTGGTTGTACATAGTGAGGCATGTATAATATGTAGTCACACAGTTGTACATAGTGAGACATGTATAATATGTAGTCACGTGGTTGTACATAGTGAGACATGTATAATATGTAGTCACACAGTTGTACATAGTGAGACATGTATAATATGTAGTCACACGGTTGTACATAGTGAGACATGTATAATATGTAGTCACACAGTTGTACATAGTGAGACATGTATAATATGTAGTCACAAGGTTGTACATAGTGAGACGTATAATATGTAGTCACACGGTTGTACATAGTGAGACATGTATAATATGTAGTCACGTGGTTGTACATAGTGAGACATGTATAATATGTAGTCACGTGGTTGTACATAGTGAGGCATGTATAATATGTAGTCACACAGTTGTACATAGTGAGACATGTATAATATGTAGTCACACGGTTGTACATAGTGAGGCATGTATAATATGTAGTCACACGGTTGTACATAGTGAGACATGTATAATATGTAGTCACACAGTTGTACATAGTGAGGCATGTATAATATGTAGTCACACGGTTGTACATAGTGAGACATGTATAATATGTAGTCACAGGGTTGTACATAGTGAGGCAGTATAATATGTAGTCACACAGTTGTACATAGTGAGACGTATAATATGTAGTCACGTGGTTGTACATAGTGAGGCATGTATAATATGTAGTCACGTAGTTGTACATAGTGAGGCATGTATAATATGTAGTCACGTGGTTGTACATAGTGAGACATGTATAATATGTAGTCACACAGTTGTACATAGTGAGGCATGTATAATATGTAGTCACGTGGTTGTACATAGTGAGGCATGTATAATATGTAGTCACACAGTTGTACATAGTGAGACATGTATAATATGTAGTCACACGGTTGTACTTAGTGTGGCATTATAATATGTAGTCACGTGGTTGTACATAGTGAGACATGTATAATATGTAGTCACGTGGTTGTACATAGTGAGGCATGTATAATATGTAGTCACGTGGTTGTACATAGTGAGACATGTATAATATGTAGTCACGTGGTTGTACATAGTGAGACATGTATAATATGTAGTCACAGGGTTGTACATAGTGAGACTTGTATAATATGTAGTCACGTGGTTGTACATAGTGAGACATGTATAATATGTAGTCACAGGGTTGTACATAGTGAGACATGTATAATATGTAGTCACGTGGTTGTACATAATGAGACATGTATAATATGTAGTCACACGGTTGTACATAGTGAGACATGTATAATATGTAGTCACACAGTTGTACATAGTGAGACATGTATAATATGTAGTCACACAGTTGTACATAGTGAGACATGTATAATATGTAGTCACACGGTTGTACATAGTGAGACATGTATAATATGTAGTCACACGGTTGTACATAGTGAGACATGTATAATATGTAGTCACACGGTTGTACATAGTGAGACGTATAATATGTAGTCACACGGTTGTACATAGTGAGACATGTATAATATGTAGTCACACGGTTGTACATAGTGAGACATGTATAATATGTAGTCACACAGTTGTACATAGTGAGACATGTATAATATGTAGTCACACAGTTGTACATAGTGAGACATGTATAATATGTAGTCACACGGTTGTATATAGTGAGGCATGTATAATATGTAGTCACAGGGTTGTACATAGTGAGGCAGTATAATATGTAGTCACACAGTTGTACATAGTGAGGCATGTATAATATGTAGTCACACAGTTGTACATAGTGAGACATGTATAATATGTAGTCACACGGTTGTACATAGTGAGGCATGTATAATATGTAGTCACACGGTTGTACATAGTGAGGCATGTATAATATGTAGTCACACAGTTGTACATAGTGAGACATGTATAATATGTAGTCACACGGTTGTACATAGTGAGGCATGTATAATATGTAGTCACAGGGTTTTATATAGTGAGGCAGTATAATATGTAGTCACAGGGTTGTATATAGTGAGGCATGTATAATATGTAGTCACAGGGTTGTACATAGTGAGGCAGTATAATATGTAGTCACACAGTTGTACATAGTGAGGCATGTATAATATGTAGTCACACAGTTGTACATAGTGAGACATGTATAATATGTAGTCACACAGTTGTACATAGTGAGGCATGTATAATATGTAGTCACGTGGTTGTACATAGTGAGACATGTATAATATGTAGTCACACGGTTGTACATAGTGAGACATGTATAATATGTAGTCACACGGTTGTACATAGTGAGACATGTATAATATGTAGTCACGTGGTTGTACATAGTGAGGCAGTATAATATGTAGTCACGTGGTTGTATATAGTGAGACATGTATAATATGTAGTCACACGGTTGTACATAGTGAGACATGTATAATATGTAGTCACAGGGTTGTACATAGTGAGACATGTATAATATGTAGTCACAGGGTTGTACATAGTGAGACATGTATAATATGTAGTCACACAGTTGTACATAGTGAGACATGTATAATATGTAGTCACACGGTTGTACTTAGTGTGGCATTATAATATGTAGTCACGTGGTTGTACATAGTGAGACATGTATAATATGTAGTCACGTGGTTGTACATAGTGAGGCATGTATAATATGTAGTCACGTGGTTGTACATAGTGAGACATGTATAATATGTAGTCACGTGGTTGTACATAGTGAGACATGTATAATATGTAGTCACAGGGTTGTACATAGTGAGGCATGTATAATATGTAGTCACGTAGTTGTACATAGTGAGGCAGTATAATATGTAGTCACACAGTTGTACATAGTGAGGCATGTATAATATGTAGTCACACAGTTGTACATAGTGAGACATGTATAATATGTAGTCACACAGTTGTACATAGTGAGGCATGTATAATATGTAGTCACGTGGTTGTACATAGTGAGACATGTATAATATGTAGTCACATGGTTGTTCATAGTGAGACATGTATAATATGTAGTCACACGGTTGTACATAGTGAGACATGTATAATATGTAGTCACGTGGTTGTACATAGTGAGGCATGTATAATATGTAGTCACGTAGTTGTACATAGTGAGGCATGTATAATATGTAGTCACGTGGTTGTACATAGTGAGACATGTATAATATGTAGTCACACAGTTGTACATAGTGAGGCATGTATAATATGTAGTCACGTGGTTGTACATAGTGAGGCATGTATAATATGTAGTCACACAGTTGTACATAGTGAGACATGTATAATATGTAGTCACACGGTTGTACATAGTGAGACATGTATAATATGTAGTCACACGGTTGTACATAGTGAGACATGTATAATATGTAGTCACACGGTTGTACATAGTGAGACGTATAATATGTAGTCACACGGTTGTACATAGTGAGACATGTATAATATGTAGTCACACGGTTGTACATAGTGAGACATGTATAATATGTAGTCACACAGTTGTACATAGTGAGACATGTATAATATGTAGTCACACGGTTGTATATAGTGAGGCATGTATAATATGTAGTCACAGGGTTGTACATAGTGAGGCAGTATAATATGTAGTCACACAGTTGAACATAGTGAGGCATGTATAATATGTAGTCACACAGTTGTACATAGTGAGACATGTATAATATGTAGTCACACGGTTGTACATAGTGAGGCATGTATAATATGTAGTCACACGGTTGTACATAGTGAGGCATGTATAATATGTAGTCACACAGTTGTACATAGTGAGACATGTATAATATGTAGTCACACGGTTGTACATAGTGAGGCATGTATAATATGTAGTCACAGGGTTTTATATAGTGAGGCATGTATAATATGTAGTCACGTGGTTGTACATAGTGAGGCAGTATAATATGTAGTCACGTGGTTGTATATAGTGAGACATGTATAATATGTAGTCACACGGTTGTACATAGTGAGACATGTATAATATGTAGTCACAGGGTTGTACATAGTGAGACATGTATAATATGTAGTCACAGGGTTGTACATAGTGAGACATGTATAATATGTAGTCACACAGTTGTACATAGTGAGACATGTATAATATGTAGTCACACAGTTGTACATAGTGAGACATGTATAATATGTACTCACACAGTTGTACATAGTGAGACATGTATAATTTGTAGTCACGTGGTTGTACATAGTGAGACATGTAATCTGTAGTCACACGGTTGTACATAGTGAGGCATTTATAATATGTAGTCACACAGTTGTACATAGTGAGGCATGTATAATATGTAGTCACGTGGTTGTACATAGTGAGACATGTATAATATGTAGTCACACAGTTGTACATAGTGAGACATGTATAATATGTAGTCACACGGTTGTACATAGTGAGACACGTATAATATGTAGTCACACAGTTGTACATAGTGAGACATGTATAATATGTAGTCACACGGTTGTACATAGTGAGACATGTATAATATGTAGTCACACGGTTGTACATAGTGAGACATGTATAATATGTAGTCACACGGTTGTACATAGTGAGACGTATAATATGTAGTCACACGGTTGTACATAGTGAGACATGTATAATATGTAGTGACACTGTTGTATATAGTGAGACATGTATAATATGTAGTCACACGGGGGTACATAGTGAGGCATGTATAATATGTAGTCACACAGTTGTACATAGTGAGACATGTATAATATGTAGTCACACGGTTGTACATAGTGATACATGTATAATATGTAGTCACACGGTTGTACATAGTGAGACATGTATAATATGTAGTCACACGGTTGTACATAGTGAGACATGTATAATATGTAGTCACACTGTTGTATATAGTGAGGCATGTATAATATGTAGTCACACAGTTGTACATAGTGAGGCATGTATAATATGTAGTCACACAGTTGTACATAGTGAGACATGTATAATATGTAGTCACACAGTTGTACATAGTGAGGCAGTATAATATGTAGTCACACGGTTGTATATAGTGAGGCATGTATAATATGTAGTCACAGGGTTGTACATAGTGAGGCAGTATAATATGTAGTCACACAGTTGTACATAGTGAGGCATGTATAATATGTAGTCACACAGTTGTACATAGTGAGGCATGTATAATATGTAGTCACACAGTTGTACATAGTGAGACATGTATAATATGTAGTCACACAGTTGTACATAGTGAGGCAGTATAATATGTAGTCACAGGGTTGTATATAGTGAGGCATGTATAATATGTAGTCACAGGGTTGTACATAGTGAGGCAGTATAATATGTAGTCACACAGTTGTACATAGTGAGGCATGTATAATATGTAGTCACACAGTTGTACATAGTGAGACATGTATAATATGTAGTCACACGGTTGTACATAGTGAGACATGTATAATATGTAGTCACACAGTTGTACATAGTGAGGCATGTATAATATGTAGTCACGTGGTTGTACATAGTGAGACATGTATAATATGTAGTCACACGGTTGTACATAGTGAGACATGTATAATATGTAGTCACACGGTTGTACATAGTGAGACATGTATAATATGTAGTCACGTGGTTGTACATAGTGAGGCATGTATAATATGTAGTCACACGGTTGTACATAGTGAGACATGTATAATATGTAGTCACACGGTTGTATATATTGAGACATGTATAATATGTAGTCACACAGTTGTATATAGTGAGACATGTATAATATGTAGTCACACAGTTGTACATAGTGAGACATGTATAATATGTAGTCACAGGGTTGTACATAGTGAGGCGTATAATATGTAGTCACGTGGTTGTACATAGTGAGACATGTATAATATGAAGTCACACGGTTGTACGTAGTGAGACATGTATAATATGTAGTCACACGGTTGTACATAGTGAGACATGTATAATATGTAGTCACACGGTTGTATGTAGTGAGACATGTATAATATGTAGTCACACGGTTGTACATAGTGAGACATGTATAATATGTAGTCACACAGTTGTACATAGTGAGACATGTATAATATGTAGTCACACAGTTGTATATAGTGAGACATGTATAATATGTAGTCACACAGTTGTACATAGTGAGACATGTATAATATGTAGTCACACAGTTGTACATAGTGAGACATGTATAATATGTAGTCACACGGTTGTACATAGTGTCGCAGTATAATATGTAGTCACACGGTTGTATATAGTGAGGCAGTATAATATGTAGTCACACAGTTGTACATAGTGAGACATGTATAATATGTAGTCACAGGGTTGTACATAGTGAGGCATGTATAATATGTAGTCACGTGGTTGTACATAGTGAGACATGTATAATATGTAGTCACACAGTTGTACATAGTGAGACATGTATAATATGTAGTCACACGGTTGTATATAGTGAGGCATGTATAATATGTAGTCACACAGTTGTACATAGTGAGGCATGTATAATATGTAGTCACACAGTTGTATATAGTGAGACATGTATAATATGTAGTCACACAGTTGTATATAGTGAGGCATGTATAATATGTAGTCACACGGTTGTACATAGTGAGACATGTATAATATGTAGTCACACAGTTGTACATAGTGAGACATGTATAATATGTAGTCACACAGTTGTATATAGTGAGACATGTATAATATGTAGTCACGCTCTTGTATATAGTGAGGCATGTATAATATGTTGTGACACTGTTGTATATAGTGAGGCATGTATAATATGTAGTCACACGGTTGTACATAGTGAGACATGTATAATATGTAGTCACACAGTTGTACATAGTGAGACATGTATAATATGTAGTCACACAGTTGTACATAGTGAGGCATGTATAATATGTAGTCACGCTCTTGTATATAGTGAGACATGTATAATATGTAGTCACGCTGTTGTATATAGTGAGGCATGTATAATATGTAGTCACATAGTTGTATATAGTTTAAAATTGCCTGTAATGTTCTAACTACATCCTGAAAGAACAAAGATGGGTTTCATATCCCTTTAGTAGGTCCCATAGGATGTAACTTGTAGTGTACTGCAAACATTTAACAATAAATGCTCTCAAGAATTAGAACATTATAGTTTTTATCAAGCCTTAAAGAATTTACTAGACGTGCAAAAACTTATACTTTATTATTCAGTTTGATAACAAATAATCTAGTTATACTCTTTCTTTGGCAATTACTTTGATCTGAAACCAGATATTTGATATCAAAAATGCAATTTAAAATATCTAAATAACTGATTTCTAAGTATTAATAGGGCTGTTTTTTAAGTTCTCAGTATATTGTAATTAAGCCTTCTTTACTAGGTGTGTTACAGTATGATGAGCTCGTTATTTTACATCATATATGAAAATGTGAGGATTTTTAAGTTTACATTTATGCAGTGTGGGTTACATTTTCTAAGGGAGGCTTGTCTGTTTATCCTAGTAGTGGTCCTATTATAGATAGCTAGACTATTATGGCACTGACAAATGAGGCAAGTAGGCAACTTGGGAAATGGAGGCCTGCACTGAAATAGGCATGGACATCACTGCTATGGGTTTTCGGATGATCCAGTTGCTGCTTTCATTAACAGATATTCTTAGTGTCCTCATTTATAAATATACATTCATAATTATTGCAGATATGTGCAGAACATCTGACCATTTAATAATTTTAGTGCTAAAAATAAATACACAGAGCGCCTCCTAAAAGGCTAAGTTTGAATAGCAGTTTTGCACTATGTTATATTTGTTTTATTACAGGTATATCTTTGAATGAATTGATCCCTGAGACATAGGATCCATTTCTGTATTTTTTCATCGTTTACACACAGGAATAACTTTTTAGGAGCATCTCTTCACATCTTGTATTCACATAAGGGTCACTTTATAAGTGTGTTATTCACTTTAACACATCCTAAATATTCATTTGGATTATTTTTTTACATTTTTTCCTTTTTCTTTTCTCCTGTTAAGTGTAGTCAGTCCACGGGTCATCCATTACTTATGGAATATTTCTCTTCCTAACAGGAAACTGCAAGAGAATTACCCAGCAGAGCTTACTATATAGCTCCTCCCCTCACCTGTCATACTCAGTCATTCTCTTGCAGCCTAACTAGATAGGAAGCTGTGAGAGATCTGTGGTGTTTTTTTAACTTAGTTTATTTCTACAATCAAAAGTTTGTTATTTTTAAATGGCACTGGAGTGTGCTGTTTATTCTCAGGCAGCTTTAGAAGAAGAATCTGCCTGGGTTTTTTTCTATGGTCTTAGCAGACGTAACTAAGACCCACTGGCTGTTCTCATCTGAGGAGTGAGGTAACTTCAGAGAAGGGGAATAGCATGCAGGGTCCCCCTGCAACAAATAGGTATGTGCAGTAAATTATTTTCTGAGGAATGGAATTGACTGAGAAAATATTGCTGATGCCATTGTAAAGTAAGTTCAGCCTTAAATGCAGTGATAGCGACTGGTATTAGGCTGATGAGTGTGTGTGTGTGCACTGAATGTATTTTCTAAGGAATGGAATTGACTCTGAAAATACTGTAAATACTGAAATAATGTATGAGCCTTAACTGCAGTAAAAGCGACTGGTAGCAGGCTTATTAATAATAATACATAACTTTCAGATGTATGTTTAAAACGTTTACTGGCATGTTAATCGTTTTTTGTGAGGTACTTGGTGATAAAACTTATTGGGGCTTGATTTTTACCACATGGCCATTTTTGTTTTCTGCATAGAAACAGTTTCTGAGCTTCCCCACTGTTGTAATATGAGTGGGAGGGGCCTATTTCTCCAACATAGGTGTGTCCGGTCCACGGCGTCATCCTTACTTGTGGGATATTCTCTTCCCCAACAGGAAATGGCAAAGAGCCCAGCAAAGCTGGTCACATGATCCCTCCTAGGCTCCGCCTACCCCAGTCATTCTCTTTGCCGTTGTACAGGCAACATCTCCACGGAGATGGCTTAGAGTTTTTTAGTGTTTAACTGTAGTTTTTATTATTCAATCAAGAGTTTGTTATTTTAAAATAGTGCTGGTATGTACTATTTACTCTGAAACAGAAAAAAGATGAAGATTTCTGTTTGTATGAGGAAAATGATTTTAGCAACCGTTACTAAAATCCATGGCTGTTCCACACAGGACTGTTGAGAGGAATTAACTTCAGTTGGGGGAACAGTGAGCAGTCTCTTGCTGCTTGAGGTATGACACATTCTAACAAGACGATGTAATGCTGGAAGCTGTCATTTTCCCTATGGGATCCGGTAAGCCATGTTTATTAAGATAGTAAATAAGGGCTTCACAAGGGCTTATTAAGACTGTAGACTTTTTCTGGGCTAAATCGATTCATATATTACACATATTTAGCCTTGAGGAATCATTTAATCTGGGTATTTTGGTAAAATTATATCGGCAGGCACTGTTTTAGACACCTTATTCTTTAGGGGCTTTCCCTAATCATAGGCAGAGCCTCATTTTCGCGCCGGTATTGCGCACTTGTTTTTGAGAGGCATGACATGCAGTCGCATGTGTGAGGAGCTCTGATACATAGAAAAGACTTTCTGAAGGCGTCATTTGGTATCGTATTCCCCTTTGGGCTTGGTTGGGTCTCAGCAAAGCAGATACCAGGGACTGTAAAGGGGTTAAAGTTAAAAACGGCTCCGGTTCCGTTATTTTAAGGGTTAAAGCTTCAAAATTTGGTGTACAATACTTTTAAGGCTTTAAGACACTGTGGTGAAATTTTGGTGAATTTTGAACAATTCCTTCATATTTTTTCGCAATTGCAGTAATAAAGTGTGTTCAGTTTAAAATTTAAAGTGACAGTAACGGTTTTATTTTAAAACGTTTTTTGTACTTTGTTATCAAGTTTATGCCTGTTTAACATGTCTGAACTACCAGATAGACTGTGTTCTGAATGTGGGGAAGCCAGGGTTCCTTCTCATTTAAATAAATGTGATTTATGTGACAATGAAAATGATGCCCAAGATGATTCCTCAAGTGAGGGGAGTAAGCATGGTACTGCATCATTCCCTCCTTCGTCTACACGAGTCTTGCCCACTCAGGAGGCCCCTAGTACATCTAGCGCGCCAATACTCCTTACTATGCAACAATTAACGGCTGTAATGGATAATTCTATCAAAAACATTTTAGCCAAAATGCCCACTTATCAGCGTAAGCGCGACTGCTCTGTTTTAGATACTGAAGAGCATGACGACGCTGATGATAATGGTTCTGAAATGCCCCTACACCAGTCTGATGGGGCCAGGGAGGTTTTGTCTGAGGGAGAAATTTCAGATTCAGGGAAAATTTCTCAACAAGCTGAACCCGATGTGATTACATTTAAATTTAAGTTGGAACATCTCCGCGCTCTGCTTAAGGAGGTATTATCCACTCTGGATGATTGTGAGAATTTGATCATCCCAGAGAAACTATGTAAAATGGACAAGTTCCTAGAGGTCCCGGGGCTCCCAGAAGCTTTTCCTATACCCAAGCGGGTGGCGGACATTGTAAATAAAGAATGGGAAAGGCCCGGTATACCTTTCGTCCCTCCCCCCATATTTAAAAAATTGTTTCCTATGGTCGACCCCAGAAAGGACTTATGGCAGACAGTCCCCAAGGTCGAGGGAGCGGTTTCCACTTTAAACAAACGCACCACTATACCCATAGAAGATAGTTGTGCTTTCAAAGATCCTATGGATAAAAAATTAGAAGGTTTACTTAAAAAGATGTTTGTTCAGCAGGGTTACCTTCTACAACCAATTTCATGCATTGTCCCTGTCACTACAGCCGCGTGTTTCTGGTTCGATGAGCTAGTAAAGGCGGTCGATAGTGATTCTCCTCCTTATGAGGAGATTATGGACAGAATCCATGCTCTCAAATTGGCTAATTCTTTCACCCTAGACGCCACTTTGCAATTGGCTAGGTTAGCGGCTAAGAATTCTGGGTTTGCTATTGTGGCGCGCAGAGGTTATCTTCTGGAATTCAAGGGGCTTCCCCCAAGGGGGAGGTTCCACAGGTCTCAGTTGTCTTCAGACCACATAAAAAGACAGGCATTCTTACATTGTGTAGAAGACCTGTTAAAAATGGGAGTGATTCATCCTGTTCCATTAAGAGAACAAGGGATGGGGTTCTACTCCAATCTGTTCATAGTTCCCAAAAAAGAGGGAACGTTCAGACCAATCTTAGATCTCAAGATCTTAAACAAGTTTCTCAAGGTTCCATCGTTCAAAATGGAAACCATTCGAACAATTCTTCCTTCCATCCAGGAAGGTCAATTCATGACCACGGTGGATTTAAAGGATGCGTATCTACATATTCCTATCCACAAGGAACATCATCGGTTCCTAAGGTTCGCATTCCTGGACAAGCATTACCAGTTCGTGGCGCTTCCTTTCGGATTAGCCACTGCTCCAAGGATTTTCACAAAGGTACTAGGGTCCCTTCTAGCGGTGCTAAGACCAAGGGGCATTGCAGTAGTACCTTACTTGGACGACATTCTGATTCAAGCGTCGTCCCTTCCTCAAGCAAAGGCTCACACGGACATAGTCCTGGCCTTTCTCAGATCTCACGGATGGAAAGTGAACGTGGAAAAGAGTTCTCTATCTCCGTCGACAAGAGTTCCCTTCTTGGGAACAATAATAGACTCCTTAGAAATGAGGATTTTTCTGACAGAGGCCAGAAAAACAAAACTTCTAAACTCTTGTCGGATACTTCATTCCGTTCCTCTTCCTTCCATAGCGCAGTGCATGGAAGTGATAGGTTTGATGGTAGCGGCAATGGACATAGTTCCTTTTGCGCGCATTCATCTAAGACCATTACAACTGTGTATGCTCAGTCAGTGGAATGGGGACTATACAGACTTGTCTCCGAAGATACAAGTAAATCAGAGGACCAGAGACTCACTCCGTTGGTGGCTGTCCCTGGACAACCTGTCACAAGGGATGACCTTCCGCAGACCAGAGTGGGTCATTGTCACGACCGACGCCAGTCTGATGGGCTGGGGCGCGGTCTGGGGATCCCTGAAAGCTCAGGGTCTTTGGTCTCGGGAAGAATCTCTTCTACCGATAAATATTGTGGAACTGAGAGCGATATTCAATGCTCTCAAGGCTTGGCCTCAGCTAGCGAGGGCCAAGTTCATACGGTTTCAATCAGACAACATGACGACTGTTGCGTACATCAACCATCAGGGGGGAACAAGGAGTTCCCTGGCGATGGAAGAAGTGACCAAAATCATTCAATGGGCGGAGATTCGCTCCTGCCACCTGTCTGCAATCCACATCCCAGGAGTGGAAAATTGGGAAGCGGATTTTCTGAGTCGTCAGACATTGCATCCGGGGGAGTGGGAACTCCATCCGGAAATCTTTGCCCAAATCACTCAACTGTGGGGCATTCCAGACATGGATCTGATGGCCTCTCGTCAGAACTTCAAGGTTCCTTGCTACGGGTCCAGATCCAGGGATCCCAAGGCGACTCTAGTAGATGCACTAGTAGCACCTTGGACCTTCAAACTAGCTTATGTATTCCCGCCGTTTCCTCTCATCCCCAGGCTGGTAGCCAGGATCAATCAGGAGAGGGCGTCGGTGATCTTGATAGCTCCTGCGTGGCCACGCAGGACTTGGTATGCAGATCTGGTGAATATGTCATCGGCTCCACCATGGAAGCTACCTTTGAGACGAGACCTTCTTGTTCAAGGTCCGTTCGAACATCCGAATCTGGTCTCACTCCAGCTGACTGCTTGGAGATTGAACGCTTGATCTTATCAAAGCGAGGGTTCTCAGATTCTGTTATTGATACTCTTGTTCAGGCCAGAAAGCCTGTAACTAGAAAAATTTACCACAAAATTTGGAAAAAATATATCTGTTGGTGTGAATCTAAAGGATTCCCTTGGGACAAGGTTAAGATTCCTAAGATTCTATCCTTCCTTCAAGAAGGATTGGAAAAAGGATTATCTGCAAGTTCCTTGAAGGGACAGATTTCTGCCTTGTCTGTGTTACTTCACAAAAAGCTGGCAGCTGTGCCAGATGTTCAAGCCTTTGTTCAGGCTCTGGTTAGAATCAAGCCTGTTTACAAACCTTTGACTCCTCCTTGGAGTCTCAACTTAGTTCTTTCAGTTCTTCAGGGGGTTCCGTTTGAACCCTTACATTCCGTTGATATTAAGTTATTATCTTGGAAAGTTTTGTTTTTGGTTGCAATTTCTTCTGCTAGAAGAGTTTCAGAATTATCTGCTCTGCAGTGTTCTCCTCCTTATCTGGTGTTCCATGCAGATAAGGTGGTTTTACGTACTATACCTGGTTTTCTTCCAAAAGTTGTTTCTAACAAAAACATTAACCAGGAGATAGTCGTGCCTTCTCTGTGTCCGAAACCAGTTTCGAAGAAGGAACGTTTGTTGCACAATTTGGATGTTGTTCGCGCTCTAAAATTCTATTTAGATGCTACAAAGGATTTTAGACAAACATCTTCCTTGTTTGTTGTTTATTCTGGTAGAAGGAGAGGTCAAAAAGCAACTTCTACCTCTCTCTCTTTTTGGATTAAAAGCATCATCAGATTGGCTTACGAGACTGCCGGACGGCAGCCTCCTGAAAGAATCACAGCTCATTCCACTAGGGCTGTGGCTTCCACATGGGCCTTCAAGAACGAGGCTTCTGTTGATCAGATATGTAGGGCAGCGACTTGGTCTTCACTGCACACTTTTACCAAATTTTACAAGTTTGATACTTTTGCTTCTTCTGAGGCTATTTTTGGGAGAAAGGTTTTGCAAGCCGTGGTGCCTTCCATTTAGGTGACCTGATTTGCTCCCTCCCTTCATCCGTGTCCTAAAGCTTTGGTATTGGTTCCCACAAGTAAGGATGACGCCGTGGACCGGACACACCTATGTTGGAGAAAACAGAATTTATGTTTACCTGATAAATTACTTTCTCCAACGGTGTGTCCGGTCCACGGCCCGCCCTGGTTTTTTAATCAGGCCTGATAATTTATTTTCTTTAACTACAGTCACCACGGTATCATATGGTTTCTCCTATGCAAATATTCCTCCTTAACGTCGGTCGAATGACTGGGGTAGGCGGAGCCTAGGAGGGATCATGTGACCAGCTTTGCTGGGCTCTTTGCCATTTCCTGTTGGGGAAGAGAATATCCCACAAGTAAGGATGACGCCGTGGACCGGACACACCGTTGGAGAAAGTAATTTATCAGGTAAACATAAATTCTGTTTTTAGCGCTTTTTTGCACAGTAAAAATTCAGTCACAATCTGTCTACTTCATCCTCCATGATCCAGATCGTCTCTAGAGAGCTCAGGGGTCTTCAAAATCCATTTTGAGGGAGGTAATCAGTCACAGTAGTCCTGTGACAGTGTATTTGACTGTGAGAAAAACGTTAATTATATAATTGTTATCCGTTTTTGGGTACTAAGGGGTTAATCATCCATTTGCTGGTGGGTGCAATCCTTTGCTAACTTAATACATTTACTGTGAAAATTTGGTTGCTATAACTATTTTTGTTCATTGTTATTTCAACTGTGTCAGTTTTTCTGTGCTTCTTAAAGGCACAGTAACGTTTTTTATATTGCTTGTAAATTAATTTTGAAAAGTATTTCCAAGTTTGCTAGTCTCATTGCTAGTTTGTTTAAACATGTCTGACTTAGATGAATCTCTTTGTTCACTATGTTTTAAGGCCAATGTGGAGCCCAATAGAAATTTGTGTACCAATTGCATTGATGCTACTTTGAATAAAAGTCAATCTTTACATGTAAAGAAATTATCACCAGACGACGAGGGGGAAGTTATGCCGACTAACTCTCCTCACGTGTCAGTACCTGCGCCTCCCGCTCAGGAGGTGCGTGATTTTGTGGCGCCAAGTACATCAGGGAGGCCCTTACAAATCACTTTGCAAGACATGGCTACTGTTATGACAGAAGTATTATCTAAGTTGCCAGATTTAAGAGGCAAGCGCGATAGCTCTGGGTTAAGGATAGAACGCGCGGATGAGATGAGAGCCATGTCAGATACTGCGTCACAGTTTGCAGAACGTGAGGACGGAGAGCTTCATTCTGTGGGTGACGGATCTGATCCAGGGAGACTGGATTCAGAGATTTCCAATTTTAAATTTAAGCTAGAGAACCTCCGCACATTGCTAGGGGAGGTATTAGCGGCTCTGAATGATTGTAACACGGTTGCAATTCCAGAGAAATTGTGTAGATTGGATAAATACTATGCGGTACCGGTGTATACTGACGTATTTCCTATACCAAAAAGGCTTACAGAGATTATTAGCAAGGAGTGGGATAGACCTGGTGTGCCTTTTACCCCTCCTCCCATATTTAGGAAAATGTTTCCTATTGACGCCACCACACGAGACTTATGGCAGACGGTCCCTAAGGTGGAGGGAGCAGTTTCTACTTTAGCTAAGCGTACCACTATCCCGGTGGAGGATAGTTGTGCCTTTTCAGATCCAATGGATAAAAAATTAGAGGGTTACCTTAAGAAAATGTTTGTTCAACAAGGTTTTATTTTACAGCCCCTTGCATGCATTGCGCCTGTCACTGCTGCGGCAGCATTCTGGTTTGAGTCTCTGGAAGAGGCCATTCGCTCAGCTCCATTGGATGAAATAATGAACAAGCTTAAAACACTTAAGCTAGCTAACGCATTTGTTTCTGATGCCGTTGTGCATTTAACCAAACTTACGGCTAAGAACTCCGGATTCGCCATCCAAGCACGTAGAGCGCTATGGCTTAAATCCTGGTCAGCTGACGTGACTTCTAAATCTAACTTGCTTAATATTCCTTTCAAAGGGCAGACCTTATTCGGGCCCGGCTTGAAAGAAATTATTGCTGACATTACGGGAGGTAAGGGCCATGCTCTACCTCAGGACAGGGCCAAATCAAAGGCCAAACAGTCTAATTTTCGTACCTTTCGTAACTTCAAGGCAGGAGCAGCATCAACTTCCTCCGCTCCAAAACAGGAAGGAGCTGTTGCTCGTTACAGGCAGGGCTGGAAAGTTAACCAGTCCTGGAACAGGGGCAAGCAGGCCAAGAAACCTGCTGCTGCCCCCAAGACAGCATGAAGAGAGGGCCCCCTATCCGGAAACGGATCTAGTGGGGGGCAGACTTTCTCTCTTCGCCCAGGCTTGGGCAAGAGATGTCCAGGATCCCTGGGCGTTGGAGATCATATCCCAGGGATATCTCCTGGACTTCAAGACTTCTCCTCCACGGGGGAGATTTCATCTTTCAAGGTTATCAGCAAACCAAACAAAGAAAGAGGCGTTTCTACGCTGTGTACAATACCTCTTACTAATGGGGGTAGTCCACCCAGTTCCGCAGACGGAACACGGGCAGGGATTCTATTCAAATCTATTTGTGGTTCCCAAAAAAGAGGGAACCTTCAGACCAATCTTGGACTTAAAAATCCTAAACAAATTTCTAAGAGTTCCATCATTCAAAATGGAGACTATTCGAACCATCCTTCCCATGATCCAAGAGGGTCAGTACATGACCACGGTGGACTTAAAGGATGCCTACCTTCACATACCGATTCACAAGGACCATTACCGGTATTTGAGATTTGCCTTCCTAGACAGGCATTACCAGTTTGTAGCTCTTCCCTTCGGATTAGCTACGGCTCCAAGAATCTTTACAAAAATTCTAGGATCACTTCTGGCGGTACTAAGACCGCGAGGCATAGCGGTGACTCCGTACCTAGACGACATTCTGATACAAGCGTCAAGTTTTCAAACTGCCAAGTCTCATACAGAGATAGTTCTGGCATTTCTGAGGTCGCATGGGTGGAAGGTGAACGTGGAAAAGAGTTCTCTATTATCACTTACAAGAGTTCCCTTTCTAGGGACTCTTATAGATTCTGTAGAGATGAAAATTTACCTGACAGAGGCCAGGTTATTAAAACTTCTAAATGCTTGCCGTGTCCTTCACTCCATTCCACACCCGTCAGTAGCTCAGTGCATGGAAGTAATCGGCTTAATGGTAGCGGCAATGGACATAGTACCATTTGCACGCCTGCATCTCAGACCGCTGCAATTGTGCATGCTAAGTCAGTGGAACGGGGATTACTCAGATTTGTCCCCCCTACTAAATCTGGATCAAGAGACCAGAGATTCTCTTCTATGGTGGCTCTCTCGGCCACATCTGTCCAAGGGGATGACCTTTCGCAGGCCAGATTGGACGATTGTAACAACAGACGCCAGCCTTCTAGGCTGGGGAGCAGTCTGGAATTCCCTGAAAGCTCAGGGATTATGGACTCAGGAGGAGAAACTCCTCCCAATAAATATTCTGGAGTTAAGAGCAATATTCAATGCTCTCCTAGCTTGGCCTCAGTTAGCAACTCTGAGGTTCATCAGATTTCAGTCGGACAACATCACGACTGTGGCTTATATCAACCATCAAGGGGGAACCAGAAGTTCCCTAGCGATGTTGGAAGTCTCGAAGATAATTCGCTGGGCAGAGTCTCACTCTTGCCACCTGTCAGCGATCTACATCCCAGGCGTGGAGAACTGGGAGGCGGATTTTCTAAGTCGCCAGACTTTTCATCCGGGAGAGTGGGAACTTCATCCGGAGGTCTTTGCTCAACTGGTTCGTCGTTGGGGCAAACCAGATCTGGATCTCATGGCGTCTCGTCAGAACGCCAAGCTTCCTTGTTACGGATCCAGGTCCAGGGACCCGGGAGCGGTGCTGATAGATGCTCTGACAGCCCCTTGGGTCTTCAACATGGCTTATGTGTTTCCACCATTCCCAATGCTTCCTCGTTTGATTGCCAAGATCAAACAGGAGAGAGCTTCGGTGATTCTGATAGCGCCTGCGTGGCCACGCAGGACCTGGTATGCAGACCTAGTGGACATGTCGTCCTGTCCACCGTGGTCTCTGCCTCTGAGACAGGACCTTCTAATTCAGGGTCCTTTCAAACATCCAAATCTAATTTCTCTGAGGCTGACTGCATGGAGATTGAACGCTTGATTCTATCAAAGCGTGGTTTCTCGGAGTCGGTTATTGATACCTTAATACAGGCTAGGAAGCCTGTTACCAGAAAAATTTACCATAAAATATGGCGTAAATATTTACATTGGTGCGAATCCAAGAGTTACTCATGGAGTAAGGTTAGGATTCCTAGGATATTGTCCTTTCTACAAGAGGGTTTAGAAAAGGGCTTATCTACTAGTTCGTTAAAGGGACAGATTTCTGCTCTGTCTATTCTTCTACACAAACGTCTGGCTGAAGTTCCAGACGTTCAGGCTTTCTGTCAGGCTTTAACTAGGATTAAGCCTGTGTTTAAGTCTGTTGCTCCGCCGTGGAGCTTAAAGGGACAGTCTACTCAAAATTAAACTTTTATGATTCAGATAGGGCATGCAATTTAATCAACTTTCCAATTTACTTTTATCATCAAATTTGCTTTGTTCCCTTAGTGGTATTTTTGAAAAGCTAAACCTAGCTAGGCTCAAACTGATTTCTAAACAGTTGAAAACCGCCTCCTAGCTCAGAGCATTTTGAAAGTTTTTCACAGTTAGACTGTGCTAGTTCACATGTGTCATATAGATAACATTGTGCTCACTCCCGTGAAGTTATTTAGGAGTCTTCCCTGACTGACTACACTGCATGTCTGTCAAAGGCACTTAGATAAGGAGGCTGTCTGCAAAGGCTTAGATACAAGGTAATCACAGAGGTAAAAAGTATATAAATATAACTGTGTTGGTTATGCAAAAACGGGGAATGGGTAATAAAGGGATTATCTATCTTTTTAAATAACAAAAATGTTGGTGTAGACTGTCCCTTTAAACTTAGTTCTTAATGTTCTTCAAGGCGTTCCATTTGAACCCCTTCATTCCATTGATATCAAGTTGTTATCTTGGAAAGTTCTGTTTTTGATGGCTATTTCCTCGGCTCGGAGAGTCTCTGAGTTATCTGCCTTACATTGTGATTCTCCTTATCTGATTTTCCATTCAGACAAGGTAGTTCTGCGTACTAAACCTGGGTTCTTACCTAAGGTAGTTACTAACAAGAATATCAATCAAGAGATTGTTGTTCCATCTCTGTGTCCTAACCCTTCTTCAAAGAAGGAACGACTTTTGCATAATCTGGACGTAGTCCGTGCCCTGAAATTCTATTTGCAGGCAACTAAGGATTTTCGTCAAACTTCTTCCCTGTTTGTCGTTTACTCTGGACAGAGGAGAGGTCAAAAGGCTTCGGCTACCTCTCTCTCTTTTTGGCTTCGTAGCATAATACGATTAGCCTATGAGACTGCTGGACAGCAGCCTCCTGAAAGGATTACAGCTCATTCTACTAGAGCTGTGGCTTCCACCTGGGCCTTTAAAAATGAGGCCTCTGTTGAACAGATTTGCAAGGCTGCAACTTGGTCTTCGCTTCACACTTTTTCAAAATTTTACAAATTTGACACTTTTGCTTCCTCGGAGGCTGTGTTTGGGAGAAAGGTACTTCAGGCAGTGGTTCCTTCTGTTTAATGTTCCTGCCTTGTCCCTCCCTTCATCCGTGTACTTTAGCTTTGGTATTGGTATTCCATAAGTAATGGATGACCCGTGGACTGACTACACTTAACAGGAGAAAACATAATTTATGCTTACCTGATAAATTCCTTTTGTCATGTTCTGTCTCAGGATATCATGTGAGAGCCTCATTGTCTGGAACAGTTGCTTTAAAGGAAGATTAGTAGAAGCCATACTGATTGAAAATGAAAACAAATTTATTTAAACAACAAAATACTTTGTTTAAGCAAATACTTGCAGAATATTTAAATATGCTACTCAGGTATGTTAAGACCACATACAGCAGGAGTGAAAATAAAGAAAACTAGTAAGCAGAGATGCAGATTCAAAAAGGAAAGTCTTTCTCTTGGTAATAACTGAAATGTAAGATTTGCACAAGGCAGAAAACAACTTGCAAACTGGTAACAGGTTTAAAGGTAAAGTCTCTCTCCTTGTAATTGCTGAGTGCAGGAATTGCACAATGCAGGAAACAACTTGCAAACTGGTAACAGGTTTAAAGGTAAAGTCTCTCTCCTTGAAATTGCTGAGTGCAGGAATTGCACAATGCAGGAAACAACTTTCAAACTGGTAACAGGTTTAAAGGTAAAGTCTCTCTCCTTGAAATTGCTGAGTGCAGGAATTACACAATGCAGGAAACAACTTGCAAACTGGTAACAGGTTTAAAGGTAAAGTCTCTCTCCTTGTAATTGCTGAGTGCAGGAAATGCACAAGGCAGGAAACAAACTTGAAGATTGGTAACAGGTTTAAAGGTAAAGGCTTTCTCCTGGTAATACCTTGTAAACAGGTGCAAAGGAAAACTTTCTCCTGGCAATGGCCAAGTGCAGGAATTGCATAAAGCAGGAAACAAACTTGTAGATTGGTAACAGGTTTAAAGGTAAAGTCTCTCTCCTTGAAATTGCTGAGTGCAGGAATTACACAATGCAGGAAACAACTTGCAAACTGGTAACAGGTTTAAAGGTAAAGTCTCTCTCCTTGTAATTGCTGAGTGCAGGAAATGCACAAGGCAGGAAACAAACTTGAAGATTGGTAACAGGTTTAAAGGTAAAGGCTTTCTCCTGGTAATACCTTGTAAACAGGTGCAAAGGAAAACTTTCTCCTGGCAATGGCCAAGTGCAGGAATTGCATAAAGCAGGAAACAAACTTGTAGATTGGTAACAGGTTTAAAGGTAAAGGCTTTCTCCTGGTAATACCTTGTAAACAGGTGCAAAGGAAATCTTTCTCCAAAGAAATACAGGAAACAGGTTCTGACTTGACAAAACAGATCCAATGTGAAGACAAAAATGCAGACTAAAAGCCATCCTTAAATAGGGAGGTTTTGCACAGGGTTGGTTCTGATTAATTCCAGAATTGAGAACACCTGTGTGTTGCACAGGTGTAATAACAAGTAAGGCAAATAGTTATTTATCAGATCTTTTAAGATCCATGCTATTGCTAGAACTGGCTGTGGCTCAACATGTAAGCAAACAGAAATAGCAATCACAGAGCCACAGGTTCAAATCCCCATACAGCCCTTCTTAGCAGAATGCCTCCCAGACCTTTTCTTTTTCTTTTTAGTCTGGAGGCTTGGTTCATGACAGATGCCCCCTCCAAAGAGCGCACTCTGGGCGCTCAAAGCCTGTTCAAACATCTGAAGGTGGGATTTACGAACAAGTGTTCCATTTGAAGCCCTAATACAATCAGATGGAATTGATTCTTCGCTTGGAACAGCTGCCTGAGATTGGGGATCCTTAGAAGATATCACTGTAGGCATAACAAGAGTTGAAGTACAAAAATTGGTTTGATTTGGAGGTTCCTGTTTATGCCCAGCAGCTTGCAATGGACTGGCTGATGGGCAGAGTACCTCCGGGTAGGAAAAGACCTCTCCTTCAGAGTCAAGGAATTCGTTATCTGGGTCATATCCGCCTGATGGGTAGAGTACCTCCGGGTAAGGTATGACCTCTCCTTCAGAGTCCAGGAATTCATTTTCTGTGTTATTTATATCCAAATCAACCATCTCATCCAATTCTTTCTCAGTCAATGAGTAGCTGGGTGAAGGTGGTGCAGGGAGGTGTGGAACTTTAGATTTGTCAGGGTCTGATTCAGCTGGAAGATTTGTCACTTTTATGTTTGATGAGTGACTTTTGTTAGATGGATCTCCAACCAGGGCAGAAACAAGGTAATGTGCAGGATTTCCAGGAGGTGTTTTTGCAGAGTTCCCCAATGTGGTAGATGCAGAAACAGAGGCAGTGGCATGGGTAGTGGATGTAGTTGAAGTTGTACTGCCAATGACCATCTGTTTCAAATCAGGTACCATTTCTTGAAGTGTGTTAGAAATGGTTGTTTGGAGACTAGATGTATTCTCAGTAGCTGGATCCTCTCCAGGGGTATCTTTAAGTTTGCTAGTGGAAGAATAATTTGTTCCCTTAGCATCAGAGTCCATTTTAAACTTGGCTGAATCTCGACTTGATCCTCTAGGGGGTCTTACTGGACACCCTGTGATGCGGTGACCAGTTCCCCCACAATAGAAACAGAGGTTAAGCTGTCTTCGCCGAGTCTTTTCCTCTTCTGTTAAGGGTTCTTTAAAACCTTTCCTTGTTTGGGAGGTAACTTCAGACAAGGTTTTGGTTGGGAGAGATAACATTTCCACCAGCTCCATAAAGTTAATGAGTATGTCCTTAATAAACTTTAACACTGAATCCAATACAGCAATAATCCCAGAGGGCTCTCTTTTAAGGTCTTCACATTCTGTCATGTTCTGTCTCAGGATATCATGTGAGAGCCTCATTGTCTGGAACAGTTGCTTTAAAGGAAGATTAGTAGAAGCCATACTGATTGAAAATGAAAACAAATTTATTTAAACAACAAAATACTTTGTTTAAGCAAATACTTGCAGAATATTTAAATATGCTACTCAGGTATGTTAAGACCACATACAGCAGGAGTGAAAATAAAGAAAACTAGTAAGCAGAGATGCAGATTCAAAAAGGAAAGTCTTTCTCTTGGTAATAACTGAAATGTAAGATTTGCACAAGGCAGAAAACAACTTGCAAACTGGTAACAGGTTTAAAGGTAAAGTCTCTCTCCTTGTAATTGCTGAGTGCAGGAATTGCACAATGCAGGAAACAACTTGCAAACTGGTAACAGGTTTAAAGGTAAAGTCTCTCTCCTTGAAATTGCTGAGTGCAGGAATTGCACAATGCAGGAAACAACTTTCAAACTGGTAACAGGTTTAAAGGTAAAGTCTCTCTCCTTGAAATTGCTGAGTGCAGGAATTACACAATGCAGGAAACAACTTGCAAACTGGTAACAGGTTTAAAGGTAAAGTCTCTCTCCTTGTAATTGCTGAGTGCAGGAAATGCACAAGGCAGGAAACAAACTTGAAGATTGGTAACAGGTTTAAAGGTAAAGGCTTTCTCCTGGTAATACCTTGTAAACAGGTGCAAAGGAAAACTTTCTCCTGGCAATGGCCAAGTGCAGGAATTGCATAAAGCAGGAAACAAACTTGTAGATTGGTAACAGGTTTAAAGGTAAAGTCTCTCTCCTTGAAATTGCTGAGTGCAGGAATTACACAATGCAGGAAACAACTTGCAAACTGGTAACAGGTTTAAAGGTAAAGTCTCTCTCCTTGTAATTGCTGAGTGCAGGAAATGCACAAGGCAGGAAACAAACTTGAAGATTGGTAACAGGTTTAAAGGTAAAGGCTTTCTCCTGGTAATACCTTGTAAACAGGTGCAAAGGAAAACTTTCTCCTGGCAATGGCCAAGTGCAGGAATTGCATAAAGCAGGAAACAAACTTGTAGATTGGTAACAGGTTTAAAGGTAAAGGCTTTCTCCTGGTAATACCTTGTAAACAGGTGCAAAGGAAATCTTTCTCCAAAGAAATACAGGAAACAGGTTCTGACTTGACAAAACAGATCCAATGTGAAGACAAAAATGCAGACTAAAAGCCATCCTTAAATAGGGAGGTTTTGCACAGGGTTGGTTCTGATTAATTCCAGAATTGAGAACACCTGTGTGTTGCACAGGTGTAATAACAAGTAAGGCAAATAGTTATTTATCAGATCTTTTAAGATCCATGCTATTGCTAGAACTGGCTGTGGCTCAACATGTAAGCAAACAGAAATAGCAATCACAGAGCCACAGGTTCAAATCCCCATACAGCCCTTCTTAGCAGAATGCCTCCCAGACCTTTTCTTTTTCTTTTTAGTCTGGAGGCTTGGTTCATGACACCTTTCTCCTGTAGTGTAGTCAGTCCACGGCCCGCCCTGTTTTTACGGCAGGTCTAAATTTTAATTAAACTCCAGTCACCACTGTACCCTATGGTTCCTCCTTTCTCGTATGCTTGGTCGAATGACTGAGTATGACAGGTGAGGGGAGGAGCTATATAGTAAGCTCTGCTGGGTAATTCTCTTGCAGTTTCCTGTTAGGAAGAGAAATATTCCATAAGTAATGGATGACCCATGGACTGACTACACTACAGGAGAAAGGAATTTATCAGGTAAGCATAAATTATGTTTTTTCATTTTTGTGTACACACATTTTTGATTATTCACGCCCACTTCATCACATCATCTTTTCAGGATTTTTTGGATATTCACAATAATTTTTGAAATTTGATTTGAAAACTACTACGTTTTTCTTTTTTACACACTTCATCATTTCACCGTTTATCGAGGGATATATAAGGATAACTGTTTTAAAATAGAATCTTCATATTGGACATTCACTCTCTGGAAAGAATTTAAAGTTTGGGACCTACATATTTATGGACACCTACTCAGTAAATTGATGTTTTTATATTTATTTTTTATCCAACCATTAACAGCTGTTTTATTGTAATTTATTTTGTGATTAAGATTGTATATTGTTGTGGTTTTTAACCACTATTGTATTGTTTTTTATATAGATATATGCATATTTTATTGTTAATTTTAAGTGGATCCACTTTTGTATCTTGTTTGTATATTTTAGCTATAAGTAGCTTATAAAATATTTTATATACCCCTATAGAATTTCAATATATTTTTTATTTAAATAATATTGTCACTACTAGTGTCTTAGCCTTTTAGGAGGCGCTCTGTGTATTTATTTTTAGCACTACATTCACCTTTTTGGGGGCGCTGGTACCCACAATACTAGGAGCTACAGACACAAGGTTGAGCGCTGTCAGATTTTAACAGACATTTAATAATTTTAGGTAGGAGCCCTTTTAATATGTCAAGGGCACTTGGAAATCAAGCAAAATCTCGAAGCCTATGATATATGGAACCTTATTATTCTATAGTAGTTCTGAATATAAAAAAAACAGTACAAAAAGAGTTGTGTCTTGCAGAGGAATAATATATTGTAATACTACAAATGTAAAGTGTTTTTTTCTATAGGCAGGTTGTTTCGCCCTCGTTTGGGCTCTTCAGTATGATGTAGGTGCTAGGTTATTGGACTCAAGCATTGATTTTAGGTTTACTGCTATATGCTATATTTTGCTGATGATTACATTAATTTTCGTAATAACACTTACAAAGCCTGAAATGAATGCTTGAGCAGAACAGCAGCACCAACCATAGACAGCCTGTTTGGCCCGTTTGGGGCTCATCCCTCCATTGTATTAATCTTAGCAAAAACAAAAATGTGCAAAATTGTAACAGTTATAATTCAAAATCCATTTCAATATAATGGGCAGCCCTATAGCAAAGGGTGGAATGCTCGAGGACATCAGCATCAACCATAATGACATGAGTGAGAAAGAGTCCCAAAGTAGCGAAACAGGCTGCCTATGGTTGATGCTGTGTTATTTAAGCCTCATGAATTTAAGAGTTTGCTACACTACTGGTTTAACCCCTTAATGACCGGACCATTTTTCAATTTTCTTACCCTTAATGACAATGGCTATTTTTACATTTCTGCAGTGTTTGCGTTTAGCTGTAATATTCCTCTTACTCGTTTACTGTACCCACACATATTATATACCGTTTTTCTCGTCATTAAATGGACTTTCTAAAGATACCATTATTTTCATCATATCTTATAATTTACTAAAAAAAAAAGATAAAATATTAGGAAAAAATGGAAAAAAACACACTTTATCTAACTTTGACCTCCAAAATCTGTTACACATCTACAATCACCAAAAAACACCCATGCTAAATAGTTTATAAATTTTGTCCTGAGTTTAGAAATACCCAATGTTAACATGTTCTTTGCTTTTTTTGCAATTTATGGGGCAATAAATACAAGTAGCACTTTGCTATTTCCAAACCACTTTTTTTCAAAATGAGCGCTAGTTACTTTGGAACCCTAATATCTGTCAGGAATACCTGAATATCCATTGACATGTATATATTTTGTTTTAGAAGACATCCCAAAGTATTGATCTAGGCCCATTTTGGTATATTTCATGCCACCATTTCACCGCCAAATGCGATACAAACAAAAAAAGTTCACTTTTTCACAAATTTTATCACAAACTTTAGGTTTCCCACTGAAATTATTTACAAACAGCTTCTGCAATTATGGCACAAATGGTTGTAAATGCTTCTCTGGGATCCCCTTTTTCAGAAATAACAGACTTATATGGCTTTGTGGTTGCTTTTTGGTAATTAGAAGGCCGCTAAATGCCGCTGCGCACCACACGTGTTTTATGCCCAGGAGTGAAGGGGTTAATTAGGGAGCTTGTAGGGTTAATTTTAGCTTTAGTGTAGTGTAGTAGACAACCCCAAGTATTGATCTAGGCCCATTTTGGTATATTTTATACCACCATTTCACCGCCAAATGCGAGCAAATAAAAAAAAACTTTACATTTTTCACAATTTTAGGTTTCTCACTGAAATTATTTACAAACAGCTTGTGCTATTATGGCAGAAATTGTTGTAAAAGCTTCTCTGGGATCCCCTTTGTTCAGAAATAGCAGACTTATATGGCTTTGGCGTTGTTTTTTGGTAATTAGAAGGCCGCTAAATGCTGCTGCGCACCACACGTGAATTATGCCCAGCAGTGAAGGGGTTAAATTAGGTAGCTTGTAGGGAGCTTGCAGGGTTAATTTTAGAGATCAGCCTCCCACCTGACACATCCCACCCCCTGATCCCTCCCAAACAGCTCTCTTCCCTCCCCCACCCCACAATTGTTCCCGCCATCTTAAGTACTGGCAGAAAGTCTGCCAGTACTAAATAAAAGAGGTTTTTTTTTTTTTTAAATAAAAATAATAAAATATTTTAGTTGTGATGGACCCCTGCTATAAGGCTATAAGTGCAAACATATTAATCATGTCATTGTATTCTCTTCGCCAAGATCGTTAACATCTTTACATTATACAGATATGTGCAGTGAGAGTGGATTTAAGACATTCAATTTGATTTATTATCAGTTTATTAAAGTTATAGCAGCGTAAGTGTAATTATGCTTTATAGTTGGTGTTATGATTCAAGTTCTAGTGTCACAGAGATGATTTGTATATCTTACATCAATAAGCCTGGAAAAGTACAGAAAGCTTTAAACATACAGAACCAAATTAAAGCTAAAGATTTTTATGAAATGGCAAAGTAAAGGAAAAGCGTTACATAAATGTGAGAAATGATCTGACCTCACTGCACATCTGTAGGCTCTTGGAGCAGGATCTGTATTTACAATCTAGTGTGGTAATGAGATGCCTTGCTCAAAGAGCTTACAAACTTGTTAATCTCAAAAAATCTTACCTTAGATACTTACAGTTTAGTAATATAAAAATCCATGGAGGACATATGCCATCAGCGAGTATACTGCAGGCCAGATGTGCATTAGTTTGAACTGAATTTATTTCAGATCGCCGGTTGTCTTTTCTTCTTCCGGCTCAAGCAGAACAAACAGCTGCATCAGATACTGCACCGTACAGTACAGTGTTTAATGAGTGTCTCAGCACTGGTGAGTTTGCAGCGTATAAATTGCAGACCCATGCTGTGCGGTTTATATTCTAGGCCTTTACTAGATGTCTTTGCTTTAGAGCATTTGCAGAATAATGATGCAGTAATTCTAACTATCCTTAAAAATGGTTAAAAGCCTTTACTGCTTGTACAGGAAGCACAGAAAGGCATTGGTATGTCCTACAGTTATGGCTATGTTTAAAATAGTTTAATAATAATTTAAAATATTTATTACATTATATGTATTTTTAAATAAAGGTGTGAAGATATTACTGATCATTATTATGTACGTTTTTATGCTATGTTTCAGAGTACTGGTGCCCATAGGAAGCTACAAAGTTTAAGCTATTACTTCTGTAATTTATCGGTATTATTTTACAATGTATAAAAATTTGATTTAGTACTATTCAGTTACTGAGTTGGGGTGATCATGGTAAGACTACTTGTAGTAATTGTTGTTCATACCTGCAGCTCCCACCGGATGCCATTTGCATTGTGTTGGAGGTAGTCACTGTTCTTCATACCAGCACATATACAGAGCTGTGGTTGTAAAGCACTAGCTGTACTTTAATGTGCTAGCTGTGAAATAGATATTAGATAACTAATATTTACATGTCAGTGATTACTGAAGCTCAGCAGGATCAGTCTGGCAACTCTAGTAAAGTGAGCAGCAGTTATAAGTGTGGTGGCTTTCTGTTGTCAGTTGGTTTTTTGACATAACTGCTGCATCACATAAGCCACTTCCCTTGTCACCATGACAACCAGGCATCACATTATACTATGACTGTCAGTTTAGCTATGTTATTAGTGCAGCATAAGATGTTTAATTATGCATAATAAAACAACTTAGTAATATTAGTTCAATCTGTCCCCCTTTAATGCAACTCAAGACACCAGAACTAACACTGTGAGTTGTACATCCAACACCAGACTCACCAATCGTTGCGACTTCAACCAAGAAGACAGACAAGTCTAATGCTTTGTAATATACTCATTATTTATTTCTCTTGTAAGGTGTATCCAGTCCACGGGTTCATCCATTACTTGTGGGATATTCTCCTTCCCAACAGGAAGTTGCCAGAGGACACCCACAGTAGCGCTGTCTACATAGCTCCTCCCCTAACCCCCACCTCCTTCTCTTGCAACTCTCGACAAGAAAGGAAGTATCAAGAGATATGTGGTGACTTAGTGTAGTTTTACCTTCAATCAACAGTTTGTTATTTTTAAACGGTACCGGCGTTGTACTGTTTTACTCTCAGGCAGAAATTAGAAGAAGAATTCTGCCTGGAGGTTTGATGATCTTAGCGGTTTATAACTAAGGTCCACAGCGACTGGGATCATGCTTACAAAACAGGGTAATACTCATGTTAATACTCATATTACTTAGCGACAAAATGTTTACATGATTTCATAAATAGGACGTTTTTTCTCTGAGGGAGATAAGTCTTTATTTGGGGCCTAGTTTCCACATGGCTAGTCAGATACTCCTAGGAGTACTTTCTTAAGGCCCCTCTGACATCCAGTACATGGTGGGAGGGGCCTATTTTAGCGCTCTAGCTGCACAGTTTTAATTCAGACTGAGACATCCAGCTTCCCTAGAGGAGTCCTAGGGACTCCTCTAGTGGTTATTTCTGCACAAAATCGTATTTGAGGGCAGGTAGGAGCCTCAGCAGAGCTGTGGCAAGGTGCTCAATTGTCTTTTAACGTTTTTTAACGTTTTTCAATCCGGTTTGGGGTCTAAGGGGTTAATCATCCATCTGCAAGTGGGTGCAATGTTGCTTTAGTCCCTTACACACACTGTAAAAATTTCAAAGACTTTACTGTATTTTTACACTGTTTTGCAGTTTAAGTGCTAGTTTTTTTCTCTTAAAGGCACAGTAACGTTTTTGTTTAATTGCTGTTTCACCTTTATTAAAGTGTTTTTCCAAGCTTGCTTGTCTCATTACTAGTCTGTTAAACATGTCTGACATAGAGGAAACTCCTTGTTCAATATGTTTGGAAGCCATTGTGGAACCCCCTCTTAGAATGTGTACCAAATGTACTGAAATTTCTATAAACTATAAAGACCATATTATGGCGCTTAAAGATTTATCTCCAGGGGATTGTCTGACTGAAAAAAGGGAGATTATGCCATCTAGCTCTCCCCATATGTCAGAACCCATAACTCCCGCTCAAGTGACGCCAAGTACATCTAGTGCGTCTAATTCTTTTACCTTACAGGACATGGCGGCAGTTATGAATGCTACCCTCTCAGAGGTATTGTCCAAACTGCCAGGGTTACAAGGAAAGCGAGACAGCTCTGGGGCTAGAACTAATGCAGAGCTTTCTGACGCTTTAATGCCTGTGTCCGATATACCCTCACAATGCTCAGAAGCCGAGGCAGGTGAGCTTCTATCTGTGGGTGACATTTCAGACTCAGGGAAGGCGTTGCTTCAGTCTGATTCTGAAATGACAGCGTTTACATTTAAGCTTGATCACCTCCGCTTATTGCTTAGGGAGGTTTTAGCGACTCTGGATGACTGTGACCCCATTGTGGTTCCAGAGAAATTGTGTAAAATGGACAAATACTTTGCAGTGCCTGTTTACACTGATGTTTTTCCAGTCCCTAAGAGGTTTTCGGAAATTATTACTAAGGAATGGGATAGACCAGGTGTGCCGTTCTCTCCCCCTCTTGCTTTCAAAAAGATGTTTCCCATAGATGCCGCCATACAGGACTCATGGCAGACGGTCCCTAAGGTGGAGGGAGCAGTCTCTACCCTAGCTAAGCATACAACTATCCCCGTCGAAGACAGTTGTGCTTTCCGAGATCCTATGGATAAAAAATTGGAGGGTCTCCTTAAAGGGACAGTATACACTCATTTTCATATAACTGCATGTAATAGACACTACTATAAAGAATAAGATGCACAGATACTGATATAAAACTTACTTAGAAGCTGTCAGTTTGGCTCTGTTGAAAAGGTAGCTGGAAAGCCCACTGCAAGTGGCAAATAAGACACTCCCCCCCCCTCCCCCTTCTTTTGCATATGAAAAGACCCTTTACACAAACAGGAGCAAGCTGGAGAAGGTAGCTGACAGTATTCACATAAAACTTTGGGGCTTGGTTAGGAGTCTGAAAATCAGACCAATGTTATTTAAAAATAAGCAAAAAAAAACTTTATGGGCTATATAAATAGATCATCTACAAAACATTTATGCAAAGAAAAAATGAGTGTATAATGTCCCTTTAAGAAAATTTTTATACATCAAGGTTTTATTCTCCAGCCTCTTGCATGCATTGCCCTAGTTACTGCTGCAGCAGCCTTTTGGTTCGAGTCTCTTGAGGAGTCTCTACCGGTGGAGACCCCGTTAGACGATATTCTAGACAGGATTAAAGCTCTTAAGTTAGCTAATTCCTTTATTTCTGATGCCGTTTTTCATTTAACCAAGCTAACGGCTAAGAATTCAGGTTTTGCCATTTTGGGGTGTAGGGCGCTATGGCTTAAGTCCTGGTCAGCAGACGTTACTTCAAAGTCTAAGCTTCTTAACATCCCCTTCAAGGGACAGACCATATTCGGGCCTGGTCTGAAGGAGATCATTTCTGATATTACTGGAGGAAAAGGTCACGCCCTTCCTCAGGATAGGTCCAATAAGTTAAGGACCAAACAGAATAATTTTCGTTCCTTTCGAAACTTCAAGAGTGGCGCAGCTTCAGTTTCCTCTAATACAAAACAAGAGGGAAATTTCGCCCAGTCCAAACCAGTCTGGAGACCTAACCAGGCTTGGAACAAGGGGAAGCAGGCCAAGAAACCTGCGGCTGCCTCTAAGACAGCATGAAGGAGTAGCCCCCGATCCGGGACCAGATCTAGTCGGGGGCAGACTTTCTCTCTTCACCCAGGCTTGGGCAAGAGACGTCCAGGATCCCTGGGCACTAGAAACAAGATCCTAAACAAATTTCTCAGGGTCCCATCCTTCAAGATGGAGACAATCCGAACCATCCTCCCTATGATCCAGGAGGGTCAATATATGACTACAGTGGACTTAAAGGATGCTTATCTCCACATTCTGATTCACAGATATCATCATCAGTTCCTCAGGTTCGCCTTCCTAGACAGGCATTACCAGTTTGTGGCTCTTCCCTTCGGGTTAGCCACAGCACCAAGAATCTTTACGAAGGTTCTAGGGTCCCTTCTGGCGGTTCTAAGGCCGCGGGGCATAGCGGTAGCCCCTTACCTAGATGACATTCTGATTCAGGCGTCGACTTTTCAAATCGCCAAGTCCCATACGGACATTGTTCTGGCCTTTATGAGGTCTCACGGGTGGAAAGTCAACATAGAAAAGAGTTCTCTCTCTCCTCTCACAAGAGTTTCCTTCCTAGGAACTCTGATAGATTCAGTAGAAATGAAAATTTTTCTGACAGAAGTCAGGATATCAAAGCTTCTAACTTCCTGCAGTGCTCTTCATTCCACTTCTCGGCCATCAGTGGCTCAGTATATGAAAATGATCGGCCTAATGGTAGCGGCAATGGACATAGTTCCGTTTGCCCGCCTACATCTCAGACCACTGCAACTTTGCATACTCAACCAGTGGAATGGGGACTACACATATTTGTCTCCTCTGTTAAATCTGGATCAAGAGACCAGGGATTCTCTTCTCTAGTGGTTATCTCGGGTCCATCTGTCCAGGGGAATGAGTTTCCGCAGGCCAGAGTGGACTATAGTGACGGAGGAAGCCCTCCTTTCGATAAACATTCTGTAACTAAGAGCGATATTCAATGCTCTTCAGGCTTGGCCTCAACTAGCTGCGGCCAAGTTCATCAGATTTCAGTCGGACAATATTACGACTGTAGCCTATATCAACCATCAGGGGGGAACAAGGAGTCCCCTGGCAATGATGGAGGTTTCCAAGATAATTCTATGGGCAGAGGTTCACTCTTGCCATCTCTCAGCTATCCATATCCCAGGAGTAGAGAACTGGGAGGCGGATTTTCTAAGTCGTCAGAATTTTCATCCGGGGGAGTGGGAGCTCCATCCGGAGGTATTTGCCCAGCTGATTCAACTATGGGGCAAACCAGAACTAGATCTGATGGTGTCTCGTCAGAACGCCAAGCTTCCTTGTTACGGGTCCAGGTCAAGGGATCCCCAGGCAGCGCTGATAGATTCTCTAGCAGTGCCCTGGTCCTTCAGCCTGGCTTATGTGTTTCCACCGTTTCCTCTCCTCCCTCGTCTGATTGCCAAGATCAAGCAGGAGAGAGCTTCAGTGATTTTGATAGCGCCTGCGTGGCCACGCAGGACTTGGTATGCGGATCTGGTGGACATGTCATCTTCTCCACCATGGACTCTGCCGCTGAGGCAGGACCTTCTACTCCAAGGTCCATTCAAACATCCAAATCTAATTTCTCTGCGTCTGACTGCTTGGAGATTGAACGCTTGATTTTATCAAAACGTGGTTTCTCCGAGTCGGTCATTGATACCTTGATTCAGGCTCGAAAGCCTGTCACCAGGAAAATCTATCATAAGATATGGTGTAAATATCTTCATTGGTGTGAATCCAAGGGTTACTCGTGGAGTAAGGTCAGGATTCCTAGGATACTATCTTTTCTCCAAGAAGGATTGGAAAATGGATTATCGGCTAGTTCCTTAAAGGGACAGATTTCTGCTCTGTCTATTCTTTTGCACAAGTGCCTGGCTGATGTTCCAGACGTTCAGGCGTTTTGTCAGGCTTTGGTGACAATCAAGCCTGTGTTTAAACCTGTTGCTCCGCCATGGAGTTTAAATTTAGTTCTTAAAGTTCTTCAAGGGGTTCCGTTTGAACCCTTGCATTCCATAGATATCAAGCTTTTATCTTGGAAAGTTCTGTTTTTAGTAGCTATCTCTTCGGCTCGAAGAGTTTCAGAGTTATCTGCCTTGCAGTGTGATTCCCCTTATCTGATCTTCCATGCAGATAAGGTAGTTTTGCGTACCAAACCTGGTTTTCTTCCTAAGGTAGTATCTAATAGGAATATTAATCAGGAAATTGTTGTTCCGTCACTGTGTCCTAATCCTTCTTCAAAGAAGGAACGTGTGTTACACAATCTTGACGTGGTTCGTGCTTTAAAGTTTTATTTGCAAGCTACTAAGGATTTTCGTCAAACATGTGCATTGTTTGTTGTCTACTCTGATAAGAGGAGAGGCCAAAAGGCTTCGGCAACTTCTCTTTCTTTTTGGCTGAGAAGCATAATCCGTTTAGCTTATGAGACTGCTGTCCAGCAGCCTCCTCAAAGAATTACAGCTCATTCTACTAGAGCGGTAGCTTCCACATGGGCTTTTAAACATGAGGCCTCTGTTGAACAGATTTGAAAGGCGGCGACTTGGTCTTCGCTTCATACTTTTTCTAAATTCTACAAATTTGATACTTTTGCTTCCTCGGAGGCTATTTTTGGGCGAAAGGTCTTACAGGCAGTGGTGCCTTCCGTTTAAGTGCCTGCCTTGTCCCTCCCTTCATCCGTGTCCTAAAGCTTTGGTATTGGTATCCCACAAGTAATGGATGAACCCGTGGACTGGATACACCTTACAAGAGAAAACGAAATTTATGCTTACCTGATAAATTTCTTTCTCTTGTAGTGTATCCAGTCCACGGCCCGCCCTGTCACTTTAAGGCAGGTGTTTTTATTTTTTAAAACTACAGTCACCACTGCACCCTATAGTTTCTCCTTTTTCTTACTTGTCTTCGGTCGAATGACTGGAGGTGGGGGTTAGGGGAGGAGCTATGTAGACAGCTCTGCTGTGGGTGTCCTCTTGCAACTTCCTGATGGGAAGGAGAATATCCCACAAGTAATGGATGAACCCGTGGACTGGATACACCACAAGAGAAAGAAATTTATCAGGTAAGCATAAATTTTGTTTTGACCCCTTTTCATTTATTTTGCCCCTTTTCATTTAATTTAGCTATGAAAATTGTACATTGAGTTGGAACTGCATCCTGCTTACTTTTCATAGCTAACTCTGCATCAGATCTTTTCCTAATTGTCTTTAATAGATAACAACTGTAAAACAATTCACTTTATACTAATTAGCCTTGTATTCTGCCGACTGGCTGGCTGGCTCCTCCAAATAAGGTAAGTGTTGGGTGCAGTTTTTCTATTGAAAACCAACTGCAGTAAACAGGATTGTATTTTGTTAAATAAATGTTTACACTTGGCTCATATGTTATACTGTAGGACGGTAACAGAAATGTCTTGTAATTACAAGGTGCTTACTGTCCCTTTAAGTTCTAACACAACTCCCATTATACATCCTGCGTTTCCAGTGCTCATATGTTGGGAATAGATTATTAAAATCACATGACCTGCTTTGGTCTGGTAATATCAACAGAGCTATGGCTGAGCCTCAGGAACATGTCATGTGATTACCTCTGGGGTTACCAGCCATACTCATTAGCAGTGTAGCTAAGCGACTACAGGTGCTAGATTTGTCATTATTTAATAATAGAGTTCCCACATTTAGAAGCTGTTATGTCTGTTTCAATTTTATATTAATTATAGTTAATCTGAACCATACAAATAAGATGTCCAGTTTTTTAGCAGGTTGTCCAGTACAATCTGTACACAAATACTGGACATTTAAAGACCCCTGTCAGCTAAATGTAAAGAGCCTTCTAGGCCTTTATGCATTAGAAATATGGCTCAAAAAAAGTTACACTTTGCATGTTCTATTATATGTCTTACACGTAACCATTGGGGTGTTCAATCATTGCTGGGTGTTTACTTCTGGCAACCAAGGGGGTCACATCACTACTACGTATATGTGTTACTGGCAACCAAGGGGATAAAATGACTGCTTAGTTGTGAAAAATATATGCTGTGGGATCAGGGGCGGGGCCTAAGTTTTAGCTTTTGTTGGGACATGTGTGAACCCAGCTACGTCCCATGTCCAGTCACCTATAGGTCTTCCAGTATTTTTATGGAGCACAGTTGGCAACCCTACATATTTCTGCATTTTCATCCTCACTAAAGATCCGAATGCATATATCAAATTCAGTTAGACCATACAATAGTACAAGCGAACGCTACGCCTTATCAGTGAGCTGATTGCAGTGGCAAAGTGGATGGAATAAGTATAACAAATTTGGCAACTTACCGCCCAACGGATGAAGATATCTCATTACACTTTGCAGCTAGAAGGGGTATGTTAAGTCCTCACATGCTTGATTTGCAAGTACTAGTGCTCATGGTATCCTGCATAGCTACAGCTACTAGAGACTGGGAGATACGTCACAAGTTTCAAGGCTTAATTTAATTATTCAACTATGAGATACAACGTCCTTACTGAACATTAAAAGGTTAATATATTTAATTATTGTGCTGTTGGTTTGTAGTTATTCGTTGGTGTAGTTATATTACATATAACCCTTTCTTTAAAGGGACATTTTAGCCAACATTGGAATCCACATCAATGCATTTCATTTGTTAATAGAAGCATTTCTATAATATACATGTAGAAGCAAAAATGATTCTAATAAATTATTCTAATAAAAGCTATAACTGTTAATAGTGTATTTAAGTATGCTCAGCGCACCATCTGGTAATGGCTCTATTAGTTACTGATATGATACAAGCCCCACTAGTGCTCTTATTAGCTGCAGTATTTAAAATGCTGGTGCTTTGACTGAGAATATCTAGCTATGCTTCACATGCACGTGCAGAGAAAAATGCTAATTCTAAAACAGAGTTAACTTTTGCTAGAAGCAGTTTTGCCAATACATGTCTATTGTAAATACGTTTCTATTCAAAGACGTAATTCATTTATGTGCATTTAAATTTTGACCGGACTGTTCCTTTAATTAAATTTTAAGTATTTATGATTAGTTCTGGTGAACTATATTTATTTAATATATATATATATATATATATATATATATATATATATATCTAAAAAAAAATATATCAATATTTATTTATTTATTTTTAGAAAAAGCTGCACTGGTCACCAACTTTCTAATTTACTCCTATTATTAAATTTGCTTCATTCTCTTGGTATCCTTTGTTAAATGAGCAGCAGTGCACTACTGGGAGGTAGCTGAAGCCATCTGGTGAGCCAATGACAAGAGGCATATATATGCAGCCACCAATCAGAAGCTAGCTCTCAGTAGTGCATTACTGCACCTTACCCTACCTAGGTATGATTTTCAACAAAGGATAGCCATTTTAGTGATACGTGCTATTACAACATACCTCACTCCTGGAGGCATCCAGCTATATCATGGTCTCAAGCTGTCAGCGAGAGTAGCACTATTTAGCCCTTTAAATTGAAAATGACAATTGACATACAGGGTACAGCGCTTCTCTTATGTCTTTAGTCTCCCTATGGTTTGGTTATAAATAAGTGCAGAAAGTCATCAAAACCTGTAATTCATGTGTAGGGATTGTATAGCAATAAACAAATTGCATAACAAATCACGTGACTTCTTTATCTTTGCGTTAATACTGTAAGTTTGTAATGTGTCATTTATTCTGGGTTTTTAGGGGAAATTATATTTTATGTATGTAAACAAATATGTGATCTTCCCTTATGCTGCAGTTATATGTAATTGTTGCTGCCGAGTTCTATGAGGAACAATAAGTGCCGTAAAAAAAATTCTGTGTTTGCTGCTGTCTTAACTTGGTTTGTTTTATTTATTACAATGGAGTTCAACAGCAAGAAGATAGAGAACTTTGGTAGCATGATTATGTGTATTTGTTTGTGGTAATTGACGTTCCAATTCATCCCAAAGGTGTCCAGTGGGGCTAAGTTTTTACTATAACACAAGTATAGTGGTTTCTACCTTACCTCTCATTTCCCAATATTGGGCTGTTTGTGCATTTATCCTGTTTTTGGACCATATCGTTGGCAACACCTGGAGTGGGAGAACTGATACGCCCTAACCTAGAATTATCAGTCTGCATCTACCAGCACATAGATGTGCTATTGGACATTGTGAGTACCCATTTGGCATAATTATCTCCATTGTCCCATCTATTTGGTTGATCTGCACATGTGGTTTCCTTTGTTGTCTTGACTTTCCATTACCTGGCAGGGATATCCTGGAGTGGGTGTACACCATATTATGTCAGTCTGCTTCCATTAGCACATTGGGGTGCTTATTTTAAATGTGAGTACCAATTTGGCTCGAGTGCATAAGCTTTGGCTTTTTTGATTTGGTGATTCTACACCTAAGACACCCCTCTCTTTTTTTCTATTTTATAGTTTTTCCAGTATCTTCTGTGAAGAGGAGTGCAGCCATCATTCACACTGAGGACATACCCGATTTTTTGCTCTATCATAGTGACTTTCAACATGGGACTTTGATATAATTGTATGTTAATAGGTACAAGTGCCATATATTAAATGAGTTGTGTATGTTGTTTTTTGAAGTTGTACAGTGTATATATAGTGTATGCGCCCTCTCTTATCTTTGATATTTTGGTATATATTCCAACTCTTCCGGAAGTTCTGGGAGTCTCCTTCATTGTAATAGCGGACCCTGACGCCCGCAATTAATTACAATATCCCGGAAACACATAAAGTAATATAATTCCTTGCATGCTTAGCAGTGTCATAGTAGGAACAAGGACACTGAGACACGAAGAGTTCACAGAGAACTTTGATTCCCATCACGCATGTACCGAAAAACACATATAACACAGAAATAAATTATTCCCAGCGTGCATGTTAAGCCCCAACGCTGGGTTATTTGCAAAGCTCCGCCCACCTCTGCTACACACTCTACCTGTCGTGAAGCACTTGAAATTTTTGTTGCACAAGGCCATGTTTGAGTGAAGGAGGGGGTTCAGAGTGAGAGGGAGACTTACAGGGAAACGGTCATAAACAGAAATGTGTAAGTACAATTATCTTAATACACAGCTAGGTAATATTATAGATATGTTCCCTCTGCCCCCTCCCCAGAAGATCCCTCTGTATCGCATACACATAGCCCACTGCCCAGTACTGTATACACAGCTAATAATAATTATTTAATATTATAATTGTTTGGGGGGGGTAGCCGATGAAGCTACCTCCCTGAAATGAGGTTTTTCAGGTTGAGATGTCTGTGCAGACCACTTAACTTCATCCATAACAACCTTGTCAAACCAAGTCTTCCTGGACCTTGCTTTGTGGACAGGGGCACAGTCATGCTGGAACAGGAATGGGCCTTCTCTAACCATAGCCACAAAGTTGGAAGCACCCAATTGTGTAAAATATCTTTGTATCCTGTAGCATTAAGATGATCCTTCACTGGAACTCAGGGACCTATCCCAAACTCAAATCCTGAAACACAGCCCCAGACCATTATCCCTCCTTCACCAAACTTTACAGTAGACACTGTGCATTCCCGTAGGTATTGTCCTGGAATCCGCCAAACCCAGATTCTTCCATTACACTGCCAGATAGTGAAATGTGATTCATCACTCCAGAGAACGTTTCCACTGCTTTAGAGTCCAGTGGCAGCGTTCTTTACACCACTCCAGCGCATGCTTGGCATTGCACATGTCATTGTGAGGCTTGTGTATAGCTGCTCGGCCATGGAAACTCATTTTATGAAGATCTCAACACACAGTTTGTGTGCTAATGTTGCTTCCAGAGGCAGTTGTGGCTCCTAGTCGCTTCCATTTCACAACAACTGCACAGTTGAACAGGGCAGAGTTAGTAGGTTAAAAGTTTACAAACTTATTTGTGGCAAAGGTGACATCCTATAATATTGCCAGGTTTAAACTCACTGAGCTTTTTAGAATGACCCATTGTACTGTCATTTGTCTATGGAGATTTCATGGCTATTCGCTGGTTTTTCTGTACCTAACCTTGGTTTCGCTGATACACCTGAACTCAATAATTAGTAGGTGTGTCCATTCATATATCTTTGGCCATATAGTGTAGCTAAAGTCAGCAGCAATGCATTACTGGGAGCTACTCAAAGATGGCTGGTTTGCTAATGACAAGAGGCAAAGGTGTGTAGCCAGTAAGCAGCGACTAGCTCCCCATAGTACATTGCTTCTCCTAAGCATACCTAAACTTTTCAATATAGGATACCAAGAGTTAATTTCATAATATATAGGGTGACCATATTGCTGCTTTAAAAAGGGACACATATGAAAAATACATATGTCAGGGCTGTTTAAAGAAATGGTTTGTGTAAGGACCCTGACATATGTATTTTTCATGTGTCCTTTTTCAAAGCAGCAATCTCACAATAATAAAATAAGTAAAATTAACATTGTTTCCTTTGTTTGAATTTTAACTTTTTTGTTGTATAATTATGTTAGCTAGCATGCCATGTTTTTTATTACAGCAATAAAGAAAATAACTACAACATTTGTGTTATTTTTTATCATTTATCTTACTTTTTCTTAAAGGGACAGTCTACAACAGCGGTTCTCAACCATTCTAGTGCCGCAACCCTTTGATAAAATTTCCAAAGTTGTGGCGACACCCTAACAATATTGAATAAAATGTTTATGACTTCCGTTTATTTATTTTTTATTCATTGTGTATTGAACTGTATTCACGGTATTGTATAATCATGTGAAAATATTAAAACAAAGCGTAACAACGGTAACAGTCTTAATTAGACAGTACTGCTATAATAACAGTAAACTACATTGCTACAAAAGTGTTGCGAAACCACAAATCAAAAAACTTACTTAAAGGGACAGTCAAGTCCAAAAAAAACGTTCATGATTCAAATAGGGCATGCAGTTTTTAAGAACTTTCCAATTTACTTTTATAACCAATTTTACTATGTTCTTTTGGTATTCTTATTTGAAAGCTAAACCTAGGAGGTTCATATGCTAATTTCTTAGACCTTGAAGGCCGCCTCTAATCTCAATGCATTTTGATAGTTTTTCACCACTAGAGGGCATTAGTTCATGTGTTTCATATAGATAACATTGAGCTCATGCATGTGAATTTACCATGGAGTCAGCTCTGATAAATGCAAGTCTGTCAAAAGAACTGAAATAAGGGGGCAGTCTGCTGAGGCTTAGATACAAGGTAATTACAGAGGTAAAACGTGTATAATTATAACTGTGTTGGTTATGCAAAACTGGGGAATTAGTAATTAAGGTAATATCTATCTTTTAAAACAACAACAATTCTGGTGTTGACTGTCTCTTTAAGCGTCAGTGCGAAGGCTGAGGTTGCTTCTTTCTCAAAGTTTACCACCAGATCAGAAATTCTCGGGGCAGTCTTTGCAAGAGCACAACGAAGATCATCAACTGCATCAAGTCTGCTTCTGTATTTAGACTTGATAACCAACAAGCTTGAAAAGCCTGTTTCACAAAGATATGTTGTTGAAAATGGAAGAAGAAGGCACAACACAATCTCAGACAGAACAGGATATGACTGCAAACACTTGATCCAGAATTCATTAACTGACATTGAAGAGAAATCATTTTTTGCTGCATCACTGGTAATGAGTTCAATGAACTCATCTTGTGCATTCTCAAGAACATCTTCAACTTTGACTGTGAATGGACTTCTAGCAAGTGCAAAAGTGGTGTCAGGTAAGTTTGGAAAGTATTATGCAATTTCGTCCGCAAGCATTTGCAAGTGTTCTTTGACAGAAATTATCGTAATCCTTTTGTCAAGTTCAATAGCATTTTCCTCAAAGAAAGCAGATAAGTTGGGCAACATGTAAATTCTATTTTCATCCAATTTTTTTTGCCAAAGTTGAAGTTTCATTTGGAATGATCGGATTTTTTCAGACAAATTGCATTTGGTCCTTGAAGTGATAAATTGAACTCGTTCAAGATTGCAAAGATGTCAACCAAGTAAGCTATTTTCTGCAGTTAATTTTCATTGCTGAAAAGTGCTTTGAACTGTGGTTTTGCTTTCTGATTAAAAAACTTTTTTAATTCATCATGAAGATCAAAAACACGTTTTAAAACTTTTCCTCTTGACAACCATCTCACAACAGTGTGAAATAATAGCAGAACATTATTGGATGCATTCAATTCATTACAAAGTTTCAAAAACAGTCGACTGTTTAAAGCACTTGCTTTAACAAAATTGACGGCACTTAATACGGTTTTTATTACTTCTTGTAACTCTTGTGGCAGCATCTTCGTTGCTAACATTTGTCGATGCATCATACAGTGAGTTCCGATAGCTTTTGGTGACTCATTCAGTACCAAACGTTGAAATCCAGACCGACATCCAGGACCGTCTTTAACACAGGGCAAAAGGGGCAGCTGCCCTGGGCCCAGTCTTTGTTGAGGGGCCCAAGAGTCCTAAAAAAATAAAAAAATAAAAATTTTTTTTTTTTTTTTTTTAGTTCATGCCAGACTGCTGATGTCATGTGACATGGAGGACACACACAGTCAGTCCTAATATTGTCACAGTCAAACGTTCTTTGCTTATATTTATTTATGAGAAACTGTGCCAGACCATGCCAATGTCATGTGACATTCCAAGCTAGTGCCATGTGCTGTTTTAGATGTGCACTGTGCAGCACTGGATGCTAAGCCCTAACTAGGCATCCAGTCAATCCCACTGCATCAGAAAAGGTCCTGCTTTGGTTACTACTGTCACCAGGTAACTGCTCTGGTGGTGGAGATTGTTTCTGGGTAGGGCTCACTATAGGCGCATGCAGCAGAAAGCTGGAGTGGCAGGCACATGAGGATTTGAGCATCTGTGAAGCTTCACACACTGCTCTCTTCAGTCTTGAGGCTGTGTGACTCATCTGTATCCATGCAGCCTTGGGCAGACAGCATCCAGTCTGCTGGTCCCCTTAGCCCTGCTCTTTCTGCTGTGGCTCTAAGATCAACTAACTGATGTTTGTTAGGAAAACAGTGTTTTGTAGAAAGGTGTCAGTGAAAAGAATAAGTGAGTGTACACATGCCCCTCCCCCATGCAGCATTGTCTAGTGCAGGATGAGAGGGAACTTGTTCCTAGCAAAGTAGTGACATGTGCTGCTGTGGCTGATGTATAGTGTTATGCTGATACTTCACACATTAAGGTAAGGTTTATTTTTATAGTTTTTATTTCTCTCTGTTTCAGATTTTACAGCTTCCCATAGTAGTTCTACTGTTCCAGTCAGTAAACTTATATCTGTCTGCACCTCTATGCTTCCGTCTCAGTCTTTACCTTGCTTTGCTCCTGTTGGCTGCCCTAAATCTCTTTAACCAGCTAACCTCACACCAGTATCACATTCAAAAGCATATTAAATTATTCCAGAGTGGAGGAATTTATGTATTTATTTACTTATTAGTACTGCTTAGGTCCAGTTTCACATATTGCAATTTTTTTTAATGATTAGCCCAGCAGTGATTTAGTTGTTTTTTTTGGGATATTGGGGTGGAGAGCAAAATTGCATGGGGGGGGGGGCAAGAAAATGTTTGCCCAGGGTCCAGTCAGTATTAAAGACGGCCCTGCCGACATCCTAGCATAGCTGGAGCACCATCTGTGCAAACACCACAAACCTTTTCCCAAGAGACCTCATGCTTTTTCAGAAATTAACCAATTGTGTCAAATACATCATACGCAGTAGTTGTCGTTTCAAGAGGTTTGCAAAAATGAAATTCATCTTTAAAGTAGCTATTATTAAAGGGAAACTAAACCAAATTTGTTTCTTTCATGATTCAGATAGAGTATGCAATTTTAAGCAACTTTGTAATTTACTCCTATTATCATTTTTTCTTTGTTTTCTTGCTATCTTTATTTAAAAAGCAGGAATGTGATGCATCGGAGCCGGACCATTTTTGGTTGAGAACCTGGGTTATGCTTGCTTATTGGTGGGTAAATGTCAGCCTTCAATAAGCAAGCACTATCCATGGTGCTGAACCTAAAATGGTCTGGCTGCTAAGATTCATACATTCCTGCTTTTTAAATAAAGATAGCAAGGGAACAAATAAAATGTGATAATAGGAGTAAATTAGAAAGTTGCTTAAAATGTCATGCTCTATCTAAATCATGAAAGAAAAATTTTGGGTTCAGTGTCCCTTTAACCCCTTAATGACCACAGCACTTTTCCATTTTCTGTCCGTTTGGGACCAAGGCTATTTTTACATTTTTGAGATGTTTGTGTTTAGCTGTAATTTTCCTCTTACTCATTTACTGTACCCACACATATTATATACCGTTTTTCTCGCCATTAAATGGACTTTCTAAAGATACCATTATTTTCATCATATCTTATAATTTACTATAAAAAAATTATAAAATATGAGGAAAAAAATGGAAAAAAACACACATTTTCTAACTTTGACCCCCAAAATTTGTTACACATCTACAACCACCAAAAAACACCCATGCTAAATAGTTTCTAAATTTTGTCCTGATTTTAGAAATACCCAATGTTTACATGTTTTTTGCTTTTTTTGTAAACTATAGGGCCATAAATACAAGTAGCACTTTGCTATTTCCAAACCATTTCTTTTCAAAATTAGCGCTAGTTACATTAGAACACTGATATCTTTCAGGAATCTCTGAATATCCCTTGACATGTATATATATTTTTTTAGTAGACAACCCAAAGTATTGATCTATGCCGATTTTGGTATATTTCATGCCACCATTTCACCGCCAAATGCAATCAAATACAAAAAATCGTTCACTTTTCACAAATTTTTTCACAAACTTTTGGTTTCTCACTGAAATTATTTACAAACAGCTTGTGCAATTATGGCATAAATGGTTGTAAATTCTTTTCTGGGATCCCCTTTGTTCAGAAATAGCAGACATATATGACTTTGGCGTTGCTTTTTGGTAATTAGAAGGCAGCTAAATGCCACTGCGCACCACACGTGTATTATGCCCAGCAGTGAAGGGGTTAATTAGGGAGCATGTAGGGAGCTTTTTGGGGTAGTTTTAGCTTTAGTGTAGTGTAGTAGACAACCCCAAGTATTGATCTAGGCCAATTTTGGTATATTTCATGCCACCATTTCACCGCCAAATGCGATCAAATTAAAAAAAACGTTAAATTTTTCTCAATTTTAGGTTTCTCACTGAAATTATTTACAAACAGCTTGTGCAATTATGGCACAAATGGTTGTAAATGCTTCTCTGGGATCCCCTTTGTTCAGAAATAGCAGACATATATGGCTTTGGCATTGCTTTTTGGTAATTAGAAGGCCTCTAAATGCTGCTGCGCATCACACGTGTATTATGGCTAGCAGTGAAGGGGTTAATTATGTAGCTTGTAGGGAGCTTGCAGGGTTAATTTTATCTTTAGTGTAGAGCTCAGCCTCCCACCTGAAACATCAGACCCCCTGATCCCTCCCAAACAGCTCTCTTCCCTCCCCCACCCCACAATTGTCCCCGCCATCCTAAGTACTGGCAGAAACTCTGCCAGTACTAAAATAAAAGGTATTTGGCCCTTTTTTTTAAAAAAAGAAAAGAAGCATATTTACATATGCTGATGTGTAGGATCCCCCCTTAGACCCCAACCTCACTGATCCCCCACCAAACAGCTCTCTAACCCTTCCCCTCTGCCTTAATGGGCGCCATCTTGGGTACTGGCAGCTTAAAAAAAATTCCCTTTTCTGTAGTGTAGCTTTCCCCCCCACCAAGACCAACCCCCAACCCCTTCCAGATCCCTTAGATTAAATTTATAATGCTGAAAATGTATTATTATTTTTTTACTTTGAACTTTTTTTTTTCTGTAGTGTAGCGGTTCCCACCCGCTCCCGCCCGTGCACGCGCCCGCCCACCACCCCCCCATAGGTCCCGCCCCCCTCCACTCCACACACAGCATCGATGGCCGCCCACCCGCCTCCCACGTAAGCTCCCACCCGCCAACGATACCGGCCACCGATGTCCGGTGCAGAGAGGGCCACGGAGTGGCTCTCTCTGCATCGGATGGCCAAGGGGGGTTATTGCAGGATGCCTCCATATCGAGGCATCACTGCAATAACCGGAAAGCAGCTGGAAGCGAGCAGGATCGCTTCCAGCTGCTTTCCAGACCAAGGACGTACGCCACACGTCCTCGGTCATTAACTGTATTTTTTTTGAGGACGTGTGGCGTACGTCCTTGGTCATTAAGGGGTTAATATACCTCACGTAAACCAGTAATTGACAGTTTGCAACATCTGTAGACTCATCAAGCTGGATGCCAAATATTCCAAGTGGAGCAGATTTCATTTCCTGGATTACCTGATGAATAATATCAGCAGACATGTCATCTATTCTTCTGCTGACAGTGTCGTTAGATAATGAAATAATTTCACTTAATTTTGTAACAAATTTGGCTACAATCATAAATCGAACAATGTCTTTGACTGCTGGCAACAGCAAATCCTCGGCAATGGTGTGAGCTTTCTTAGCTTTTTCGATTCTGAGAGTCACCAAATATGAAGCTTCAACGGCTGCTAGGTTTTGCAGGTTGTACTTGCCGCCAGTATCAAGTCTGCTTTTCTTGACACCATCAGCCTTGTTTTTAAAATACTGGGTATCCTTGCCAGCAAAGCCTGGATGCTTGCTATCAAAATGACGTTTCAGAGATGGACTACGCTGGAGTCTGATATAAACAAACTATATCCTCAAGAGCTGGCTTTGTGGGACCCACATAGAGCTTAACCCAAAAAATGTAACAAATTCCCAATTACAGATTACATGCTCAAGACTTGGTCCACTCTTGTTTCATCTCTCAAAATTCTTCCTAACAGTTCACTCAAGACCCCCCTAAAAGTAATCATACCATCAGAACAGATCCCAGCTATACAGAAGTGGGAAAACAGGCCTTTATAGGATCGCAGACCTAGTAGACAAAGGCAAATTAATGACATACACACAGCTTCAGGACAAACTGTCTCCTTCCAAATTGCATTGGTTTTTATATCTTCAGATATCCTCCATCATACATAAATACCTACCTTAATTGACTGGCCACAACTTCACTCCCTTAGAAAAAATTTGTAGCTCCTCGTCCAGACCTAGAAAAACTATTTCACAATTATACCAATTAATTCAATCTTCCACACAAGTCACTAAAACAAGCCTTCAGCTCAAATGGGAAGCTGACCTCAATACAGAAATTGATATTTCTGTCTGGAATAACTTATTATATAATGCAAGTAAAGGCCTGTTGAGTGCCGACATGCAGGAAAACTGCCTTAAAACAATTTTCAGATGGTATCTCACTCCAATCATCACCTCTCATTCCATTAGACGGGGGTCCAAGCTCTGTTACAGCCGTTACGAAGTTGAAGGAACATACAAACACATGTGGTGGGACTGCTCTTACTCTATGCTAGTTTGGAATAAATTATCACTCCTTTTAAGTAGGATACTAGATAGCCCCATTCAGCTGTCGATAAACCAAGCCCTATTGAATGTACGCTTAAGGCAGTTTGATAAAGACATTAATCAATTTATCAAAATTTTATGTACAGCCACACGTATATGCATAGCCCGTCATTGGAGGGAGGGGGCTCCCTCCTGGGACGAAATCTTACATAAAATTAGGTTCATATACAATATGTCCGCACAGGCAGCAATATTACAAGACACTTAGGAAGCTTTTCACAAAGTCTGGTTTTATTGGATCATATATGACTCCATATAATACTGTTTCAATTGACAGACTCAATACAGCAGAGATCTTACACGTTTCTACACATCCGTTGGTTAATCATAATATTATTCTTATTGATGGAAATTCCACTAGGTGTGTCATGGTCGGCAGGCACTCTTTTCTTACTCTTCTTCCTTTCTTATCTTCTCCTCTTCCCCCTTTGATTTCCCCAGCTCTTCTTCTGTACTCCCTTTGTATTCAAGATCTTCATAATTATTTCGGATAAGATGGGTATGATGGTGTGTCCTGACCCCACTCCGTTCCCCCAGGCAAGCTGATAGACAAGATGCATGGTTGTTGTTATTTAAAGAGTAATCGACCAATTAATTCCATCTATATAGCGATACAACTGCAAATGTCTTACATTTTCTCAGGAATATTTAGTTGCTGTTTATTAATATTGGTTTCATATAAATGTCTGTCATTGAGTCGCTATGTCTCCTAAGAAGGTCTTGTTTATTCTTTTGTATAGTTTAAATATCAATAAAAATGTATTTAAAATAAAAATGACGTTTCAGTTTGTTGGGCTTCATAGATTCGGCCGATAGAACTTCATTACAAATAACACATTGCGGTTTCTCAATTCCTGCTGCAACTATTGAAGTAAAACCATACTTTAAAAAATCTTCACTTTTTTTTTCTTAAAGGGACACTGAACCAAATCTTTTTCTTTCGTGATTCAGATTGAGCATGAAATTTTAAGCAACTTTCTAATTTACTCCTATTATCAAATTTTCTTTATTCTCTTGGTATCTTTATTTGAAATGCAAGAATGTAAGTTTAGATGCCGGCCCATTTTTGGTGAACAACCTGGGTTGTCCTTGCTGATTTGTGGATAAATTCATCCACCAATAAATAAGTGCTGTCCAGAGTCTGAACCAAGAAAAAAGCTTAGATGCCTTTTTTCCAAATAAAGATAGCAAGAGACCGAAGAAACATTGATAATAGGAGTAAATTAGAAAGTTGCTTAAAATTGCATGCTCTATCTTAATCACGAAAGAAAAAATTTGGGTACAGTGTCCCTTTAACCTTCTTCTCTCCATGATCATGGGCTCACTAATAAAACGTTTCTTTATGCTTTAATAATTAGGATCTTTATGCTTTAAAAATGCGGATGTGATTTCAATTACTTCACGAAGTGCGTAAGTCCCTGCAACAGCGTATGTTACGTAAGGTGTGCCATTCAAAATACCGTAATGTAAACCATTAAAAATAAAAAGTTCCGAGAAGTGAAACGTTTGAAATCATTATGATTAAATAGTTTGGCAACTAACAATATAATTATGGTAATTTCTTCAGCTAGTAACAGAGCGTGCAAAACAAACCTTTATGCACGCTCTGTTACTAACCAGTAACTGTTTTTTTTTGGTCTGTGTGATCGCTTGTTGGTCCTTTCCGTTCAGCAGTTTTGTGATTGGCTGAATAACTGCTGGCTGCTTCATTTGTGTTCATCTGTGTTCCAGTGTAAATGCTGGTAACCACCCGGTAGTCATATCATAACACAGAGGATTGAAGTAAGTGAGTGGCCGTTAAGAGGTCAGGTGGCCGTGGAGCAACCTATGCCTGTAACAGAGGGGAGGGTGTCTTGTAATGTTGAGAGAAAGGTAATCTGCAAAATTATGTTTTCTAGTTCAGTTTTACAATTTCTGCCATGAGCTGTACAAAGTGTGGATAACATTATATATTTATATTAATATATATATACACATATATTATATAAAAAATGATATGTATAATTTGGTCAGGTAACAATTTAAATGGACATGAAACCACTTTTCTTTGTGTGTGTGTGTGGGGGGGGGTTGCGCAGTAGCCGGTGAAGCCACCTCCCTGAAATGAGTTTTTGCAGGTTGGGATGTCTGTCTATCGAATGACTAAACTGACAAAAAAAACTAATTTCTGATGATTTTAGGCGACCCCTGGCAAATCACCATTCGACCCCAGACGGGGTCGCGACCCACAGGCTGAGAACCGCTGGTCTACACCTTAGTCGTCTTAAAGTCTTACCATAGATTAAGCTGCAAATAGCCCCCTGCATCCTTTCTATAGAATGCAGAAGTAACAGTAAAAAAGTAATTTTAAAATTAATATTGTTTCTGGTCACTTTGAAATGGCTGCCAAGCTCCACCCACTGATGACATCACAATCTGGCTGAATTAAAGACTTCACTAGTTACAAAAGACTCACTAATTGGATTCAACAGACTGTCAATGTTATTCAGCAGAGTGCATAGATGCAGTTCGTATCGTGATGTCATCAGTGATCGGAGCTTGGCAGCCATTTCAAAGTGACGAGAAACAATAGTCATTTTAAAATAACTTTTACTGTTACTGCTGTATGATATAGAAAGGAGTGCAGGGGGATATTTGCAGCTTAATCTAAAGTAAGACTTTAAGATGACTAAGGTGTAGACGGTTCCTTTAAAGCTACAACAGAGTCAGGGTGTAATTGTATATGAGGCACCTGGATCACAATACTAACTAGATACTGAGTTTGAAAAATGGAGTCTAAATTTCAACTACAACAAATAAATAATCCCCATAATAGCTGTAATTGCAAAGAACTAACAAACTAACTTAGAAAAATTACTTCCAAAGCATAATTTATATAATGGGCATTTTTCATCAGAATTCTTGGGATCTTAGTAAATCTAGCCCTCTGAAGTTCCCTCCAGGTTTGAAGGAATTACATAATGCCTAATTTGCACTGGCTTAAACCAGCTGTTTCTAGAATAAAGGAAACTGGCATTAAACACTGGGAGTTCTGGGAAATAACAGTCTATTACAACCCCATTTGTGCATTAACCCTTTGCCTGCTGGGATTCCAATTGTCCTCTGACCCTAAAATCACAGCTGGAGACAGGAATTTAAAGAGGAAAAAACACACAAAGTGGATTCCATCACAAAACTCCACCCAGCAGCCCTGCTGCGATCTGATACTCCACCAGCTCAGTTCAAAGCAAACAGAACAAGCTGGACGACTGACCAAATACTGCATTAGAGGCTTCACACAAAGGTATGGGCATATTATAGGGTCCTTATCAAACAGTGAATGTCTTATCCATGTTTATCCCATATCTTTTTGTTTCTCTGGATCAGTAATGGACAAGGAGTTTGACTCCTTATGCAACTTGTTGCATTTAAAGGGACATTCTAGTCTAATGATAAAAATAAATATTATATTTAAGGATTGGATCACCTTCCTAGATCATTATATTGTTAAATCTCCTTGCAAAGTGGGAATTTGACACTTGGAAATGGGTTTAACACATAGGTAAAGCTTGTACATTTGATGCACCCTCATGCAAGTGTCATACATACGGATGCTTAGGCTGATTGGCTCACCATTCCTAAAAATAAAAAATAAATAGAAAATAAAGCAAATTTGAAAGTAAGAAAGTTCTTTAAAATAGTTCTTTATTGCTCTGTCTGAATCATAAAAGACAAAATTATGGTTTTATATCCCTTTAACTATGTTTTTATACTCTGCAGCAGATGTTAAACACATAATTATTAACAAACATTTGTTCACTTAGAGTATTTTATGGTTAGGCTACAAATGTTCTTTAAATTCAGGGTTAACCAACTCCATTCTGTGAAGGCTGCACTTGAGCCAGGATTTCGGAATCTGTTTGGATAAACACAAGTGAGATAACCACAATTTGTTTTACCTGGATTCAAAAATAATAATTCATCAATGGACATTCATAACATGTGCGTATTATATTTTGCAAACCACCTGCATACACAATATTTTATAAGCACCAAATTGTCATTTTCTAGCAAAATTTCAATTATTTTGCATTCTATGGGCATAGATTTTGTTGAAAAGCATACTTAGGTAGACTTGGGCCCTGCAATATATTACTGGGAGCTAGCTTCTGATTGGTAGTTGCACATATATGCCTCTTGTCATTGGCACAAATTATGTGTTCAACTAGCTCTGAGCAGTGCACTGCTGCTCCTTCCTCAAAGGATAACTAGAGAATAAAGCAGATTTGATAATAGCAGTAGATTGGAAAGTTGTTTAAAATTGTATGTTCTATGTGAATAATGAAATAAAAATGATTCATGTTCCTGTAAGCTCCTGCACTGATCATAGAATTACTATGTAGCAGATCAAATAAATAAGTACACTAATGATTTTCTTATAAAGCAGAAGTAAACATAACAAAGGAATAAGTTTTTTTATATAATGTCTCTTTAAATCATTGCTGATGTGATGCCTGTAAGATTGGTGTTGGATTTAACCTATTCCTATAACTCCTCCTCTTCCATATAACCTCTTCATATAACTTCTCCTAGTCCATGTAATGTCTCTTAAAAATGTACAACTCTGATTCATCTAACCCCTGCATTAAACTCCTCCTATTGCACCCTGTGACATTCCTTATAAATCCTCCTATTGCACCATGGTACCCTCCCTATAACTCCTCCTATTGCACCATATATCCTCTCCCTATAACTCCCCCTATTGCACCATATAACCTCTCCCTACAACTCCTCCTATTGCACCATATATCCTCTCCTTATAACTCTTCCTATTGCACCATATAACCTCTCCCTATAACTCTTCCTATTGCACCATATAACCTCTCCCTATAACTCTTCCTATTGCACCATATAACCTCTCCCTATAACTCTTCCTATTGCACCATATAACCTCTCCCTATAACTCCTCCTATTGCACCATATAACCTCTCCCTATAACTCCTTCTATTGCACCATATAACCTCTCCCTATAACTCCTCCTATTGCACCATATAACCTCTCCCTATAACTCCTCCTATTGCACCATATAACCTCTCCCTATAACTCTTCCTATTGCACCATATATCCTCTCCCTATAATTCTTCCTATTGCACCATATATCCTCTCCTTATAACTCTTCCTATTGCACCATATATCTTCTCCCTATAACTCTTCCTATTGCACTATATATCTTCTCCCTATAACTCTTCCTATTGCACCATATATCCTCTCCCTATAATTCTTCCTATTGCACCATATATCCTCTCCTTATAACTCTTCCTATTGCACCATATATCTTCTCCCTATAACTCTTCCTATTGCACTATATATCTTCTCCCTATAACTCTTCCTATTGCACCATATATCTTCTCCCTATAACTCTTCCTATTGCACCATATATCTTCTCCCTATAACTCTTCCTATTGCACCATATATCCTCTCCTCATAACTCTTCCTATTGCACCATATATCTTCTCCTTATAACTCTTCCTATTGCACCACATGTTTATCGCTTGGTATCATTTATTGAAAGCATACCTAGGTATACTTGGGAGCAGCATTGTATTACTGGGAGCTATTGCACTTTAACCCTCCTTATAACTTTTCCTATTGCACCTCCCTATAGTTTATATTGTATATCCTCTCCCTATAACTTCTCCTATTGCACCATATAACCTTTCCCTATAACTCCTCCTATTGCACCATATAACCCTCTTTATAACTCCTCCTATTGCACCATATAACCCTCCCTATAACTCCTCCTATTGCACCATATAACCCTCTTTATAACTCCTCCTATTGCACCATATAACCCTCCCTATAACTCCTCCTATTGCACCATATAACCCTCCCTATAACTCCTCCTATTGCACCATATAACCCTCCCTATAACTCCTCCTATTGCACCATATAACCCTCCCTATAACTCCTCCTATTGCACCATATAACCCTCCCTATAACTCCTCCTATTGCACCATATAACCCTCCCTATAACTCCTCATATTGCACCATATAACCCTCCCTGTAACTCCTCCTATTGCACCATATAACCCTCTCTATAACTCCTCCTATTGCACCATATAACTCTCCCTATAACTCCTCCTATTGCACCATATAACCCTCCCTATAACTCCTATTGCACCATATAACCCTCTCTATAACTCCTCCTATTGCACCATATAACACTCCCTATAACTCCTCCTATTGCACCATATAACCCTCCCTATAACTCCTCCTATTGCACCATATAACCCTCCCTATAACTCCTCCTATTGCACCATATAACCCTCCCTATAACTCCTCCTATTGTACCATATAACCCTCTCTATAACTCCTCCTATTGCACCATATAACCCTCCCTATAACTCCTATTGCACCATATAACCCTCCCTATAACTCCTCCTATTGCACCATATAACCCTCCCTATAACTCCTATTGCACCATATATCATCTCCTTATAACTCCTCCTATTGCACCATATAACCTTCTCTATGGTTACATGTCCCTTTAAATAAGTATGAGTCATGTAGGGTTCTAATGCAGTGATCTCTTGAACTGTTTATCTGTTTATTACACGTATCCTGCGTGTATTATGTTTGTGAGCTGGACAAATCCCATACTATTGTTAGGGGACCATTATTTTTACTTCTGGCCTCAAAAGTGTTTTAAAGTTGGGTTGCCCAACCTTTTCACTCAAGGGGCCACATTGTATTTTTTTTTTTCACTTGGAAGCGGTTGAGCACATTTTGGAAATACTAAATCTTATCAGAAAAAAAAGTATAATGATTGCTGTTTTCTGCTTGGGTGATGCAATGCTTGTTGCTGACTATGTGATAACCAGAGAGTCATGTGACTTTCCAGCTGAAAGTAATGTTGCCCTCCTTACTCAGGGACTGAGTTAAAGGGACATAAAAGCATTTAACCTCTTAACGTCCACAATGTACATTGCTGGTCTTTAAGTTTTTTTCGTCACAGAATAGAGCAGCAAGATTTACACTATTAAAAAGCAAGCCCCATTGAAAGACCAGCGACTTACAGAGTAGGTCGCTGGTCATTAAGGGGTTAAAGCAAGACGCTCTTCAAAATTAGTTGTTTAAATACTGAAGAAATAAGTGTAGAATTTTAGTTTCCATAAAGTAAATTGACACTGTCATGTTGTAACTTAAATGGACACTATACTATAAAATGTGTTTCCTTGTTATACCTACTGCAGAGTATTATGTAATGTATGGCGGATTGTTCCTAAATAATTACTTTTTGTATTTGAAACAGCTGGTTATGCTTTTTAAAACCATCACCTGTTGTTCTCAAGGACATGCCCATAATATGGGCTGAGCCTGCAGGTAAAGCAGGCATGCTAATTTTATCTATGTCTGAACATAGTTATTGAAACACTAGAGATTAAATAGTGCTACTGTCTTCTGATTACAAAGCTTTCCTACAGAGAAAACGTTTGTTATTCATATTTTAAAGGGATGTTAAACACAAATTGTAAACTACATGATTATGAACCTTCCAATATAAGAACACATTTGCAATGAAAACTGCAGCTTTATTTTGTTAAGTGAGTATATTATTTTATATTTATTCTTTTCACTGATTTCCCTGTCCCAGAACCCCTGCTAGCCAATCACAAACTAATATTCAGATATAGCACAAACTCTGCTTGCACATGTGCAGACTTGGGTAGCCTGCCCTCTTGTATTCCCTTAAAGGAATAATCTAGTCAACATTAAACTTTCACAATTCAAATAGAGCACGCAACTTTGTAATTTACTCCTATTATGATATTTTCTTCGTTCTCTTAGTATCTTTATTTGAAAAAGCAAGAATGTAAGCTTAGGAACCGGACCATTTTTGTTTCAGGACCTGGGTAGCGCTTGCTGATTCCAATCAGGAGTAAATTAGAAAGTTGCTTAAAATTGCATGCTCTATCTGAATCATGAAAGTTACATTTTGACTAGATTATCCCTTTAAGGAGGTTTAGCACTGATTCAACTTAGTTACTGCTGTAAAGAATGATTTTCCTATCAAGATTGTTGATGCAAAACTGATTATCCACCTTTTAAAAGCATGTGACGCCAAACAAGCTTAGGGAAGGAGGGAAAAGTAAACTAAAACTCACATAAATTGCCTACAAGTATTAACCCAAGCCTCCCTGAGAGAAAGTAAAACAAGCACAATTTTTAGGCAAAAGGCTACAAATTAAATAATGAATGTATATTGCAAGAATGTTTTACTTGCAATAATGAAACATGTTGAAATGTCAAGTTTAATGGTACTTTAAAGGGACACTGAACCCAACTTTTCTTTTGCGATTCAGATAGAGCATGCAACTTTCTAATTCACTTCTATCAATTTTTATTCATTCTCTTGCTATCTTTATTTGAAAAAAAGGCATCTAAGCTAAGAAGCCATACAATGTTTTTGGTTCAGGACCCTGGACAGCACTTGTTTATTGGTGGATGAATTTATCCACCAATTAGCAAGAAAACCCATGTTGTTGACCAAAAATGGGATGGCATCTAAACTTACATTCTTGCTTTTCAAATAAAGATATCAAGAGAATTAAGAAAATTTGATAATAGGAGTAAATTAGAAAGTTGCTCCATCTGAATGACGAAAGAAATGTTTTTGGGTTCAGTGTCCCTTTAAGTATAATGGGCAAACAAAAGGCTATCAAATAACAAAATAAAGGTAAAGTAGCTGCAAATAATTAAATACACATTTACATATGTAACGCATGTTGTCTTATCTCCTGTTTGGCATCCAGTTAGGGGCAATTCTAAATGTACTGATAAAGTAACAATCTCACAGGGTTCAGCATCCCTTTAGGGGTTCTTCTATTCTCTGTCTCTAAAGGTCAGACAGGTGCCCTGACGCACGTTTCGCTCCTGCTTTATCAAAGGTTTTTTTGTGGCATGAGTGGGCCCTGGCCAGGGGCCTCTGGTATCGTATTTTCACTATATTATTGAATGTATTGATTTAACTTTTTTCTGATTTTTAGTTGTTTTTGATATACCAGCCTAGTACGGAAACACCCAGCTTTCTAAAATAATTATATTGGAGGAACACGTGAGAATAGCAGATCGCCAATCCCTTTTTGTGGTGCTCCATATGGAGACTTAATAGTCACTGGTAGACTTTGTTCAGGGATCTTTTTGTTTTGTGTTGCCAAATGTAATGGGCATTTTTACCTACCTTGTACTTTTCTGGTATTATAGAATTAGAATATTATTGTTAAAGGGACAGTCAACCTAAAAAATGTTCCTAAATATATGTAAAAGGTTATTGAAGCTAACTACACCAAACAGTATCCAAAAGTGGAAAGTTAAGAAATGTGTAAGTAAATCAACTAACTATTTCATCCTCGGCCGTTTTAAAGATGGCCGCCTGAGCCCTCCTACCCCTACGTCATCCTGATCTATTCAGTCTCGCAAAATGTAATCTAGTCAAATTCGCCGATTATGCTCAAGGGGGGATTTTTGTTGCAGAAACTACTAACTACCGCTCAGTATCGTAACCGCTCACTTAAGGTAAATGAAATACTGTATCTAACAGTCGATCCGCTGATAAGAACAACCGCTACGATACTGAGCAGTTGTTTAAAATTGTTGTCGATCTGAATCATGAAAGTTTAATTTTGACCTGAGTGTCCCTTTAAACAACCAATATCATTGCAGAACGTCATCTACATATTATTTCTAGCATGTATTTACTATTTAATATCTCTTTAAAGTCAACAGTCAACACCAGAATTTTGTTGTTTAAAAAGATAGATAATCCCTTTATTACCCATTACCCAGTTTTGCATAACCAACACAGTTATATTAATACACTTTTTACCTCTGTGATTACCTTGTATCTAAGGCTCTGCAAACTGCCCCCTTATTTCAGGTCTTTTGATAGACTTGCATTTTAGCCAATCAGTGCTCACTCCAGGGTAACTTCACGTGCATGAGCTCAATGTTATCTATATGAAACACATGAACTAATGCCCTCTAGTGGTGAAAAACTGTCAAAATGCTTTCAGATTAGAGGCGTCCTTCAAGGTCTAAGAAATTAGCATATGAGCCTCCTATGTTTAGCTTTTAACTAAGAATACCAAGAGAACAAAGCAAAATTGGTGATAAAAGTAAATTGGAACGTTGTTTAAAATTACATGCCCTATCTAAATCATAAAAAAAAAATTGGACTTGACTGTCCATTTAATGCAATAGTTACACAACTGCTGGTTCTTGCATCGTGGGCAGAGGTGGGTCATATACAGTATGTTCTAGGGTATTACAGTAATTGCCTTCTTATTCGATAAAACATACCCCCCACGCATACAAACACACATCATTATCACATTGCAACAGCTAACCCACACTGACAGTCCTGTTAATGTATTATCAGGGTAAATATTTGGAGAGAGGGGGAGTTGCAGGATGCAGGTTATCAAATTGTTCTCTTTTTCCAGAAACCAGTGATAGCTGAAAACATCATGCTGACCATCCTGCTGTTGTGTATCCATGTCGTCTTAGCGCAAACAGGTACGTTCCAAATCCCCTGTCAATATTACACTCTCCAGCTAGAGCTCTGCATGTTAAATAAAGGGACAGTCAACACCAAAATTGTTATTGTTTAAAAAGATAAATAATCCCTTTGTTTACCATTCCCAGTTTTGCACAACCAACACTGTTCTAGAAATATACGTTTTACCTCTGTAATTACCTTGTATCTAAGGTTCTGCAGACTGCCTCCTTATCTCAGATCTTTTGACAGACTTGCATTTCAGGCAATTAGTGCTGACTCAAATAACTTCACGTGCGTGAGCACAGTGTTATCTATATGAAACACATGAACTAACCCCCTTTAGCTGTGAAAAACTGTCAAATGCATTCAGATGAGAGGCGGCCTTCAAGGGCTTAGAAATTAACATATGATCCTACCTAGGTTTAGATTTCAAATAAGAATAACTAGAGAACAAAGCAAATTTGAAGATAAAAGTAAATTGGAAAGTTGTTTAAAATTACATGCACTTTCTGACTCATGAAAGTTTTAATTTGGACTTTACTATCCCTTTAAAGGAACTCTGTACTATAAAACTGATTTCTATGGAATAAGATAGCTGTCAAAACAGCAAGCGTGTGTGATCCTTTATCATTGTACATAAATTGTGACTTACGAATACAAATCTAAATTTTCAAATACAATTATATATTTTATTTTTTTCTAGAAAACAAATCTTTAATTACAAACACAATTGTTTGTTTGTTTTTGGAATAACACTTGTTTTTTTGGAAATACAATATGATTTTTTCTTTTGGATGTATGATTCTTTTTTTTTTTTTTTTTTTTTTTTTAATTACTCTTCTAGCATGTGTCAAAGCACTGTCAAAAAAAATCTAGTACCCATTTTGCTAAATGACTTGTCACAGCAATCACTTTGCCTGGGAAGTAGCTGCTCTCTTGCTAATGCTTTCAATTAAATGTGAAGAAGAAAAGCTGTTAAACAAAAGCTATGATTAAATAAAAGCAATATTCCTTAGTACATCATTGTATAAAACAAGGCAGAATAAGTACTTCCATGTTAAAGCATGTTTTATGGAAAATATAAAAGCATATTCTGAAAGACCACATGCTACAGTGAGTGCTGCTACCATGAAAACTGGGTATAAAAACATCAAAATCAATATTATTATAGTGTTCTACAATGCAAATGAGAATAATCACTTCTGGCATGTTAAGCCATGCTGTATGATACATGTTAAAATGTTTACCTGAAATGTTGATGTGCTGGGATTATCAGCCATTTCTCCACTTTTAATTGAAAGCAAAAGAGTAGCTAGTTCCCAGGCACATAATGAAGTGAATGCAGTGACATCACAAGTCCTTAAGCACAATGAGAACTAGATTTATTTTTTACAGTGTTTTGACACATACTGGTGTAATAACAAAAAAAAAAAAAGAATTGTACTTCCAAAAGTAAAACTTGTATTGTATTTCCAAAAAAAAATGTCATTCCAAAAAACAAGATTGTACTTACTAAAAAAAAAAAAAAAAAAAATTGTATTTATAATTAAAGTAAAGGTCAATTTTGATGAATTAGCTAGATGACAAGATAAACAGAGGGCGCCTCATAGTGTCGTTTGTCTCGTATAGTGAAAAGAAACAATGGTAATCTGTATGCGCTTACCAGATGTAATGCACCGTACAATGACCGATGCAAAAGAGCAGACTAGCACTCATACAGTGGCTAGTAAACTGAAGCCAGTCTCGCTGATACCGTTCTCCGCTGCAAACAGGAGCTGCACAGCTGTTATGATGATTGAAATAATCTGTTTCAAATTGGTGAAGCAGTAAAAAAGTGAAGGACAACTTCCAATATTAAAAGATATAAAATGCTTTATTGTAACAACGCATTTCTCAACCAATACACTGGTTGTTTCTTCAGGTAATTAAAAGCGAATATGAAACATTTACAAAAGGTAGCATTATATACACTTGCGGTCAATGAAAACGGAAATTGTCACTAATGTAGGAACCAATGGAAAAACCCACCGGCATATTCAAACAAGTAGTACAAAGATCATTACATAGATGGTTTTTACAGGTATCTCACACTGTAACCTTAAATACTATCTTGAAGTTAGTTTTGCACAATCCCATCTGCATATAGATATTACCAATCAATATATGCAATCAACAATATTGGAGTTTTAAAACATGGTACACTGCTATAATATGTACCTATGAGTAAAATAGACTTGCTATCTTTGCACATCGTTTTAAAACCTATAAAAGTATAATTTTGTTCATATATCACTGGGAATATAGAACCAATTGGATTGGCTGAAATATATTAAAAAATACAGAAATATAACCGATTTCAAAATTCTCACAGATAGATCTTTCTAATAAATATATCAATTCTATTAGAGCCCACAATTATAAGAAAAAACACACCAGCGCCGGATTTGTTTTCTTAAAAAGGTTATTGGAAAAAAAACGTGTAATGTCAGTCGGCAAGTATATCTAAAGAGTGTGAGCTAGCAGGCTGTTAACTATAAAAATGTTCTATGTGGAATGATATGTGTAAAAGTAATATTGGTGTAAATCCTGCTTCCTAAACATGACATCTAGTAGGAGCTAGCTGTCTCATGTTATTAAATTTGTTCACTGATGGTGATCAACAGTATATCAATGAACAAATATATATCATTTATATGATGGATACAAAGATTCATGAAAAATGACTGTACCATGAAAATACATAAAATTCTCAATACAGAAAAATAGATCTTTGAATATATAAATATATCCGATCTGTATGATTTTTCAGTGAAAAAAATATAATATCGAAATCGGAAGAAATACTAGAATTATGAGTGTAATATTTACTAAGGTAATAGTATTGTAAAAAATGTGTGTGTGTCTAAATGATGTGAATGGTTATACTACTAACTACGAAGATTCTGAAAAATTAAAAGATATAGGAATATGGTATAAAATTGGCTTCCTGAAAAAAAGGAGGGGGGCTCCCTAAAAAAAGATTCACTGTCTAGTGGGAGCTAGCTGTCTAATATTATGACATATATAGAGAGCCAGAAACTAATAAGTCAAAGTGGATTTAGTTCTGACTCATTTTACCTTGTATACGGATTCGCTATCTAGTGGGAGCTAGCTCTCCGATATTATGACATATGTATAAGGCAAAAATATTATGTCACATTGGATCTCAATCTGGCTCATACTTCATTGTATGTAGTGGTATAAAATTGAAATGTTTGACAGTGATTAGTTATATTATTGCATATGTATAAGACTACGTTTAATATATGGTTGAAAATGTGTTCATTTTCAAAATATTCTACATTACTATATATTATGTCATGTAATATTGGAACCATATCAAGATACATAGTGAAAGAGTGAAATCATTCCCAAAGGTAGTAATAATAAAAATCCTCCTATATGGAAATGACACTAGATGTAATCAATTGAAGGCTGCCAGATCCAAATTTGCATTGAGACCAGCTGGAAATAAAGTTTTTAGTTTGTATATCCAAAAAGCTTCCCGTTGTCTCAATTTAGTCAACCTATTATAATCTGATGATTTGATAATATAATCTATGGGGATATACTTGAAAATATATGGATTCCCACTGTGTTTGTTTAGACCATGATTGGGTATGCTGTGTTTGATTTTTTTTTTACAATTTCGGTGGTGTTCTCCCCATCTAACTCTCACTTTTCTAGAGGTGCGTCCTACATACTGTAGGCCGCATAAACATTCCATAAGGTAAACAACAAAAGTAGATTCACAATTGAAGAAACCTGGAATTTGGAAAAGTTCTCCTGTGACAGTGGATTTGAAAGTTTTTAGACCCGACTTTATGAGCTTGCAGGAACCGCATCCTGCTTTCCCACATTTGTAAATACCATATAGACCAAAGAAACCTTTGTTCTTGGTTGAAATAGTTTGTTCTCTATTAATTTGTTGTATGTGTTTCACTCTTTTACTGGGAGCTAGTTTGTTTCTCAGAGTCTGTGCTCTCCTATATACAATTTTCGGTTTATCTTGGACCAAATTTTTCAAAATGGGGTCCCTTTGGATTACATGCCAATGTTTGTTCAATATATGCTGTATTTTGTGAAAATCCGAGTTATATTGTGTAATGAACAAGTTTTTCTTTTGTAGAATATTTATTCTGTCTATATTTCTGGCTCTATTTAGAGCCTGATCTAATAGGGGACACGGGTAACATTTATCTATAAACCTATCATATAGAATTTTGCTTTGTTCTAAGAATATGTCAAAGTTAGTACAATTTCTTCTCATTCTTCTGAACTGATTATTTGGGATGTTATGAATCCAACCCCTATGGTGATTACTATTATAATTTAAAAAGCTATTACTATCCACATCCTTGAAATATGTCTTGGATGTTATGATGTTGTTCAGTCCCAGACTTAATATGAGGTCTAAATATTCAATACTATGGGTTTGTATATTTGCTGTAAAACTTAGGCCCATGTCATTGAGGTTAAGATGACTAATAAAACGTTCTGCCGTTGATCTGTCTCCTTCCCACAAGAAGATCAGGTCATCAATATATCGGCCATAGAAGATCAGGTTTGCCCCAAACTCAGCCAGATACACGTATCTCTCCTCAAAAAGACCCATGAATAAATTGGCGCAACTAGGGGCAAACCTATATATTTTTTTTTTCTTTTGTTCATTGATATACTGTTGATCACCATCAGTGAACACATTTATTAACATTAGACAGCTAGCTCCTACTAGATGTCCTGTTTAGGAATCAGGATTTACACCAATATTACTTTTACACATATCATTCCGCATAGAACATTTTTATAGTTAACAGCCTGCTAGCTCACACTCTTTAGATACACTTGCCAACTGACACTACACGTTTTTTTCAATAACCTTTTTAAGAAAACCAATCCGGCGCTGGTGTGTTTTTTCTTACAATTGTGGGCTCTAATAGAAATGAATATATTTATTAGAAAGATCTATCTGTGAGAATTTTGAAATCTGTTATATTTCTGTATTTTTTAATATATTTCAGCCAATCCAATCGGTTCTATATTCCCAGTGATAAATGAACAAAATTATATTTTTATAGGTTTTAAAACGATGTGCAAGGATAGCAAGTCTATTATACTAATAAGTACAGATTATAGCAGTGTACCGTGTTATAAAACTCCAATATTGTTGATTGCATATATTGATTGGTAATATCTATATGCAGATGGGATTGTGCAAAACTAACTTCAAGATAGTATTTAAGGTTACAGTGTGCGATACCTGTAAAACATCTGAGGTGCTGATACGTATATATTCTGCCTTTTCTTTAGCGTATCTTTTGTATGAGGTTAATTTAATTGTACAGTTATTTTGCACTTATGCGTTAACAATTATTTAAGTACCCTTTTAGACTTAATACAGGCATATAAAGCATATGCGGTTGTAGTCAGAGTCAAACCAAGTGTTTGAATCTAGCTGTACTCTCAACATCCTATTATTGTGTGACACAGTTGTACGTTTTGTGTACAGATACAAATAAGTTAACGTATCAGAACAGTCAGTTGTATATTGATACAATGTATTGTTTATGATTAGATCACGGTTTGTTGTGCAATGTGCTATTCATACCAGTTTCAAGTAGCGACAATAAAATTCTATAATTTATATAGTGAATAGTTATCTTAGTTTGATATTCAGCCGTCTTTTTGTTCATAGGATTTGTGATGTATCTTTTTTTTTTTTTTTTTTAAAGGCTCTTAATGTTCTATGGCATAAAGCAATTTTTATTTATTAGTTAAATAAGTAGCCTAGTACCCCTTATATTCCCCGTTTCACTCTTCAACTGATAAAGCGTTTAACAGAATTTGTTACCCTCTTTATGTTTGATGTATAATGCGTGTTGCATATAGATGTAAGAGGTCCGCTTATCAAGGAGTCTATTAGGGGATTTTGGATTAACTCCGTATTTGCATATAAACCCAGTTTTGGTGTCAAAGGAGTTTGTTGCTATAATAGTATTCTGCCTTTAAAGGCATTGGCAGACTTTGTCTATTGTAATAGTTTATAACCAATGCAAGTACTAATTACTCGTTTTTAAACTGCCGATTATACAGATATAACTATAGACTCAGTTCATTATTGTTTTGAATGTACCCCTCAGGTATGTAGCTATAGGTAACTTAGTTGTATCATGCCCTGTTTAAAGCATTAACGTTTAATGTATAGCTCTGGTTTGACCAAAGTTTACTTGATCTGAGTACACTTTAAATTATTCCATTATTATATTTCCCAACTTACGAAATTACTTAGTAAAGAGACCAACGTCACATTAGCACAATAGTAAGTTTTAGTACAGTATATGGAGGATAGCTTAAGGCTAACTAAAAACACAGCTCCTAGGACTCCTCACCAAAAAAGTCCAAATAAGTGGCTGTGCAAATTAAAATTTATTCACAATACATAAACCCAGAGTGCTAACTTGTGTATTCTTTTTCTGAATAAGTCTGGGTGTAAATTAGCACAACCAGTTATTTCACATACAAAATCTCTCCCTCATATGTTTGGAAATAATTAAATACTCTCCAACAGGTAAAATGGACATCTGGGTACATATTAAAGGGGAGACAATTTACAATACAATGTTATTTTAAAGGGATATGAAACTTAGATTTTTTTTCTTTCACAATTCAGAAGAGCATGCAATTTTAAACAACTTTCTAAATTTACTTCTATTATAAAAATTATTTTTTTTCTCATGGTATCTTTTGTTGAAAAGCAGGGATATAAGATCAGGAACATTCCCATGTCTGGAGCACTATATGGCAGCAGTTTTGCAAGAATGTTATTAATGTACAAGAGCACTAGATGGCAGCAGTTTTGCAAGAATGTTATTAATGTACAAGGGCACTAGATGGCAGCAGGTTTACAAGAATGTTATTAATGTACAAGAGCACTAGATGGCTGCAGTTTTACAAGAATGTTATTAATGTACAAGAGCACTAGATGACAGCAGGAATGCAAGAATGTTATTAATGTACAAGAGCACTAGATGGCAGCAGGTTTACAAGAATGTTATTAATGTACAAGAGCACTAGATGGCAGCAGGTTTACAAGAATGTTATTAATGTACAAGAGCACTAGATGGCTGCAGTTTTACAAGAATGTTATTAATGTACAAGAGCACTAGATGGCAGCAGGAATGCAAGAGTGTTATTAATGTACAAGAGCACTATTTACTACCATCTAGTGCTCTAGATGCCTACCTAGGTATCTCTGCAACACAATATTATGGGAACTAAGAACATTTTGATCATAGAAGTCAATTGGGAAGAAACTGTCTCTGTATAGCAAGGTTTTACAAATCCAGAGCAGACAAGGGACACACTCATTAAACACCCTTTTTTAAAAGCTATGGATAATACCCTTATTAGCCAATTTATTTAAAGGGACATATTATTATTATTATTATTATATTAAGATGTATTTGCATGTAAATAAAGTATGATAACAAAATGTAATGTTTCTCTAAATTATTTCAGACTTAGCACAGGAGTTCCCTTAAAGGGAACAGTACACTGTAAAATTGTTTTTATATGAATGTATTTTCAATGTGAAAAAGATCCCTGTCAAGAAAACAGGAGCGCAACTCTGTGCACCAAACAGTACACGGACAATCTAAGTGTAGATTAAAAAACCTTTTTAATAATTAAAACAAACATAAAAACATCCAAACATAAGATTCAACACTCACATCAGATGCCCTCAAACATATGAGGTATGTGTGCGCATCTATATGATTTACAAGGAACGTCCCAACACCGGTCTCCTCCTCTCACTCTCCTGTGATGTTCGATACCTCTCATAAGTATCCAGACCCTCTCTTGTTCCGATCTGACAAGCGCTGCACTGTTTAAAGCCGGCTCCAGTACAGACGCTATCCTTATCGTCAGAGTACGTCCTACGTGTCGTCAAGTGGGCGTGGCCTAACACGTTTCGCGAGGCTCCTCCTCCCTTCGTCAGAGGCAATGCCCACATTGCTTGTCACAGCCTTTTTATATCCTCCACACCACTCCGTCTTTTGCGGTGTATGGGGCTTTGTAGATTGATCAGTATATTCTCAGGTTTCCTATTCAGTTATACGTTAGCTCTCTAATCCCTTAGTCCACTGTGAATATTAGCTCCATAGTCGTAAATGGATAATTACAAACTCCCAATACTTATACATTAAAGTGCTTGTCTCACAATTGATTACAAATAAATAAATACATACATAAAACCATATATACATAAAATATTAGATACCATACTAATACATAATTTCATATTATCTAAAAAACATTTATAAAACCAGAAATCTATATAAAAAATTGTTTCTAATTCATCATACATGTATAGTTAATAAATGGTAATAAAAGTCAATATTTCCCTACTCAAAATCCATTAAAGGGATATCCAAACAATTCAAAAAATTCATAAGCTTCATAAAAAGAATTCTTCTATATTGATGTCCACTCTCATAAGGTCGTTTTATAAAAAGATTATGAATTTCACAGATACTAATATATTTTCAATTTACTAGAGCGCTAGAATGTCAAGTATAAATGAGCAACATTCTCTATATCCCCAAAAGAATCAGGGTTACTACCAGGAATGGAGTTTAGGGGCCAGACCAAAAACAAACCCACAGAAAAGTCACTTTAATCATAAGAAGAATTTAGAAAGTGTAAAAAAAGACTAATAATGGTAAGAAAGGCCAGAATACTAGATATAAGGATAAAGAACAGAAAGACATTGGGGGGTATTTCCCCTTCAGGAAAGAGCAAGTACAGGATAGTTTTTTAGGCCACCCCTCAGAGAATCTACCTTGAGTAGGGAATCAAAACCCAAAAAGAGGCATAGAACACGAAGAAGAGGATGTAGAGGAGGAGTGGTACATAGAGCCAAAAAAGGGAAAGGGAAACCTTTTTGAAACCCTTTGGACAGGAGATTTTCAATATATTTGATAAATTGTTGACTAAAGATGAGGAAAACCTCCTGAGCAAGGGTCTTTCTTTTGCCCCTGATGCAGCCCCTAATGAGTTTGAACTGTATATTGATACAAAGAAACTCATTAGAAAACTTACACTTGCGAGACACTAACATTAACAAAAGAATGGAAAAGGACAGTGTTTCCCCAATGCAAGGGGATGAGTCCTTAGTTATTCTCGAGAGCTTAGAAACTGAAGGGAACTTAGAGGATAATGAAACAGGGCTAATCAATATTTTGAATGATCTTGAGGAGGAAGCAAGGACCATACCTGTAAATCATAGCTTTCTAAAAAAGAACACAACATTTTACCCTGTTCACTCTAAAGGGAACTTTATCCCAGTGTTTGAGAAATTTCTAGAGAAAGAATTAAAAGAAATTTGTTTAAGAGATAGAAAGAGAAAAAGAAAGAGATGTAACCTCAGCCCAAATGAACAAAAGGCACTTAAGAAATTAAGTGAGGATATGGACATAGTGGTCCGTAGTGCTGACAAGGGTGGGGGAGTGGTAATCCAGGGTAGGGGCGATTACATTAAGGAAGCCCAACGCCTATTAGGTGACTCAGAGACTTATAAGGTTTTAGAGAGGAATCCAACAAAATGTTTTTTATTTAAATATGAAGAACTTATTAGAACTGGGAAAAAGGATTTAGTTCTAAGCAGTGTTGAGTTTGAGTATTTGGTGGTGGGGAATCCGGTCCTACCGATATTCTATCATCTCCCCAAAATTCATAAGGGTTTGGTAAACCCTCCGGGGAGACCGATAGTTTTGGGGATCGGAGGCCTCACCACCAAACTATCTGAGTATGTCAACCAAGTTTTGAAACCCATGGTGCCTTGTTTGCTGTCATATGTGAGGGATACGATACATATTTTGGAACTCACAAAGGAGATAGACTGGCAACAAGATTTCATTTGGGTCACAATGGATGTTTGCTCCTTGTACACCTCAATTCCCCATTTGTTGGGAATTGCGGCGGTAAAGTATTTTGCTAATAAAAGCGGCTACATCAATGAGCTACAAATACATTTCTTGGAGAAAGCAATGGAGTTTATTTTAACCAAAAACTATTTTGTATTTGAGAACAAATATTTCCTCCAAATAAGAGGTACCGCAATGGGTACAAAATTCGCTCCCACCTTTGCGAATCTTTATATGGGGTGGTGGGAGGATCTATTCTTTTTCAGCACAAATAACCCATTCAAATGTAACATTATACAATGGTATCGTTACATAAATAACGTTCTTATGATTTGGCAAGGCTCTATTGAGGAACTAAACCAATTTGTGGCATATACCAATAAAAAGCTCTTTAATCTAAAATTTACAATGGAATGTAGTAGAGATGAGGTTAATTTCTTGGATCTGGAAATTATACAGGAACAAGGTAGGGTTTACACGAACCTGTATAGGAAACCCACGGACACAAACGGGTATCTCCATGCCAACAGTGGCCATCATGATAAGTGGATAAAAAATATCCCCCTAGGCCAATTTCAGAGAGCGAGACGAAACTGCACTAAAGATAGGGATTATGAGGCAGCTGCAGAAGTAATTACAAACAGATTCCTAGCGAAGGGATATCAAAATAATAATTTGATGGAGATTCAGGAAACTGTAGGCAAGATGGATAGGGATAAACTCATTGGAGGTACAAATCAGAGGAAAATGAATAGGGGCAATAATAGCAAAAGAAAGATACAATTAGTAACAACAAAATTTAATCGAGCCTCAAGAGAAATCGAAAGAGCCATCAAGAAGCACTGGCCAATTATAATGCAAGATCTGATTTTAACCCCTTAATGACCACAGCACTTTTCCATTTTCTGTCCGTTTGGGACCAAGGCTATTTTTACATTTTTGCGGTGTTTGTGTTTAGCTGTAATTTTCCTCTTACTCATTTACTGTACCCACACATATCATATACCATTTTTTTCTTGCCATTAAATGGACTTTCAAAATCTACCATTATTTTCATCATAGCTTATAATTTGCTATAAAAAAAAATACAAAATATGATGAAAAAATTGAAAAAAACACACTTTTTCTAACTTTGACCCCCAAAATCTGTTACTCATCTACAACCACCAAAAAACACCCATGCTAAATAGTTTCTAAGTTTTGTCCTGAGTTTAGAAATACCCAATGTTTACATGTTCTTTGCTTTTTTTGCAAGTTATAGGGCAATAAATACAAGTAGCACTTTGCTATTTCCAAACCACTTTTTTTCCAAATTAGCACTAGTTACATTGGGACACTAATATCTTTCAGGAATCTCTGAATATCCATTGACGTGTGTGTGTGTGTATATATATATATATATATATATATATATATATATATATATATATATATATATATTAGAAGTGTAGTGTAGTAGACAACCCAAAGTATTGATCTAGGCCCATTTTGGTTTATTTCATGCCACCATTTCACCGCCAAATGCGATCAAATAAAAAAAATGTTAACTTTTTCACAAACTTTAGGTTTCTCACTGAAATTATTTACAAACAACTCATGAAATTATGGTATAAATGGTTGTAAATGCTTCTCTGGGATCCCCTTTGTTCATAAATAGCAGACATATATAGCTTTGGCTTTGCTTTTTGGTAATTAGAAGGCTGCTAAATGCCACTGCGCACCACACGTGTATTATGCCCAGCAGTGAATGGGTTAATTAGGGAGCATGTAGCTCCCTAGCTTCTAGGGTTAATTTTAGCTCTAGTGTAGTGTAGTAGACAACCCCAAGTATTGATCTAGGCCCATTTTTGTATATTTCATGCCACCATTTCACCGCCAAAAGCGATCAAATAAAAAAAAATTGCTCACTTTTTCAAACTTTAGGTTTCTCACTAAAATTATTTACAAACAGCTTGTGCAATTATGGCACAAATGGTTGTAAATGCTTCTCTGGGATCCCCTTTGTTCATAAATAGCAGACATATATGGCTTTGGCGTTGCTTTTTGGTAATTAGAAGGCCGCTAAATGCTGCTGCGCATCACACGTGTATTATGGCCAGCAGTGAAGAGGTTAATTAGGTAGCTTGTAGGGAGCTTGCAGGGTTAATTTTAGCTTTAGTGTAGAGATCAGCCTCCCACTTGACACATCCCACCCCCTGATCCCTCCCAAACAGCTCTCTTCCCTCCCCCACCCCACAATTGTCCCTGCCATCTTAAGTACTGGCAGAAAGTCTGCCAGTACTAAAATAAAAAGGTATCTTCGAATATTTAAAAAAATTTTAAATAGCATATTTACATATGCTGCTATGTAGGATCCCCCCTCTGCCTTATTGGGGGCCCTCTTGGGTACTGGCAGCTGTCTGCCAGTACCCAGTTTGCAAATACAAATGTTTTTTATTACTTTGTTTTTATTTTTTTCTGTAGTGTAGCTTCCCCCCACAGACCAATATCCCACCAGCCAAATCGATCATCAAATAAAATTCCCCCCTTTATCCCCACTTCTAACTAAAAAATTTCTGTAGCGTAGTGGTTCCCACCCGCTCCATCCCCATGCACGTGCGCGTGTACGTGCGCGCCTCCTGGTCGTCCCCGCCCACGATCCCGCCCCCCTCCGCATCACAAAGGCCATCGAAGGGCCGCCACCCGCCTCCCACTCCGGCTCCCACCCACCAACGAACTTAGCCGTTAATGTCTGGTGCAGAGAGGGCCACAGAGTGGCTCTCTCTGCATCGGATGGCTAAAAATGGTTATTGCAGGATCGCTTCCAGCTGCTTTCCACACCGAGGATGTGCAGGGTACGTCCTAAGGCGTTAACTGCCTTTTTTTTTTTTAGGACGTATCCTGCACGTCCTCGGTCGTTAAGGGGTTAAAGGATATTTTGAATGATAGAGGACAAGTTTATTTTTAAGAAAAACTCAAATATTAAAAATAGGATTAGCCCCAGTATGTTGAAATCTGTGAAACCCACAAATTGGTTGAGGAAAAATACAGAGTGATTTTTCAAGTGTGGTAGAAAAATTTGTAATTGCTGTGCACATATGGAAAAGAATAATTGTACTTTTGGAAGGAAAAAAGGTGAAACTACATTTAGAGTTAAAGGCCTAATGAATTGTAAAACGTGCTATGTTGTCTATCTTTTAAGGTGTTCGTGTGATAAAATTTATGTAGGTCGCACGAAACGCCCCGTGAAGACGAGATTTAACGAACACCTAAGAAACATAGACAATGGCCTGGACAACCATGGTGTGCCTGCACACTTTCTTGAAGCACATAACAGTGATAATACAGGTTTGAGTATTTTAGCAATAGAGCATGTTAAAAATCCCATTAAGGGAGGAGACAGTTTACTCCTTCTAAGACAGCGCGAGACCTACTGGATCCACAAACTAGAAGCTGTGGGTCCAGAGGGTATGAATCGGGATATAGATTTTTAGCAGCATTTTTAGATATATGAATAGTGCATACATATCCTTCTAGCAAGGGGTAACTTCTGAGTCCCTTTTCTGAGAGTTTTTTTTCCCCCCCCTCTTCTCCTTCCCTCCTTCCTTCCTTTTTAGGATATAGTTAGGGAGGTGTAGGTTATCTGGGAAAAAATGTTGTTGAGGTTTTTATATATATATATGGATAAGACACACATTGTGAATAGGGTTTTTTTTATTGTGAAATCCTCATATGTATTTACTATCTATTATTAGCAATTAAATATTCTTAATAGATTTGAGACATAAGTATTATATATTCCTATTGGAGTGCTGGGTATCTAGCGCTCTAGTAAATTGCAAATATATTAGTACCTGTGAAATTCATAATCTTTTTATAAACGACCTTATGAGAGTGGACATCAATATAGAAGAGTTCTTTTTAGGAAGCTTATGAATTTTTTGAATTGTTTGGATATCCCTTTAATGGATTTTGAGTAGGGAAATATGGACTTTTATTACCATTTATTAACTATACATGTATGATGAATTAGAAACAATTTATATATATATATATTTATGGTTTTATAAATGTTTTTTAGATAATATGAAATTATGTATTAGTATGGTATCTAATATTTTATGTATATATGGTTTTATGTATGTATTTATTTATTTGTAATCAATTGTGAGACAAGCACTTTAATGTATAAGTATTGGGAGTTTGTAATTATCCATTTACGACTATGGAGCTAATATTCACAGTGGACTAAGGGATTAGAGAGCTAACGTATAACTGAATAGGAAACCTGAGAATATACTGATCAATCTACAAAGCCTCATACACCGCAAAAGACGGAGTGGTGTGGAGGATATAAAAAGGCTGTGACAAGCAATGTGGGCATTGCCTCTGACGAAGCGAGGAGGAGCCTCTCGAAACGCGTTAGGCCACGTCCACTTGACGACATGTAGGACGTACTCTGACGATAAGGATAGCGTCTGTACTGGAGCCGGCTTTAAACAGTGCAGCGCTTGTCAGATCGGAACAAGAGAGGGTCCTGATACTTATGAGAGGACTTACCCGCTGGCTATCGAACATCACAGGAGAGTGCGAGGAGGAGACCGGTGTTGGGACGTTCCTTGTAAATCATATAGATGCGCACACATACCTCATATGTTTGAGGGCATCTGATGTGAGTGTTGAATCTTATGTTTGGATGTTTTTATGTTTGTTTTAATTATTAAAAAGGTTTTTTAATCTACACTTAGATCGTCCGTGTACTGTTTGGTGCACGGAGTTGCGCTCCTGTTTTCTTGTTTCTTGACAGGGATCTTTTTCACGTATTATTTGTATCCACGGAATACACACCAGGGGATTTAAAGGAGCAGCAGGACAGTGTGGAAAAAAGACTGTAATTAATATATATATATATATATATATCTGTGATTGGCTGATGGTCACATGATACAAGGGACTGGTAAATTAAAGGGAGAGTAAACACCTTGTAATTACAAGATAAATTAACATCCATTTTACTGCAATTCTTTTTTTAATAGCCAAACTCCACCCACTCTTTACCTTATTTGGAGGAGCCAATCTGGGCTTTAATTTGCAGACAACAAGGCTTGTCTCTGTCATTAAGTTTGCAGTTGTTATGAGTTAAAGCAAATTAGTGAAATAAATGTATGTTCAGAACTAGTTACATGAAAAGGAGACAAAATAAATAATGAAAATATATTGCAAAGTTGTTTCATCATGCAGAACTAAACTTTCATGAATCCGTAAGAACATACAGTTTTAAGAGACTTTCCAATTTACTTCTATTATCAAATTTTGCACATACTTTTTATACACACACTTTCTGAGGCATCAGCTACTGACCATGTGCACAAGTTAACAGGGTATACGTAAACTAAACTAGTCTGCGATTGGCTGATGGCTGTCATATGACACAGGGAGCTGGCAAATGGGTGGAAAAATTAATTTGTCAGAAAAAAAAATCTTATTTGAAATTCAGAGTAAGTGTTATTGCATTGTCTTTTTATTATGCACTTGATTATGCAATTCTACTTCATTTAGTGGTCCATTAAAAAAATCTTAAGGTGTTTACTGTCCCTTTTTAAAGGGAAATTTGAAATCTGTTTTTAATTTAGAATTCAGAGTAAGTGCTATTAAACTTTTTTATTTTGCGCTTTTTGTTTATGCAATTCTAGTGTATTTTTAATGGGTTTTTTTTTTTACTTTTATTTATTTGTTCTTTTGGTTCTGTGTAGTTCATCGCAGTCCCCTTAATGATTATCAGCGTTCCAAGGGGGTGGAGCTAGTTCAACCCTCACAGGGGGCAGAAAAACAGGAAGTGGATGCGGAAGTTCATATCTGTGCCAAGCGGTGCTCTAGCCTCGGGGATTGTAGGTAAGTGATACATTGAGGAGAAACAGCAGTTCAAAGGTTTGCATACAACATGCATTTAATCTCACTATAATAATGATTCTATGCTCTGTATAGCTGTAAATGAGTTTGCGCACTGATCTAAGCAAGCACTGCCTAGTATGTAGCTGTTTAAGAAATGTTCACCATAACTAGTGATTTCAGGGAGCATGGTAAGTATAATTGTTACTTCCAGCAAATCATGCAAAATAAATATAAAGGTAAATCTCTGCAGAATCTTTTGGCATTCTTCAAATAAATTATAATAATATTGCAATGTTTCTTTTTTACTAATTACATTAAAGGGACATGAAACCACACATTTTTTTTCTTTCATGGTTGAGATATTGAATACAATTTTATACAACTTTCCAATATACTTCAATTATCAATTTGTCTTTGTTCCCTTTGTATCCTTTTGTTGAAAAGCATACCTAGGTAGGCTCAGCAGCAGTGCACTACTGGGAGCTAGCTGAACACATAAGGTAAGCCAATAACAAGAGTTATGTATGTGCATCCACCAATCAGTAGTGCATTGCTGCTCCTGAACTTACTTGGGTATGCTTTTCAACAATGGATACCAAGAAACAAAGCAAATTAGATGTTAGAAGTAAACTGAAAAGTTGTTTAAGATGACATTTATCTGAATCAGATGATGAGAAAAGAAGAGAGGCGCACAAATGTGTGTATCAATCGGTATAATATCGGCACACACTCCAAATATTGCGTACACAGGGTACTCACACTTTAGCACAGCACACCAGTGTGCTTGTGGAAGCGGGCTGGCACTCAGAGCTGACCAGCTGTCTCTTTCTCCGGCTCTTCCCTGGGTATGACGGCCTTCCGGTATGATAGACTGTCTGGTAGTGGTATGCTCGTATTCAAACTCCAGGCTCAAGTTATATTAAAACAAATTTAAAACTTTTATTGCACAGGGTTGACAAGCACATAATAAAATTGGTAAAAGTACTTACTTGTACCAATTTTATTATGTGCTTGTCAACCCTGTGCAATAAAAGTTTTAAATTTGTTTTAATATAACTCGAGCCTGGAGTTTGAATACGAGCATACCACTACCAGACAGTCTATCATACCGGAAGGCCGTCATACCGAGGGAAGAGCCGGAGAGAGCCAGCTGGTCAGCTCTGAGTGCCAGCCCGCTTCCACAAGCACACTGGTGTGCTGTGCTAAAGTGTGAGTACCCTGTGTACGCAATATTTGGAGTGTGTGCCGATATTATACTGATTGATACACAGATTTGTGCGCCTCTCTTCTTTTCTCATCATCTTTTCAGCAAATACGTTTTCCATCCTGGGATCGTTGTGGAGAGTGCAGCCGTGGGAAAGTGCCCCCAGCCTTGGGACCAATTCGGATCTTTAGGACTTCAAGGAATCTACATCCAAAACTTTGCCAAACCGCATATGAACATTGAATCAAACACCATTTAATGAGGTTCCCCTTTTCATTATCAATAATTGTTATTGTATAATTGTTTGGTCTTACAGTTTTGTCTGAACAGACACTATTGTTGCAAGTTTGTGTTGCCAATATTTACTCAATCTTATATGTTGTGTATATTGAGCGCCCTCTGGTGACCTAGGTCATTTATTTATCTGAATCATCAGTTTAATTTTGACTTTACTATACCTTTTTAACCCTTTCACTGCTAAACCTTTTTTCACCCCATTGCTTAGCCAGTTGTTAGCTAACTTACATACAGGCTTTTGGGGGTTCTAATATAGATTAGAGAGGCCCCTTTGTGCAGTACAGAAATAATAGGATTTTTTTTCTTGCAAGGTGATCACTGTTACCACAGCGATCACGTGACTATACTTTGACCACGTTGATCACCTGACTATACTTTTACCACGGCGATCACCTGACTATACTGTTACCACGGCGATCACCTGACTATACTGTTACCACGGCGATCACCTGACTACTGTTACCACAGCGATCACCTGACTACAGACAAATTCATATATTTTTTTTGAGAGAGAAACTTGTCTACTACAAAATACATTTTATTAGGGGTCTCTAAACATACCAGATTTTTTATTTATGTATCCTATAATGTTCTATTCCCAAGCACATCCCCATGTTTTTTATTTCTTTTATTTTTAAACATCTTATTTGTATTACTTCTCCAAGACCACCACTATGTAAAAAAAACATATGACAGTGGTGTATTTAGGTTTTGTGCTGCCCTAGGCACTCAAATTTCTATTGCCCCTTTCCCCCAGGATTTAGGCATTTTTTGGCCATAATATTTTTTGGTCAGGGTGTAACATTACTTTTTTTTTATGGCATTATCAAACTAAATGTTAATGTTTAAGAGCATATGTCTATATAGGTGTGTTATGGAATGTGCATGTAGTAAGATTTAAAAAGTGCTGCCCCCCAAAAAAAATCTGCTGCCCTAGGCAAGTGCCTTGTTTTCCTAGGGCCAAATACGCCCCTGGCATATGATTCTTTTTCAAACAAGGGGTCTTGGAGGTTTGTAGCTGCTAAGGGAGCTGAGATCAAGGGGTTTGAACAACCTATGCCAGTCGCAAGCATAGCCCGTCGTCATGTGTATCAAAGTGGTTAAACTTAAAATTGAATTCCCTATAAATTAATGGGATATTAAACTAAAAATTGAGTTCCCCATAAAATGTTTAAAGGACCACTAAATACAGTAGCCATGACAAATACACACTAAAAAGACAATGCAGTTGCCCTTACTTTGAATTTTAATTGAACAGAAGAATATTTTTTGGCAAACTTCAAAAGTAATGCAATTACTCTCCCCTGTATCATGTGACAGCCATCAGCCAATCACAAAATACATATACGTATTATACTGTGCACTTTTGCATATGCTCAGTAGGAGCTGGAGTGTGCATCTTTTGATAATAGAAGTATATTGGAAAGTTTTAGTTTGTTGTTTTTTCTTTTTAAATGCTGTATTTTATCTAAATTGAGAAAATTTCCTTTTGAACCTTGTGTCCCTTTTAATTATGTATAGTGACAAAACTTTGCAATGTGCTTTCATTAGTTATTCTAACAGATTTTTGTGGTATTTATCTCTGAAAATTGTAGTTTTCCCCACTCCTCTCGGAGTCTGGAGTGCTTTCCTTGAAACCCAGAACCCTGTCCATTCTACATGATACAACGTGATTGTTTGATATGTGCAGCTGTTGCTAATTGGTCACAGCAGAGGATATAAGATAAACCACACTCAAGAGACCATTTACGTTGTGTCCTTTGACTGCAAAACAATTTTAATTTTGCAAATGTAATAACCGTTAATTCTTTTAATCAGGTCTTTTGATTACAACTGGAAAACTCTCAGCTGCCGTCTGCTCCCATGGACACAGAAATCTGAGCACATCGTCCTGCAGAGAAACGTGAACTATGATTTATATGAAAAGAAAGGTATGTAAATGTGTGTGATGTTAGGCACTAGATCGTATCTATGTTGTTTTGTTATGGGAAGTGATGTCATGATGTAAGCACGCTATTGGTACCCCACAAAGATAAATACTGTAGTACAACATCTGATTGGTCTTGGAGAGCAAAATCAGACACGCAAACAGAATACAGTCTTAGTCAGCTCTGTTTATTTTTAGCAGTGCTAAAATTGTTACATGGTACATGGCGTTACAGCAGGGATAGGCAAGGTGTCCGTACACTGACACTGGTGTCTGTGACTGGCCCTTGCAGTGTCTGTTGCCCGGTTTGCAGCTGGGAGGGAGGAGTAGGACGGATGAATGCTGGTCCTGACTCCTCCTTAACGTACACAGCACTAAGTTTTGCGGAGCTGGGGCCACCCGCGTGACACAGCTCAGCGGGAAAGTGAGTGAGATAGAGGGAAGAAGCAAGTTGCCTGCAGTGCAGCCTGTGTCAACCACTGTGAGTTGTGACCAGTACCAATTCCTTGATCTGTGCGGCAGCCTGGTGCTGGTGTCTGTGTGTAGAAGTAGCAGACCGCTGCCTACTCTGACAAACCTTACCTAACCAAGTAAGTAACCAACCATGAATATACATAAGGGAGCTGCTTAAAAAATTCAAAAATATTATAATTACATGTGTACAATTGTAAGCAGAGGTGCAGACCCTATACTAATTAATTTATGTGCAAAATAAAAGAAAGCAAATAAGGATTAGTAGTCTTATATAAAAAAAAAAATAGGGATTTCAGCACTCTCCAACACAAATAGTCCTAAAAAATTAGGAGCTCAAAAACTATTAGAGTAGCAAGTGTGGAACTTGATAGAGAACAAAACTCAAAAACCGGCATGCATTTAAAGCGCTTACATTTTATTAAATTGACACAACAATTTACTTTAAATAAAATAACAGATATCAATGTGAGAGAGTGTGTGTGTGTGTCAGGGAGTGTGAGAGAGAGTGTGTGTCAGGAAGTCAGGTTCGACTCTGCCCTTTTGTTGATAATTATTATTGATTGATGCATCAATCAAGCTTAAAATGAACTTTTCTAGAGTGTCAGCTTCCTGGATACAACAATATCCATCACAAATGGCAAACTGCACTCATCTGTATACAGGAAACCAACAGATAGCATGGTTGCCAACATTTCAAAAAAAATTCCAGGGACACTTTGCAGCAGAGCAAGCAAGCGGATTACTGGAGTATTGACGACCTACTGTTCAACTGCTCCGCCCACTCAATTCTGCTATCAAAACACACCCATTTGAAAGTAATAGTATAATTTAGACTTATCCATAGTTTATTATACAGATTACAGCACCAAGCTCTTACACCTACCCAGTCTCTGGAACACATTCTGGGCATATGGTTATTTTTACAACACAGCATCGAAATTAGAAAGACAAATAATATGTGAACCCATTCAATAATAACAATATTCCATTAGGAAAAAATTATATTTAAATAATACACTATTTCTATTTATCATCTATCTATCTGTATATGTGTGTGTATATATGCAAACAACAAATGTTGTGCAAAGGAGATTTTCAGGGACATTTCCAGGGACAAAATAAAATCCAGGGACATACAACAAAATCCAGGGACTGTCCCTGGAAATCAGGGACTGTTGGCAACTATGAGATAGATGCAGCTACCTCCACAGCTCCAGCTCCCACCCCAATCACATTAAAAAATCCATAATCTACAGTCAGGCTACAAGATAGCACAGAATTTGTTCAGATACCAAGGACTGTGACAAACACTTTATCACACTGTCCCAATCATTCAGAGAAAAAGGTTACAAAACAAGGATTATAAATAAAAAAATTAACTCTGCCCTCAATACTCCATGTGAACACTTACTACAATACAGGGAGAAGAAAAACATATCACGTATCCCACTAGTAGTCCAATACAACCCTGCTGTGGAAGGGATACGAAAAATCATAAGACTTACAGCTACTACTCTTAGAGGATCCCACACTCAAAAAAATCTTTCCAAAACCCCCAATCCTGGCATACAGACAACCACCTAACCTAAAGCAGAAACTGGTATATAGGAAGCTACCCCTTGAGAAAAATAACACTCAGAATGGAACCAATTGCTGCTACAAAGCTCTCTGCAAACTGTGTCAACACTTTTGTGAAAGCAGCACAGCAAATCACAATAATACATCTTATAACATTAAAGGGGCATATTCATGTATATCTGCAAATGTGGTATACATGATACATTGCACTGCATGTGAAATGGGATGCTATATTGGAGAAACAAGCCAAAAACTGCACCTTCGAATGAACTTACACAGACACTCAATCAAAAACCACTGTGAAACAAAATACTGCACCCCTGTTGGTCACCATTTCACCCATTTCACCAAACCTGACCACTCCATCCAAAACCTCAAAATCAAAATTCTCAGAGGCAACTTCAAAAACACCATGGAAAGAAAAACCTTTGAAATGAAAATGATAATGCACTTCAACCTGTTTAATTCTGGACTAAATGTGGACTCTGGATTCTTAACACATTATCAAAATTTTTGTAATGTACTGTACTTTCATTTAGTCAATTACATTGTATATTCCGCATTCTTTATACATAGGTACACAGGTAAGCCTATGTCCACACTTTTTTGTCTTTTTTTTACTTTTGTATTCCCCCTGTATATACAATTTCACATCTTTATAGATATTGATTCAATGTTGATATATAACTTTGTCAGTATATGCTCTATGTGTAAAGCTATATATTTCCCCTGTCTGTTCTCCTACACTGGACACTGTCTGCCTGTTACCTAAGCCCCCCTCATGATTTTTACGACACCTCCTCCTCTCCCTCTTCTTAGCTATTCTGTGTTTTAAGATACAATCTGTAAATTCCATTGAATTGGTCAGTATTGCTTTAGACTTGATAAAGGACGGAACTCTTCCGAAAGTTTGTCAACTTATAAATGTATAGTTAGTCCAATAAAAAAGTATCATTGCTCAATGCAATACTCCTTGTTATTTTGATATCTAAATCTCTGGACTAACACGGCTACTCCAATAAACGTATGTGTGTGTGTATATATATATATATATATATATATATATATATATATATATATATATATATATATATATATATATATATATATATATATATATATATATATATATATATATATATATATATATATATATATATATATATATATATATATATATATATATATATATATATATATATATATATTATATGGGTTTCAAGACAGAGAAAAAAACCTGAACCAAATATATCAGGATAAAAGACAGGGAATTCAGCACTCTTTTCAAAAAGTTTTTTATTTAGCTCATCAAAGTAAAGTGAGGGGTATCCCAAAAAAAGAATAAACTTGTGTGACCACAAGAGAGGACAATCTCAAGCATTTATTTAGCGAAACATATTGTTTCAAAAATACAGATACAATATGTCTATATACAATAGACCAAAAAGATGTACATACAACACAAAAAAAGTGAACACAAAGTAATAATACAAACCTGACCGGTCAGGGGTTAGCGTGAATACCTGAACTTTGTACATATACTGACATGGAATTTCTACAGGTATACCTATATTGCAGAAGATAGCTAAGTTTGCTGTCAGTTATCATGTCAGACAGAGATATCTCATTGTGTGAACAGTGAAGTAACTATATTTCACATGGAGCCTTTGTCATACTACTACACCCTGCTGCGAACGGCACCTTCAAATATAGGGTTAATTGCCGGGCAGGTATAGGAATGGGATCTAAGTAGATGCTGACATTGCGCCCAAAGAAATATGGTGTAACTATGGGCAGTACATATAAGGCATATTGTTTTATTGTGCATACCAATAAATAGAGAGATATATTAGTGAGACACACTTATCAAACTACTACACCCTGCTGCGTACGGCACCTTATTATATAAGGCTTAATGCCGTGCAGGTGTATTGATGGGATCTAAGTAGTTAATAGTGTATCTCATAATATGTACATTCGTCTGTTAATAAGCAGGAAGCAAACAGTATAGGCGTAGGCATGAAACGTAGCTCAGCAGGAATAAGTAGCAGGCAGATAGTAGCATATATTTCTGTTAGTTGCTAGACAGTCCCGTGCAAGCAGTCTTAAATGCATGAGGATGAAAAGTTCATGATAGAGATGGTAAGCATAAATGCAAAGTAGGAGACTGCATGGTAATTATGCATAGTAATGATGTTATTTCGAAACTTGTAGTTTTACCCTTGCAACCGGGTAGCAATATCCAGTTCTTATATAGATGTGCCTATTTTTCAGGCAAAAGTTATAATGGCATACGACCTGTTTCCTGCTCAGTCTCGGGACTATTAGATGGCAAGTAGTCCTTTGTGGATCCCCAAATCCATCTTACAGGAGATCCTTCAAGAGCGTTAGTTTGCAGAGCTGCTAAGTTCAGTGGCGTTCACACAAACCACATGTTCCGTGTCGGCTTGTCCAATGCCGACGCGCGTTTCACCCGCTGGGTGTGTCGGGCTTCGTCAGGGCGTAATGACGTAGGGAGCATCTCCTCTCCCTTTTAAACTTAGGAAAATCCACGCCCCTATTGAAAAGCTATAGAGCTTCATAGTGCTAAACAGGATATTTAAAAACTAACGGACTTGCTATATATTTCCCAAATTCTGGTGATATTGAAAACATAGCAAGTCTGGTTCATAACGTAAGTGAAGAATTATATACAAAAAGAAATAAAAATTATATATGTACAAAATGAGTTATAATTTGGTCATGCATGTTGTAGGGTAAATATGAGAAAATTACCAAATGAAAACTACGCTAATAGGAGCCCTACGTACAAAATACTCAGTTGAAAAAATATTATATTGCCGTTCTATAATACTTGTATAGAGATAATACTTAATTGAGTATTTTCTTATATCACTGTATGGTACATAAATATCTGAGAACGAGAGTGGGATTAAGATGACATTTATGCCTTACAGAAAGCAGGCCATGTCTATCCTGTCATTTAACCCATTGGGTATCTGGGTTTGTAGGATCGTGATCCACCTACATTCCTTCTGGAGGAGGACTTTGTCGTTGTCACCCCCTCTGTTATTGGTAATACCTCTGTCAATACCAATGAATGAGAGGGAGTCAGGGTTGCAGGCATGAGTTTCTTCAAAATGTTTTGCCACATTACTCTTGGGATTTTTATATTTAATGTCATCCCTATGTTCAGTTATCCTATCCTTTATGGCTCTCCTGGTCTTACCCACGTAAAAACGTGGGCAACTACAGGAGAGGAGGTAAATAACCCCTTCGGTACTGCATGTAATGTGGTGTTTTAATTTATACATTTTGCCTGTGTGGGTGGAAAACACCGGTCAGGTTTGTATTATTACTTTGTGTTCACTTTTTTTGTGTTGTATGTACATCTTTTTGGTCTATTGTATATAGACATATTGTATCTGTATTTTTGAAACAATATGTTTCGCTAAATAAATGCTTGAGATTGTCCTCTCTTGTGGTCACACAAGTTTATTCTTTTTTTGGGATACCCCTCACTTTACTTTGATGAGCTAAATAAAAAACTTTTTGAAAAGAGTGCTGAATTCCCTGTCTTTTATCCTGATATATTTGGTTCAGGTTTTTTTCTCTGTCTTGAAACCCATATAATTTACTTTAAGGGTCTGCACCACATTTAAGTCATATTTAGGCCATACCGGTATTTGTCTATGAACTGGTGGGTCACTACTTATTAGCTCCTAGCAGTTGCGTCCCCTCCGCCATTTCCCCTATTTTTCAAATTACAGTACCTATATTACTGGGTCTTATGACCAAGCTATAGGTTTCCGGAGAGGTGACCTTTTACTGCTATTACTAACTTTTTCAAGAGTTTACAACTCTTGGGTGTATCCTATACTTGCGTGGCCACAGGAGACAGAGAAATATTTGGCATTTAAGCCCCTTTTTGTCAATTATATCACTGATATGGCTTTCACACTATCTGATGAGAATTGGGAGGCAGAGCTAACAGCATCTCTGTCTTTGTCAGGTCTGGAAGAGAGTCAGGTAGAGAATAATGCACCAGTCAATATATATGGGGCATTTAAGAACTACAAAAAACTCTTAGTGAAACAGGTCAAACTCAGGGCCGAAACTTCCAGTCTAGAGAACTATATCAAAAATAGTATCATACCTAGGGGTCTACGATTGAGATTAGACCCCGGCACCAATCTTAGGGAAGATGAAGGAGGAGAAGCATTTATGGAGGACTGGAATTCCAGCCTGACAGAGTGCTCCATCATTTTGATGGGTAAAATGGTTAAACGTAATAAAGAAAGATTGGACAAGACAATTACACAGGCAGAGGAATGCCTAAAAGTAGTAAACACATTTTCTAACAATCATAACTTTGCAAAACTTAATGAGGAAATTAAAGAACAGATTGCTAGGTTACAAAATGACATTAAATTAAGGAAAGGCAGGAAACTGTCCAGAGATAATGATGATTATAAGAATAACAAAGTTTACAACTACCTTGCAGTAAGGGGGACTTATGATTCTGGCACAGATGTGTCTGATGTAGAATCAGATCACCATAGATCAGCAACAGAAAAATCACATGATTTTTTAGGGGAAGGAGGAGAGGAGGTAGGAAGAGAAGGTGGAGGAGGGAAAAATTCAGACTCACGAGAGAGGAGATATCCCTCCAGACAACGGAGGCAACAACAGAATCGGGGGAATTTTGTGAGGGGCAGACCCCAGCGATTCCGGGGACGCAGGGGATACTAAAAACAGCTGAAGAAGGCCTTCAGATAATAAATTTATCCTCTTTTAAGTTAAACCTCGCTCATATAGAGGTACTTAAAAAAGGTCTTTCTTTCTGCCCCTCGAACAACCTAGATAAGTTCAATTTCATAAAAGACCTCCATTTGTTTGCCCGAAAAATTGTGTTGTCACAATTAATGAAGGGCAAAAGCAAACACCTAGTGGACGATGTCGCCATTACTATGGAGGACAAGACCACTTTAGAAAACCTACAAAGCCTATTAGAGGAAAATGAAGGAAGCCAATATGCTTCTACCCAGATCAAGGATCTTCCTCACTACAATAAAACCACCTCCAATTTTAAAGCAAAATCTAAGTATATGCCGCAACTATCAATGGTGCCAGCTGTCAATATTTTTGTAAGAGAAGTTGAGAAAGAGGTGAATCGACTGTCCTTTACAGGAATTGTTGATGATAATTTAACAAAACCAGAACGCAAAGCACTCACCGACCTCATCACGGCAAAAGGGTTTGTGATCAAGCCCGCGGACAAAGGTGGAAACCTAGTCCTGTGGGATGAGAACCTATATGTCCTAGAGGTAAAACGCCAACTTCTGAATAAGAAGCATTACAAAGCATTGACATTTAATCCAACATCTTCCCTACAATTTAAACTTTTCAATATATTGAAAAGAGCAAAGAATGATGGCTTGATCACTACTCATGAACAGAAATATCTTTACCCTGAACATCCAATAACACCTGTCTTCTATTGTATTCCTAAAATACATAAGAATGCTAACCATCCGCCTGGCCGTCCAATAATTGCCGGCATTGGCAGCCTAACTGAAAACTTAGGCAACTATGTAGACTACTTCCTTAGGCCATTTCTGAGTACACTACCATCTTACATCCTGGACACGGCAGACTTCTTAAGAAAAATTGATAACCTGTCAGTCCCTCCAGGTGCCATCATGGCCTGTCTAGATGTGGAAGGACTTTATTCGTCCATCCCTCACAATGTCGGTTTGAAGGCATGCCATCACTTTCTTGCAATGAGAGGCACACAAACACAACAGCACACTGATTTTGTCATGGAACTGTTAGAGTTCATTTTGACGAATAATGTGTTTCTCTTTGACAACAAAGTGTATGTTCAACAGCAGGGGACAGCTATGGGGGCGACATGTGCCCCCACATATGCTTGCCTCCACTTGGGAGCCTGGGAGATGGAAGATGTATATCAGAGCCCTCTCTTTGAGGAAAACATCCACATGTGGCTTCGATATGTGGATGATATTTTCCTCATATGGGAGGGCTCAGAAACAAGTCTTTCTACTTTTGTAGAAACTCTGAATAAAAATGATAGAAATATTTATCTCACACTGCAAAGCAGCAAGAAGGAAATATCCTTTCTGGATATTAAGATTATTCTCAATCAGGGCTCTGTTGTGACTGAGAACTTTCGAAAAACCACTGCAACCAATAGCTTGCTTCTTGCGACAAGCCATCATCCCGACCATTTGAAGAAGGGGATACCTAAGGGGCAATTCCTTAGACTCCGTCGTAACTGCTCCACAAAAACAAAATACTATGAACATGCCAAAGAGATGCACCAACGGTTTCTAAATAGGGGGTATTCAAAAAGAGTTGTTAACAGAGCTCTAAATGAAGCAGCTAATTCGAACAGAGAACAACTTCTTGTACCCAAGCAAAAAGCTAAACAGGGTCCAATTAGACTAATAGCGGACTATAATTGTCACTGGAAAACCCTGAGAAGGATACTGCAAAAAAACTGGCACGTTCTAACGAGTGATGAAGGGGTATCTAGAGAAGTAGGAGACTACCCCACAATCACTGCCAGAAGAGCACCAAATTTGAGAGACAAACTCGTGAGAAGTCAATATACGTCACTCAGAAAACAAACAGATTGGCTTACCACACACAGGTCCACTGGAAATCATCCCTGTGGGCGATGTGTGGCGTGCAAATACATGGCAAAAACTAAAGTGTTTTCCACCCACACAGGCAAAATGTATAAATTAAAACACCACATTACATGCAGTACCGAAGGGGTTATTTACCTCCTCTCCTGTAGTTGCCCACGTTTTTACGTGGGTAAGACCAGGAGAGCCATAAAGGATAGGATAACTGAACATAGGGATGACATTAAATATAAAAATCCCAAGAGTAATGTGGCAAAACATTTTGAAGAAACTCATGCCTGCAACCCTGACTCCCTCTCATTCATTGGTATTGACAGAGGTATTACCAATAACAGAGGGGGTGACAACGACAAAGTCCTCCTCCAGAAGGAATGTAGGTGGATCACGATCCTACAAACCCAGATACCCAATGGGTTAAATGACAGGATAGACATGGCCTGCTTTCTGTAAGGCATAAATGTCATCTTAATCCCACTCTCGTTCTCAGATATTTATGTACCATACAGTGATATAAGAAAATACTCAATTAAGTATTATCTCTATACAAGTATTATAGAACGGCAATATAATATTTTTTCAACTGAGTATTTTGTACGTAGGGCTCCTATTAGCGTAGTTTTCATTTGGTAATTTTCTCATATTTACCCTACAACATGCATGACCAAATTATAACTCATTTTGTACATATATAATTTTTATTTCTTTTTGTATATAATTCTTCACTTACGTTATGAACCAGACTTGCTATGTTTTCAATATCACCAGAATTTGGGAAATATATAGCAAGTCCGTTAGTTTTTAAATATCCTGTTTAGCACTATGAAGCTCTATAGCTTTTCAATAGGGGCGTGGATTTTCCTAAGTTTAAAAGGGAGAGGAGATGCTCCCTACGTCATTACGCCCTGACGAAGCCCGACACACCCAGCGGGTGAAACGCGCGTCGGCATTGGACAAGCCGACACGGAACATGTGGTTTGTGTGAACGCCACTGAACTTAGCAGCTCTGCAAACTAACGCTCTTGAAGGATCTCCTGTAAGATGGATTTGGGGATCCACAAAGGACTACTTGCCATCTAATAGTCCCGAGACTGAGCAGGAAACAGGTCGTATGCCATTATAACTTTTGCCTGAAAAATAGGCACATCTATATAAGAACTGGATATTGCTACCCGGTTGCAAGGGTAAAACTACAAGTTTCGAAATAACATCATTACTATGCATAATTACCATGCAGTCTCCTACTTTGCATTTATGCTTACCATCTCTATCATGAACTTTTCATCCTCATGCATTTAAGACTGCTTGCACGGGACTGTCTAGCAACTAACAGAAATATATGCTACTATCTGCCTGCTACTTATTCCTGCTGAGCTACGTTTCATGCCTACGCCTATACTGTTTGCTTCCTGCTTATTAACAGACGAATGTACATATTATGAGATACACTATTAACTACTTAGATCCCATCAATACACCTGCACGGCATTAAGCCTTATATAATAAGGTGCCGTACGCAGCAGGGTGTAGTAGTTTGATAAGTGTGTCTCACTAATATATCTCTCTATTTATTGGTATGCACAATAAAACAATATGCCTTATATGTACTGCCCATAGTTACACCATATTTCTTTGGGCGCAATGTCAGCATCTACTTAGATCCCATTCCTATACCTGCCCGGCAATTAACCCTATATTTGAAGGTGCCGTTCGCAGCAGGGTGTAGTAGTATGACAAAGGCTCCATGTGAAATATAGTTACTTCACTGTTCACACAATGAGATATCTCTGTCTGACATGATAACTGACAGCAAACTTAGCTATCTTCTGCAATATAGGTATACCTGTAGAAATTCCATGTCAGTATATGTACAAAGTTCAGGTATTCACGCTAACCCCTGACCGGTCAGGTTTGTATTATTACTTTGTGTTCACTTTTTTTGTGTTGTATGTACATCTTTTTGGTCTATTGTATATAGACATATTGTATCTGTATTTTTGAAACAATATGTTTCGCTAAATAAATGCTTGAGATTGTCCTCTCTTGTGGTCACACAAGTTTATTCTTTTTTTGGGATACCCCTCACTTTACTTTGATGAGCTAAATAAAAAACTTTTTGAAAAGAGTGCTGAATTCCCTGTCTTTTATCCTGATATATTTGGTTCAGGTTTTTTTCTCTGTCTTGAAACCCATATAATTTACTTTAAGGGTCTGCACCACATTTAAGTCATATTTAGGCCATACCGGTATTTGTCTATGAACTGGTGGGTCACTACTTATTAGCTCCTAGCAGTTGCGTCCCCTCCGCCATTTCCCCTATATATATATATATATATATATATATATATATATATATATATATATATATATATATATATATATATATATATATATATATATAATATTATTATTATGTATTTATCAAGCTTTTGTCTCTCATTGATATCTGTTATTTTATTTAAAGTAAATTGTTGTGTTAATTTAATAAAATGTAAGTGCTTTAAATGCATGCCGTTTTTTTGAGTTTTGTTCTCTGTCAAGTTCCACACTCGGTACTCTAATAGTTTTTGAGCTCCTAATTTTTTAGGACTATTTGTGTGTTTTGGAGAGTGCTGAAATCCCTATCTTTATATATAAGGACTACTAATCCTTATTTCCTTTCTTTTATTTTGCACATAAAGGAACCAACCATGATGATCATGCGATTAACATCAAGGTGGGTGTTCTTGGTCAGGAGTTGCAGAGCCCCCCAGCAGCCTCTTTAAACTGGCTGCTCTGACTCATTATTCTCAGACGGTATCATGTGTCCCAGCAGCAGGAGCCTCCATGATTGGTGGAGTCTGGGACCCCAGTTTAAATAGAATCCTGGAGGCTCCTGCTGCTGGGACACGATATCGTCTGAGAATGATGGGAGTCAGAGAAGCCAGTTTAAAGAGCCTGCTGTTCTGTTTGTACTGGGACTCCCAGTGAATGTCTTAGCAGCCAGGGGGTCTGCATGCTGAGACCACCCAGGGGAGAGTGAAGGGTTAAAACAGGCTCTCTGCAGGGAATGGATCTTGGAGAGCTGGTAACAATTCTGCCCTGCTTGTACTCAGGTGGAATTCAGTCCTGCTTCACTACAGATATATATTTTATTTCTGCGTGCTGATGGGCAGTACATGAAAAGTGCTGCCCATGCTGTATGGATCATTGGTGTGCTGCAGGGGGGGATATCCAGTGAGGGAGGGATTATAAAAAACTGCCCTGACTAGTTAATTGGTGTCTGTAATAAAGAAAAGTACAGGGCAGCACTTTTCGTGTACTGCATCCACTACCCTCTCAGTAAAGAGAGTGTTTTTTTTAATTTGAAATGTACCTTGGTGTCAAGTCCTTCACTAAGGTCTGTACCTTGTAATGTCCACCACAACCTTGGGGCTAGATTTATCAAGCTGAGGCAGACAGGGGCGCATATACGCACCCCTGCCCGCTGCATCTTGCCTCTGGTGGGGCGAATTTCCCCAGAGGAATTGTATAGCATTCTTGCTGTCATACAGTGAGACTGATACCAGGAAAACAAAGACAATTTAATACAATACAATTTTAAACAACTTTTCAATTTACTTCTATCTTAATCATGAAAGAAAAAAAATGTGTTTCATATCCCTTTAAAACATCCCTTTATTCCATCTTCTTAAAAACATTTAACATCCATAAAAGAAATTCTGGGGTTGGAGGTGCTTTACAAATTCAGCACAAGAATGCACATCAGTAATCAGAGTTCATTTGTGCTTTCTATCCGCTAGATTTAGAGTTTTGTCGGTAAAAACCTGCGGCTCTAACGCTCCTTTTTTTCCAGCACTTTCTTAAGCCAACGCTGGTATTACAAGTTTTCTGAATGGCTGCGTTGGCATCAGAAAAGTGAGCGTTGAGCATAATTTAGCTCCACTTCAACCCTCAATACCAGCGTTGCTTACGGTAGCGGTAAGCTGGAAAAATGTGCTTGTGCACGATATCCCCATAGGAAACGATGGGGCTGAGCTGGCTGGAAAAAAAAACTAACACCTGCAAAAAAGCAGCGTTAAGCTCCTAACGCAGCCCCATTGTTTCCTATGGGGAAACAGTTTCTAAGTCTACACCTAACACCCTAACATGAACCCCGAGTCTAAACACCCCTAACCTTACACTTATTAACCCATAATCTGCCTCCCCTGCTATCGCTGACACCTACATTATATTATTAACCCCTAATCTTCCACTCCGGACACCGCCGCCACCTTCATTATAGCTATGAACCCCTAATCTGCTGTCCCTAACATCGCCGACACCTACCTACACTTATTAACCCCTAATCTGCCGACCGGACATCGCCGTCACTATAATAAATGTATTAACCCCTAAACCGCCGCACTCCCGCCTCTCAAACACTATAATAAATTTTATTAACCCCCTAATCTGCCCTCCCTAACATCGCCGCCACCTACCTACAATTATTAACCCCTAATCTCCCGCCCCCAACGTCGCCACTACTATAATAAAGTTATTAACCCCTAAACCTAACACCTCCCTAAGTTAAATATAATTTAAATAAAACAAACAAATTACTATCATTAAATAAATTATTCCTATTTAAAACTAAATACTTACCTATCAAATAAACCCTAATATAGCTACAATATAACTAATAGTTACATTGTAGCTATTTTAGGATTTATATTTATTTTACAGGCAACTTTGTATTTATTTTAACTAGGTACAATAGCTATTAAATAGTTAATAACTATTTTTAATAGCTACCTAGTTAAAATAATTACAAAATTACCTGTAAAATAAATCCTAACCTAAGTTACAAATACACCTAACACTACACTATCAATAAATTAATTAAATAAATTACCTACAATTATCTAAACTAAAATGCAATTCAATAAACTAAACTATAATACAAAAAAAACAGTAAATTACAAAAAATAAAAAAATATTACAAGAATTTTAATCTAATTACACCTAATCTAAACCCCGTAATAAAATAAAAAAGCCCCCCAAAATAATAAAATGCCCTACCCTATACTAAATTACAAAGTAATCCGCTCTTTTACCAGCCCTTAAAATGGCTTTTTGCGGGGCATTGCCCCAAAGTAATCAGCTCTTTTACCTGTAAAAAAAAACCCCAAATACAATCCCACACACCCCTACTCTAAAACCCACCCAATCCCCCTTAAAAAAAACTAACACTACCCCCCTGAAGATCACTCTACCTTGAGCCGTCTTCAGCCAGCCGGCCATCGATGGGACAGAAGAGGACATCCGGACCGGCAGAAGTCTTCATCCGATCGGGGCAGAAGAGGTCCTCCAAGCTGCAGATGTCTTCATCCGATCGGGGCAGAAGAGGTCCTCCAAGCGGCAGATGTCTTCATCCGATCGGGGCAGAAGAGGTCCTCCAAGCGGCAGATGTCTTCATCCGATCGAGGCAGAAGAGGTCCTCTAAGCGGCAGATGTCTTCATCCAAGCGACATCTTCAATCAACCGGAGCGGAGCCATCTTGAATCCAGCCGACGCGGAGCCATCCTCTTCTTCCGATGTTCTAACATCGAATGAAGGTACCTTTTAAATGACGTCATCCAAGATGGTGTCTCTCGAATTCCGATTGGCTGATAGGATTCTATCAGCCAATTGGAATTAAGGTAGGAAATACTACCTTAACTAATACTAATATTAGTTATATTGTAGCTATATTAGGGTTTATTTTATAGGTAAGTATTTAGTTTTAAATAGGATTAATTTATTTAATGATAGTAATTTTAGTTAGTTTTATTTAAATTATATTTAACTTAGGGGGGTGTTAGGGTTAGACCTAGGTTTAGGGGTTAATAACTTTATTATAGTAGCGGTGACGTTGTGGGTGGGAGATTAGGGGTTAATAATGGTAGGTGGCGGCGACGTTGGGGGGGTAGATTAGGGGTTAATAAAATGTATTATAGTGTTTGCGAGGCGGGAGTGTGGCGGTTTAGGGGTTAATACATTTATTATAGTGGCGGCGATGTCCGGTCGGCAGATTAGGGGTTAATAAGTGTAGGTAGGTGGCAGCGACATGGGGGGGCAGATTAGGGGTTAATAAATATAATGTAGGTGTCGGCGATGTTAGGGGCAACAGATTAGGGGTTCATAGCTATAATGTAGGTGGCGGCGATGTCCGGTCGGCAGATTAGGGGTTAAATAATTTTTAATATAGTGTTTGCGATGTGGGGGGGCCTCGGTTTAGGGGTTCATAGGTAGTTTATGGGTGTTAGTGTACTTTTATAGCACTTTAGTTAAGAGCTTTATGTTCCGGCGTTAGCCAATAAAACTCTTAACTACTGACTTTTTTATGCGGTAGGAGTCTTGGCGGTAGAGACTGTACCGCTCACTTCTTCCAAGACTTGTAATACCGGCGTTAGGCAAATCCGAAAAGATAGGATACACAATTGACGTAAGGGGATTTGCGGTAGCCTCGAGTAGACAGCAGGATCCAAATGACCTATGTTAATCTGAAACTGTCTGGTAATTGGCCCAGATAAAATACATACATTATATTATATAAATGTTTTTATTGTATAATTAGATGCCTTCCAACATTTCCCGTGGATGGGGAGGCTGGTGGCTCAGACAGGAAGACCAGGGGACAAAATGGCAGTAGACTGGGGGTGGAGTCATATCACATTTTGGGCAGCGTTTTTGAGGAGAGGTTGGATCTGTAAAAGGGAGTATGAAAATCAGGGTTGTCGCTGATTGGTCCTTCTTTTATTATGTTCTAAGGAGCTTATGGGAGGAACCATAGTCAGAGCTCTAAAACTGTTAACCTTTTAACTCTGTTATGACGTTCTATTTCGTCCTAACCAAGCTGGGCTTTAGCGCTGTTAGGACAAAATAGAACATCCTAACCGTTTGGCTGTCCTGAAGCCAGCAGAGGTTCCAGGATGCGATCGCAGGCTGGAGGGCGTGCCTAGATTCATAGGGACGCCCTCCTGACCAGATCCCGTCATTAAAATCTCAAGATCATGGGATTTTAATTTGTTTACATTGGAACATTGGTCCGATGTAGACAAATTAACCCTGTCATCAAAGGGTTAAAATCCCAGAAACTGCGGGACAGGTAAGAGTTCTAATCTATTTAGTAATGATAGATTAATAGTGGCCTCAATAAGTAATAATGGGTCTTTAAGGGACAGTTGACATATTTAAATTGTTATAGAAAATGTAATTCTACTGCATTTAGTGGTCATTTTTTAAATTTCAAAATAAATCTTTCAAAACTAGCGTGCATATTTCTACCAGTAAAAATTATGCTAAGCCAACATAGAAAACCAGGATTGTAATGTACACAAAATGCCAGATGTTAAAATGGAGCTTTTTTGTATTAAACAAGCATCAAAATACTTTATTATAGAACGCTGTAGGATGATTTAGAAATAAAATAAACATTGGGTGGTTCTAATAGATCTGAAAACTAAGCTTTTTATTTCATATAGATTTTTCATCTTCACAATTTCCCAATAGCAAAGAAACAATAGCAGAAATGCTCCAGAGTTTTTCTTAAATGGACATTATGTTTATAATAATATTAGAGCATGGATACATAAATATCTGTTCCTCACTGGCTGGCAGGGTCAATTCCCACAGGAAAAATTGGTTTATTCAGCATACTGACATTAAAAGGATACTGAACCCAATTTTTTTTTTCTTTCATGATTCAGATACAGCATGTAATTTTATTCAACGTTCTACTTTACTCCTGTTATCAATTTTTCTTCGTTCTCTTGGTATCTTTATTTATTTGAAAAAGCAGGAATGTAAGCTTACAAGCCGGCTATATTTGGTTCAGCACCTGGGTACAACTTGCTGATTGGTGGCTAAATGTACCCACCAATCGGCAAGCATTATCCAGGGTGCTGAACCAAAAATGGGCTGACTCGTAAGCTTACATTCCTGCTTTTTCAAATAAAGATACCAAGAGAACGAAGAAAAATTGATAATATGCGTAAATTAGAAAATTGCTTAAAATAACATGCTCTATCTGAATCGTGAAAGAAAAAAATTGGGTTCAGTATCCCGTTTAATTAAAAAAAAATGCACTTTTGTACATTTTAAAATACTCTTAGCGCCGTTATGCCGTTCTATTAGAACGTCATAACGGTTTGTAGCTCCTGTGCCCCCTCCGTTATTTTTTTTGTTATGGATCCGGTTGAGGGATGTGCCTAGCACCTCAGGCACTACCCCAGGATCCAATCTGCATGGAGGGGGTGTATTGATTGTGCCCTGTAACACTGTAACAGCCAATAAGTGGAATCATTGGCTGTTACAAGTGTATCTGCTTCCCTCAGTGCGATATGAGAGAGAGGAAGACAGTTTAGCGTTTGTGGTGTGCTGTAGAAAGCTAGAGAGGGGGGAAAAAAATAAATTATATATATATATATATATATATATATATATATATATATATATATATATATATATATATATATACATAAATAATAAAAAAAAAATTGCTGCTGATCACAGAGCTGCTACTGTGATCAGCCTAATATAACTTGGTTAGCCTGTTAGGGCTTTGATCAGTGCTGATCAAAAGCTTTTTGGGTTTATTTGTGGGGGTTACAAATATATATATATATATATATATATATATATATATATATATATATATAATTTTGCTGCTAATCACTGAGCTGCTACTGTGATCAGCCTGTCAGGGCTTTGATCAGTGCCCTAAAGTTTATTTGTGGGGATCTTTAGTTATTGTTAACCCCTTCCCTGCTGTTCCCAATCACTACCCTTCCCAGTGCTTTTCTATTTTATTTTTTTAGTTTATATATATATCTCTATATCTATATCTCTATATAATACAAAAAAAAATATATATATATTCTGAGGGAATAGGGTGGGTGGGAATAGGTGGGTGGTAATTGAGAGGTGATTTAGTGGGATTTTGGGGGAGGTGAAGTGGGAATTTGTATTGAAAAAAAATCCCTTTTGGCACGCTATTCAGCAGAAGAGGCTTATGCCATTCTTGCCTGAAGATTCAGGGAGTGAAACCCTCTCTGCTCTGTCTGACAGCGCAACCCTTTACGGCATCAGATATAGAGCCCCTGAGTGATTCATCTAATGCTGGTGCTCCCTGCCCGCCACCTAAAAGGAGGCATCTCACAAATGAACACAATTGGCTGCCCCCAAATTTTACTGCCCCAGAAATGCCAGAGTTTACAGAGACTCCTGGCATCACAAGTGATGTTCTAGTATGTGAGCCAATAAACTATCTCTCCCTGATTCTGACAGATACCATGTTTGAGCATATAGTTTATATGCCAGCCAGTATCTGTCCAAAAACCCCCAATCTCTGTATGTCAGAAAAAATACCTGGCACCCCACTGACATACCGGAGATTAAAACGTTTTGGGCCCTGACATTAGTAATGGGGATTGTGAAGAAACCAAGCATACAATCATACTGGAGCCAGAACCCCATCCTGGCTACCCCTCTTTTTCCAGGGGTTATGAAGAGGGACAGATATGAGCAGTTGCTGCGGTTTCTCCATTTTAATGATAATACCCAGTGCCCCCCCAGAAATCTACAAAAAATCAGGCACAGGGAAACCTTATACTTTTTTGGAATTTGTGTTAAATGTAACATCTGATATTTTGTTTAACCCGATCCCTAATCCTTCCACTGTTCAATCTGAAAATGTTGAACGACTCTGCGGCAGGCATTTTCCCACTAGGATCCCCCCCACTGCCAGCAAAAAAACACCCCAGAAAAGATGCAGAGTCTGCTATAAAAAAGAGTGAGGAAGGATTTTAGTTACCATTACCCTGACTGCCCCTCTCTACCTGACCTCTGTATCACTAATTGCTTTCGAATATATCACACAGAGCTAAACTTTTAATTTGAAAGCAATCTGTATGTGTTCCTAATTTATTTTATTTTATTATTCTGTATTCCTAACTTCATAAATCCCCTGACCTTGTCCTGCCCCTTTATATGTTAAGCCCATCTACTCTAAGGCCATAAGTTATACAAAACAACTAAAATACTCCTTTTAGAATATCCTGAGTTATCCACTTTTGCAAATGATATGTCATGAGGGGGGTCATTTTCATTCCTGGGCTGCCATACTGTCTCAAAGGCAACATAGGTCCAGAAAATCAATGTGCCAAATTTCCATGTAAATGGGCAGACCCTATATTGGGCCCTGTAACTTCCTGAAACCCCATAAAACCTGTGCATGGGTGGTATTGTTGTACTCATGGGAGATCACTGAACACAAATATGGGTGTATTATAGCAGTAAAACATATAAGGATGATGATCCAAATAGAAAAAAAGCAGTGTTTGTGTGAAAAAAGCAAATAAAAAAAATATGACCACTAAATTTGACCAGGTTTTGTGACTACGTGGCTACAAAAAAAGACTAAACATAGTCCTTTTTCAATACCCTGGGTTGTCTACTTTTGCAAATGGTATGCCATGATGGGGTAATTCTTATTCCTGCGCTGCCATACTGTCTCAAAGGCAACATAGGTCCAGAAAATCAATGTGCCAAATTTCCATGCAAATTGGCAGACCCTATATTGGACGCTGTAACTTCCTGAAAACCACATAAAACCTGTGCATAGGGGGTATTGTTGTACTCATGGGACATCGCTGAACATGGGTGTATTATAGCAGTAAAACATAAAAGGATGATATAAACAGCAAAAAGGCAGTGTTTTTGTGATAAACTAAAAATAAAATATGAACATTACCTTTGGCCAGATGTTGTGACTAAGTGGCTACAAACAAAGACTAAACATAGTCCTTTTTCAATACCCTGGGTTGTCTACTTTTATAAATGGTATGCCATGATGGGGTAATTTTCATTCCTGGGCTGCCATACTGTCTCAAAGAGGACATAGGCTCAGAAAATGAATGTGCCAAATTTCCATGTAAATGGGGAGATCCTATATTTGGCCCTGTAACTTCTGTAAACCCCACAAAACCTGTACATGATTAGTACTGTTGTACTCGTATGACATTGACAAACACAAATATGTGTGTTTTATAGCAGCAAAACATAAAAGGTTGATGACAGAAACGGCCAAAGTGCAGTGTTTGTGCAACAAACACATAAAAAAAATGAGCACTACATTTTACCAGATGTTATGCCAAAAAGATGTGACATGGCCCTTTTGGAATACCCGGGGGTGTCTTCTTTTGAAAATGGTATGCCATTATGGGGTAATTTTCATTCCTGGGCTGCTATAATGTGTCAAAGAGGACATAGGTCCAGTAAATCAAGGTGCCAAATTTCCACGCATGAAAACTGAAATGGGCAGACCCCATATTTGGCCCTGTAACTTCTGTAAACCCCATAAAATCTGTACATGGGGATACTGTTGTACTCGTAGGACATTGACAAACACAAATATGTGTGTTTTATAGCAGCAAAACATAAAAGGCTGATGACAGAAACAGCCAAAGTACAGTGTTTGTGTAAAAAACGCATACAACAAAAATGACCACTACATTTGGCCAGGTGTTGTGACTAAGGGGCTTCACAAAAAGACGTGATATGGACCTTTTGCAATACCCTTAAGTGTCTACGTTTGTAAATGGTATGCCATGATGGGCTAATTTTCATTCTTGGGCTGCTATAATGTATGAAAGGCGACTTAAGCCCAGAAAATGAATGTGCCAGATTTCTATGTAAATGGGTTAGGCCCTATGTTGGGCCTTGTAAATTCCAGAAATCTCAGAAAACCTGTACATGGGGGTATCGTTCTACTCATGGGACATCGCTGAACACAAGTATGGGTGTTTTATTGCAGTAATAAATATCAGGATGATGATATTCACAATAAAATCGTTTGGAAAGCTTAAAATTTCTTAATTTCTCACACTTCAATTTTTTTTTTTTTTATATAAAATTATAGTTGAGAAATAAATATTTTATGCCAAAAGAAAGCCCCATCTGTCCTCTAAAAAAACAATATATAATTAGTGTGGGTGCACTTAATGTGAAAGGGGTAAATTATGGTTGAAAAGACATAGCTGAAATTCAAGGTTTTGTTTACGTTCAGAACTTGGACAATTGCCTATGTCATGAAAGGGTTAATGGAACTAAGATCTATTGTTTTGTTGTTGGTTATTTAAAAAAATCATCACTTTTAAAGACATTTTTCATGAAAACAAATTAGATTTACAAGCATTTTTATGATTATCACATTAAAATAGAATCGAAAATATGCATTTTTAATCATTACTATCATTACTCTGACTACATTGCTATCCTAACTTGTCTGTCAGTAGCTGTTTTATGTGCAAACCATTACATTTTTTCCTCATGTCATGCTCTGGTCAGCTATAAAATAATTGTTTAGTAAAAAAAACATTGTACACAAACATATAGCTAATATGAATTAACTGTATTCAAAACTGCTGCAGAAAAACTTTTTTTAATTGTGCTAAGCTTTCTTCCCCGGAAGGTTGATTTATCTTGCTGTTTCTTGGTTGTTTTATAGACCATACTTACCTGCAGTATTGACGTTTTCGGTATAGGTTGTGTTGACAACAGGCAAAAATGTAAATATTGGTAGAGTAGCTATTTGTAAATAATATAATACATGTCAGTAGCTGAAATGGATAAATGGGAACACAATACATTCTCTTCAAACCAATTGATACAGAAAAAGGTTTGCAAGGTGTTGAAGTCAACTCTGGCAGTCAAAGGGTTACAGTGACATTTTAGTCAAATACAAATTACTGAATTTCATTTTGGAATCCAAGCAATTGTGCAATACACATATATTGGCTTTTTATAGAAACAATTTTGCAATCAGTTTTTCAGTGATGTGTATTTGCTTCATCACAGAGCAAATAAAGAGAAGCTTGCTTTTTTTATTTTTATTTTTTTATTTATTTATTATTTTTCTGATTTCAAATTACACAGTAAACAGTACAGTAGTGCTTTACATGCAATAATCAATACAGTGCCCTTCTCGGGCTTTCATTTCTACATTTAACTAACAATAACAAACATATGCTCCATAAAGGTGATAACCATTCTATTCTTTTCTATGACCTGTAATTCACTAATTATTCTGTCCCTGAAAGTAAGGGCAGGTGAATATAGCTTAAAGTTTCCTATTACTCATCTGGTATCAGATTGACATTTTTTTTTTTTTTCAAACACCCAGGCGGGGAGGCACTCCATCCCTTAAGCGGTCAGTGGTGACTTTGGTTTGTATGGGTTCCCCTAGTGGTTCTTGTGAGATCTGTGGTGAGTGTAGTGATTCTTCCCATAAGAATCTAGCGTCATGGATAAAAGTTGATTTATTGCGTTTAATATAACCGTACTCCTCTAAATTCAGGAGCTCTGTCATCCTATCTAGCCACATAGTCTTTGTGGGGGTTTCCGGCGTTTTCCATGCCCGTGCTATTAGGGATCTTACGCCATTCAGTCCTGTCTGTAGCAAGAAGGACTTCAGTTTACAAGAAGTTTTGGGGAGGTCATTAAGTAATGCGGCTGTCATAGATATGTGTAATTCATTGCCTAAAAGTAACTGGAAATGTGCTTCTACCTCTCTCCATAGTGGTCGTACCTTGGGGCAAAACCACCACATATGTACTAAACTCCCTGCCTCTCCGCATCCCCTCCAGCACATTCGTGATGAGTCAGGGTATATTGTGTTTAATCTCGTTGGTGTAAGGTACCATCGTGTCAGGATTTTATAGTTCATTTCTAGTATCTGTGGTGAGGTTGAGGATTTCTTGGTAGTCGTGAATATTCTATGCCAGTCTATCTCAACCGGACCGGTCCTGATGTCCCCAGCCCATTTGGTTGTGTATAGCGGTAGTTGGGTTTTGTGGTGTGCAGTTAACAGTTTGCGTGATATAGAGAGGGAATGTCGTACTAGATTACCGCTGTCGCATAAGTTTTCAAAGGGGGTGAGTGGCCTCAATAAGTCTTGTTTAAACTGTGTGGTTTGTATAAAATGATGCAGTTGAGCATATTTTAGCCACTTAGCATAGGTCCCATCTGCTACTTCCGTGAGCCTATTCCTTTCCCTGAGTTTGCCTCCTTCAGTAAAACGGCATAGGGGCACCGTGTATCCCCATTCTGTTAACCTCTTAAAGCCCCTATCTAGGCCTCCGACCATTTCTACATTAAGTACTATTGGGAATAAGGGTGATCTACTAGAGGTAATATGGGGGTTGGACGCAATGATTTTGTCCCAATTCTTAAAAAAGTTTGTGTGAATCTAGGAGTTGGCATTGTTGGGGTCTCAGGTTACTTGGAACCCAGCACAAAGCTTGCACATGTGGAACCTTTAGGATGTGCGAGTCTAGGGAAACCCAGGCTTTGCCATTATGTGCTCCATGCCAGTCCAGCACTCTTTGTAGAGTAGCTGCGTTATAGTATTCCTCGATTTTTGGGAGTCCCAACCCCCCCAGATCTAATGATCTGTAGATGGTATTCCTGTTAACTCTGGGTTTACATGTACCCCAGATATAGGAGTTGATTTTGCTCTGTAGCCTTTGTAAATACCAGTTGGGGAGGTGCAGTGGGAGTGCCTGTAGTATGTACAATATTCTTGGTAAAGTGATCATTTTTATGGATTGGATTCGTCCCCACCATGAGAGTGGTTTTGTCTCCCACTCTGTCAGGTCTCTTAGTGTGTTACGCAGTAGAGTCTCATAGTTTTTATTAAAAAGGGTAGAGTAAGTGGGGGAAATATGAATACCCAAATATTTAATGGAGTCAGTCTGTAGTCGTAGGGGGCTTAGTCATGAAAGGCCGCGAAATGTCGTCTCCGGGAGGGAAATGTTTAAGATTTCGGATTTAGTCTTATTGACTAAGAAGTTAGAAAGTCTGCCGAATTTATCTATTTCACTCATGACTGCCGGGATTGAGGAAGTAGGGGACGAGACTGAAAACAGAACGTCGTCTGCATACATGGCAATTTTATAGTCGTTGGGTCCTATTTGAATACCTCTAATGTTCTCATTCCCACGGACATGGGAAGCGAAGACCTCCATTGTCAGGATGAACAATATAGGAGACAGTGGGCATCCCTGGCGTGTACCATTTTTTGAATTGGAAAAGGGTCAGATAGCATGCCATTAGCTTTCACTCTAGCACTGGGGTGGGAATATAAACTGAAAATACATGAAATCATGATATTGCCGAACCCGAAGGAGCATAAGGTTTCTTTAAGGAACCGCCAGCTCGTTCTATCGAACGCTTTTTCAGCATCCGTTGTTATATATACTGATTCAATTTGATGGCATTTGGCATATTCCATTAGGGAGATAGCCCTAATTGTGTTGTCACGGGCTTCCCTCTGTGGTATGAAGCCCACTTGGTCGACATGTATTAATTCACTCAGGATGGTGTTGATGCGGTTTGAGAGAATTTTACTGAAAATTTTGATATCTGAATTTAATAAGGATATGGGGCGATAACTACCGGGTTCCTCTTGTGGTTTATCAGGTTTGAGTATAACAGAGATGTGCGCCTGTAGCATGTCCGTGGAAAATTTACCTGTGTCATCTATACTTTGAAATAAGGCTAAGAGGTGGGGTGTTAGCAGGTGTCTAAATGCCTTGTAATATTGGTTTGTAAAACCGTCTGGGCCTGGCTTTTACCATTAGGGAGATGGGAAATTACTTTCTGAAGTTCTTGCATGGTAATTGGTCTTTCTAGGTCTGATTTCTGATCCTGGGATAGTTGTGGCAGTCCTGCTCTCTCTATATAGTCATGTATGTCTGTAGGCTGAGTCCCTAAGTCTGGGGTTTCAAGATTGTAAAGGTTTTTATAGAAACTACTGAATTGGTTTGCGATTCCTTTACTATCATAAATCAATGTGCCATCAGCTGATTTGATTTTATATATATGGTTTAACCCCCTTTTAGTTTTTAAGGCTCTCGATAACAAAGGACCCACTCTATTGCCCTCATAGAAGAAGGATTTCCTCAATGCAAGGGCCCTTCTCTGTGCTTCCTTTAGTAATATGTTATTGATCTCTTTCCTAGTGGCTGTGAGGAGGGTCAGTAATTCAGAGTTTTTGGGTGAGTTTTTATGTTGTAATTCTAATCGTCGTAGTTTATCATTTAGTTCCTGCATTGTGGAGTTATATATTTTCCTCATTTGGGCCCTTATTTTAATGCATTCCCCCCTTATCACTGCTTTATGTGCCTCCCAGGTCAGAAGAGGAGAGGACTCTGGTGAGCTATTAAATTGGAAATATTCGGATATAGAGGTCGTTAAGGACTGGGTTGTTGGGGGGTGGTGTAACATATGGTCTTCTAACCCCCATGAATAAGGTTGGATTGGGGAGTTCGGCCAGTTTAAGTCAAGTGAAATCAGGGAGTGGTCTGACCAAGATGTCGGGACTATATCGGTATCTAATGTTAGGAACAGTCCGGCTTGGTCTATATACAAGTAGTCAATTCTGGAATACATAGCCCATGGATGTGAGTAGAAGGTGTAATTCTTTTGTTGGGGGTGTTGAATCCTCCATACGTCTACTATCCCCAATCTTTTGCTACAATTAAGAACAGCGTCTGGGGGTCTCAGCTGAGCTCTTGGCTTATGTGTCGATGTATCCATTGTGGGGTCCATCGCAACATTAAGGTCCCCCCCTAAGATCAGTGTACCTTTCTGTGTTTCTAAAACCATGGATTGGAGGCGTTTAAAAAAGGAGATTCTTCCAGTGCTGGGGGCATAAACGTTTACTATTGTAACTGGTCTATTGAATAACAACCCAACTACTATTAGGATTCTCCCTTCTTTATCTGAGACTGTGTTAATTAATTGAAAAGGGGTACTTCTATGAAATAAAATCCCTACACCGTTCTTTTTCACTGTGTTTGAGTTAAAGTACCCTGTAGGGAAGTCTTTAGACGAAACCTTGGGTTCAGTTGATTTAGCAAAATGGGTTTCTTGTATTAGTACAATTGAGCTCTTTTGTTTTGCGAACCAGCTTAAGGCTATCGACCGCTTGACCGGGGAATTAAGGCCTTTGGCATTCTGTGAGACTATTCTAATGGATCTAATCATTATGACTGTGGGTAAGAAGTGAGCTTTGATGTTAAAGTATGAATGTGGTCTTACCTTGGGATGAGAATAGTAGACCAGGGATGGAGCCCTCCCCCCCAGGACTTACATAACAGTGTAGGGTAGATGATTCTTGTCTCCTTGAGTAGGAAGTAGATATCAACTTAGTGGGTAAAGCTTCTAGAATAGAAAAAATGGTCTTAAACACTGAGCATATAAATAACAAAACATTGAAACGAAAAACATATTTACTCCTAATAAACAACAAGTGACTAGACCTTCTGAAGGTCATTCTAATCTAACTACTCCAGGGGGGTCTGCAGTAGCTCATTACTGCGGCTGTACCTTATGCTGTAGTTCTGTAATTATACTATACCTATAGGGTTGGGTAAGCCTGAAGAAAAAAAAAAACATACAGCGATAAACAATAACAACAACAGCGAACTGATCAATGTGTCCAATTAGTCTTGAGAGACCAATGTCCATGAGTCCACTGAGAAAAATAAGAGAGAGGTGGGGGGTTAAGGAGGAATAATAAAAGAAGAGGAGGTGGGAGAATTCTTGCTTAATAAATCAACCAGCTCTGGCATAAAATTCTCAAGTTGGTGACTTTTCTCTTAAGCTTGGAGGCTGCTTCATTTTTGAGATGGGTCTGTTGTTCCTGGTGACAGTGGACCATTTTGGGCGTTGAGGTTTTGGTCTATGTGGTTTAAGATTTGGTGCAAGAAAGTCCTCCTCGTCCAATTGAGGGACTCTGGGTATGGGGATGTTTAGTTGTGAGCAGAACTTATCGAGGTCTTCAATGTCCTGATATATGGCTTCTTTATTATCCTTGGCCGCCTTAAGTGAAAAGGGAAAGCCCCAGCGGTAGGGTATCCCCAGGTCTCTTAGGTGAGTAGTAAGAAAGCTGATTTATTTGCGCTTCGTGAGCGTGAGGGAGCTTAGGTCTGCATATATTTGTATGTTTGCGCCCTCCCAGGTCACAGGGGTCTTTTTCCTGGCGGCGGCCATGATCTTTTATTTTTCATGGAAATAGTGGCATTTTAAAATGATGTCCCGGGGTGGTGCAGAGGCAGCGGGTTTAGGTCTTAAAGCTCTGTGAGCTCTGTCGAGAAGGATGTTGGCGTCCGTGTCTAACAAGTGGTTAAATAGGGCTTGCAGGTATTGTGGAATATCTGTGCTAGTGATTGTCTCTGGAACACCCCTTATCCTCAGATTCTGTCTACGGCCTCTATTGTCCAGATCTTCGATCTGGTCCTGTAAACACGTGATTTCCAATGCTTGGCATTGTAGTTGTGATGTGGTTAAATTTGTGGTTTCTGAGATCTCTTCCGCCTGCTCTTCTAATTGCACCACTCTGTTGCCTATGTCTGTGAGATCTTTTTTAACCTCTACTAGCCCATCCTTAACAATTTGACTCACTTGAGACATCAAAGTGGCAAAGTCCTCTTTTGAAGGTAAAAATTTTAGATCAGCCCTGGTAAGGGGGCAATCATCATCTTGTAAAGCGCTATCAGAGTCCTCTCTATCATCCCCTGCATCTGGCTGTGAGGGGATGGGTTGTATAGTATTTGGATTTTCTAGCGTTTTAAAAAAAGAGTTCATCTTAACTCCCTGTGGTGCTGTTGTTTTATTATGTTTATCAGGCTTAGTTTGTCTTCTGGACGCCATTTTTATAACTCCTTTCAAAGGTTTAATATCATGTGCAACAATATTATGGGTTGCTTTACTATGCTCTCACTAATGGTAATTGGTGTGCTTTGCATGGAAGAGAGCTGGCATAAACATGAACAGTTCACAGCCTGTGTCTTGATTTCTTAGTTCTCCCTTACTGTCACAAGAGGCCTAGTTAAAGTGTAACGCACTGATCCGGGTGAGTGTGAGTCTCAAGTTTTTAAGTTCTTGCTGTGTTTTTCGGATGATTTAGCCTCCCAATTACATGTCAGCCCCTTGCCTTGAACTTTGTTTTATTCTTGTTTATAGGTTTAGACTGCTGTTGCTTTAGTGTGGCATGCGGTCAAAGATGGCGGTTATACTTTCAACATTATCAGTTTACCTATAGCCGTGTCGCCACTTTCATACCCATTGTGCGATATGATCACTCCTCAGTTATCCTCTGTGTCCCTGCATTCTCTCCTGCACTGCTGGGCAAAGTGATCTTCTCCTTTTGCAGCGTCCCGGTTTTTCCCGGGTAAAGCTTGCGTTGGGCCCGTGCCGGTGGCGTTGATTTTGATCGGTACTCTGTTTTCTGCCAGAAGCAAGGGTGTATAAGTCACTACTTCTCTCCAATCAGCTCTATGAGGGATTTCTGTGTCTTTTGAGCCCTTAGGTAGCCGTGTATTGTCGCATATGGGTTACAGCTTTACGGAGCTTTGCACTTATGCAGCCATGCTGGTCTCCGGCCGGCTCCGCCCAGTCAGCTTGCTTTTTTTTAATCTAAAATTTTTTTGTAAATCTTGTGGAAGAGGCCTAAAATGTGTGTGTTTTTAATAAATACTTTGTTATTGATACATTTGACATTTATTTAAGTTTTCTGATTTGACTTTTGCGTTGTATGAAAGCCATCTTGGATAATTCTAAAGTCTCCAAACTTTGTTGATGGGAACATAACATATATCTGTAAAGTGTGTGTGTGTGTGTGTATGTATGTATATGTGTGTATGTATATATATATATATATATATATATATATATATATATATATATATATATATATATATATATATATATAAAAAATCAGCTCAATAACATTATTACCCTGTTCTATTGTGATGATGAAGGGACAGTCTAGTCAAAATTAGCTTTCATGATTTAGATAGGGAATGCAATTTTAAACAACGTTCCAATTTATCATCATCAAATTTTTATCATCAAATTTGCTTTGTTCTCTTAGTTCTCTCAGTTTTTTACAGCTAGACAGCATTAGTTTATGTGTGTTATATATAATCTCACATTGTGCTCACTCCTGTGGAGTTATTTATGAGTCAGCACTGATTGGCTAAAATGCAAATCTGTCCAAAGAACTGAGATACGGGGGCAGTCTCCAGAGGCTTAGATACAAGGCAATCACTAAGGTAAAAAGTGTATTAATGTAACAGTGTTGGTTATGCAAAACTGGGGAATGGGTAATAAAGGGATTATCTATCTTTTTAAATAATAACAATTCTGGAGTAGACTGTCCCTTTAAGCATATTTAGAAAGTTATGATATCCCCTTGTGGTTTGCGTTGAATACAGTCATCTCCAGCTTTGAGTAGGTGAATGCTAGTTCACGGACATACGGAATATGCTCTTTAGTTTATTGCTTTTGCTGGTAGCATTTCCTTATACAAGTGTATTGCCTCTAATCATAATTAAAATGGTCTCATGAGTTGACCATGATACCTCATTCCTGAATATTTAATGTGGATATAATATGTTATTTTTAACTGATATCCATACAAAAGAAGAGTTGGAATCACAGCGGTTTCAAACCGGTTTGCATAAAACTTCACCTTTATTCACATTGTTTAAAATTCTGATTATCCTATTTTTATGACGGAATAATCTAGATTTTATTAAAGAGACAGAGACGAGTATTTTGCATTAACCTTTCACTTGTACTGAGGCAGCATTTGAATATTAACAGACAAAATATGATAACAATGAATAAATAACAGAGACCAATGAGAATAGTCCTTTGGTAGTCAGAGATAGTATAGACCAATCAGATGCATCATAGTAACCATAAAGAGTCAAGAAAGTAGCGAAACCTCCTCTTTATTCATAAAAGCGAAGAAAATAAGGCACATTTCCAAAAACGAAAAACAGGAACAGTCCAAAAAGAACAATCTAAAGAAACGAGATGTTATAAAATGAACCAAAGAGTTGATTGAAGCTAGGCATATTTCTCCAAAACAAATACAAGGAAAACTTGGTTGAAGAACTTGAAGATTTTGATTGAAATGAAGAGTTGATTGGATCAAGAAACCTGGAAGAATTCTTAAAATCCTGTAGTGGAAGGATTTGGTACTGAAAAAAATAAAGTATCTATAGAATTTTATAAAATATAAATTAGTATAATATACATAGGGAAGGGAAAATACAAAAGTTGAGGGAAAATACTCCTCTCTGTCTCTTTAATAAAATCTAGATTATTCCATCATAAAAATAGGATTATTGGAATTTTATTACAAGAACAGAGACTACTATTTTGCTAGTTTAAAGCAAAAATAACAGTAAATAAAACAAATAATTATACCGAATAAAATTATGACACCAGCTGATGAGGAATAGAATTGATGGGCTTAAAATAAAATTGTCTGAAAGTTTTATCAGACCAATCTGCAGCGTTTAAAATATCCTGCAAAGAAACAGTTTAGAAAAAGCATTAGAAGCTGAAACCTCTCTAGTAGAATGAGAAGAAAAAATATCTTCCACACCAGCTTCTGTCATAACTCCTTTGACCCATCTACTAATAGTAGGGGAAGAAACGGGTAAATGAGGAGAAACAAAATAAATTAAGTTGTTTAGAAGCAGAAGATCTAAGAGAAACAGTTTCATACTCTTTAAGACAAAGAACTATACAAAGTTTTGGTTGTTCAAAAAAGTAGGGATAAAAAATAGAGGAAGAAAGTGTTTTAGTTTTAAGAGTTAAATTAAAAATTACACCTTGAGGTGAAAATTTTTTGGAATTGTAATCAATAGCTCGAACATCTGAAACTTTTTTACAAGATAATAAACATAAGAGTTGCAAGTTTAACTGAAAGTTGTTTTAAGGATAATTTATCTTTATCTGGCCATTTCTGAAAAAAGAGAAATTACCAAATCAACATCCCAAAAAGAAGAATATTTAGCAGTAGGATGTCTTTTAAGACGAATAGATTTTAATAATCTGCAAATGGTAGGATTCTGACCAATAGGCAAATTATTAAAGTATTCATGACTTGCGGAAATAACTGACCTAGCGACATTAATAAATCTATAAGCTAGACCTTCAAGTAGATAAATAATTTCATTTAAAGGTGCTGAAACGGGATCCAAGTGTTTGTTACTCCACCAGCTAGACCATTTAAGCCAAGTGGAAAAATAACATTTTTTGGTTCCAGGGGCCCAAGAGTCTTGAAGGAGGAGTTTAGCATGTTCCAAAAGTCCATCAATAGACCAGGATCCCCTGAAATAATCCAAGCTACAAATTGGAGAACTAAAGTGTGAAATTCTCCGTTTGGATCTGTAAGAAGGTCTGGAAAATTGGGAAGAAGAATTGGAGGAAGGAAAGACGTTTCTAGAAGATAAGGGTACCAAACTTGAGTTGGCCAAAATGGAGTTATGATCAGAAGAGAAACTTGATGTCTCTTGACAAATAATAGAGTCCGAAGAATCATTTCAAAATGGAGGAAAAGCATTTGCTCCTTTATTGGGCCACTGTTGGAGAAAAGCATCTATCGCTAGTGCTTCCGGATCTGGATTCCAACTGAAAAATTAAAGAATTTGATGATTTAGCCAAGAGGCAAAGAGATCTATTACAAAAGGACCTCTCATCTGTTGAATTTTTTGAAAAAGAGAAGGTTTCAACATCCCATCGCTGAAATCCGTAAGGTATCTCGAACCCCAGTCTGCCATATGATTGTTGAGTCCAGGAAGGTATTCTGCTTGAATAGATATGTTTTGAGAAAGACAATAATGAATTAAATCTTTGGTTAAAATAGATGACATTTTTGAAGTTGTCCCTCCTAAACAATTTATATATCGAACAGCTGATATATTGTCCATACGAAGAAGAACCGTAATAGGATGAGAATGTTTGATACAACTTTTGATGGCAAATGTTCCTGCCAAAAGTTCACAACTTTTTTTTCCCCCCTAGGATTCTCTATTTCAAATGCGCAAGTAGCGTAAGAGTTGCGCATTGCATCGCAATTAGTGAGTTCAGAGCATGGGAGCGTGCAGGTACTTTTTAACATGGGGTGCATAGTGAGCCGATGATTGGCTAAAACGTATGTCAATCAAAGCTGTAGCTTAGAAAATATTCGAGAGAGGCTGAATATAAAACTGTAACGTTACCATTATTAAATTGTAGATATTCAGTAAACCGATGTTTTTAATATTAAAATATTTTTTATGCAATAAACAATTTGAACTTTACTCCTGAGCAGCAAAGAGAAAAGAGGAGGTTTTGCTACTTTCTGGACTCTTTATGGTTACTATGATGCATCTGATTGGTAGTCAGAGATAGTATAGACCAAAGGACTATTCTCATTGGTCTTTGTTATATATTCATTGTTATCATAATTTTTCTGTTAATATTCAAATGTTTTACTTTTAAATGCTGCCCAAGTAGTAAAGTGAAATGGTTAATGCAAAATAGGAGTCTCTGTTCTTGTAATAAAATTCATGGTCAAGTTCACAGATTGTATCCAGACATACAGTTTACGCGTTTTGGCTCTTGGCCGTATTCATAACTACTTAAATTGCACTGAAAACCATTGTCACGGATACCAGACAGCTAAGGCTACCCTCCACCCCCCTACAACCTCACCCCTTTTGTTTCTCAGTGGTTTTGGGCTCCTCAGAACAACCACAATCTCTGGAAGCTTTTGGTTGCATGGTTTTGTGTTCCAAACTTGTTTAGAAAAGAGCTGGTGTATGACCAGGAAAACCCTCCTAGGCTGGCCGGGCTCCTGGAACTCCCGGTCGGCCGCCTCACAACGGACCCCTCTCAGGCTGTCCAGGCTCCGGGAGGTCGGCCACAGGACAGCAGGACACCCGCTAACTTTACCCAGCAACCATGTGCCCCAGAGCTCCGCTCTTTTGGGGATTAGTAGCCCCTAGGGAGGACAAGAGGTGGAGAAATTACCGGAGGGGAGCTCCACTGGGAACCGGGGGTTTTGGACACCCCTAACACCATAACTTCAACGGACTGTAACTCCGGTCCCCAGTAACGAATCATGCTGATTTTTGGACTGTGAAATATGAGAGCTTTAAAATGACACTTTGGAAGTGCCCCTGCTCTACCGGGATCACCCCAAAACCACGACCCCTAGGTATTGAGATTATGTGGGACTGTGGCTCCTATGGAGGCGCCGGTCAGTCTGGAGGGGCGGGAATGGCGGGAAAATTGTGGGATTGTCCTTTGTGTTATCAAGATGAGCTGTGTGTATAAAAGGAGTGTATGTTTTACAATAAAATCAGTTCTTGTTTAACCTGAAGGCTAGTCTGTCTAGTTATTTGGGTTGGCTCCAGCTAAAATCACTTTCCTGGGCTACATAGCAGCCTGTTGCAGGTAAAGGAAGGACCCTCTGGCAGAGCTACTCAGTCGGGGTAACTGGAGTCTGCTACAGAGTGGGCCCTGAGTACTGGTGCTGTCGGGCATCAGGGGTGGCTACAGGCTGTGGTCACTTGCCAGCTACATAGCTGCAGGAAGGAAGCAGGACCCGTTTGGCGGAGCTACCCACTCGGGGTAGCCGGGGTATCCATCACATTTGCTGGCAGCAGTGGGATCTGCTTCTTTTACAAGGTTCCTGCTGACAGAGGAGACGTACCACAGTAGCCGGTAAATATGGAGGCAGAGTTCCTAGGGAGAGTACAAAAGATGCTGACCGGAACAAAGGATCCTTGTTTGGAACAGGATGTTCTGGCATGGAGGAACCTTGCCCTCCGAGACCTTTGGTGGGAGGCTCTGCAACAGGAGCAGGAAAATGGAAAGGTCCTTCCCACGAAAGACACAAGATTCCGGGTTCGGTGGACCGTGAGACGGCCTTTCCTGGGAGAACACCCAAAGAAGCAATGGCTAGCTGTTCTACATAGACTGATCCAGCAAGAGATGTGGGTTGAGGACGGCTATCGGGCCCTCCAATGGCTTGCTATGCAAGCGCAGCCATGGCTGGAGTAAGGCTCCCCCACAGAGGTTTTTGGCTTCGGCGGCCCTGGATTGCTGTTTACAAAAAGGACAGAGGACCCACAGTTTGGGAGCGAGACAGACCAGGGTCTGGAGGATATCTCTGGGTTCCAAGAGGAACTGCTGGATCTCTTGGAGGAGACCTGGCTGCTGGACGATCTGGATTTTATAATTGACCAGGAAGAGGCACTGGTCAAGGAATACAAGAGGCTGCTGGATCTCGCTAAGCAGCGTACCAGGGGCATACAGATCTGGGGTGCAGCCCTCTGGGATTCATGGAGCTCGACTGTGGAGGAGTGGCAGCAAAGAGAAAGGGAACCAGGGCTGCTGGATCCTGATCAGCAGTCTGGCTCTGAGCTTATAGACTTGGACAAGGGAGCCACCCCAGCAGAAGTGCTGACAACAGGGCAGAGAGCCGGCCTCTGCCCAGCACCTGTAACAGCTCCAGGAAACCTGGGAGCGAAGGTAGTCATCCTCCCTCCCCTTACAGAGAACCCCTTGCAGGTAGAGATGGATGTCAATAACTCTCCCCAGCAACAGAACCCTTTCCCAGGAGTGGAGACAGTCGGTCTCTCTCCCCAGCAGCAGAGCCAGGAGCCGGGAGAGGAGACAGTCGGTCTCTCTCCCCAGTGGCAGAGCCATCCCCTGAGAGTGGAGGTAGTCATCCTCCCTCCCCGTAAACAGAACCCCTTCCCGGGAGTGGAGACAGTCAGTCTCTCTCCCCAGCGGCAGAGCCAGGAGCCGGGAGAGAAGACAGTCAGTCTCTCTCCCCAGCGGCAGAGCCATCCCCTGGGAGCGGAGGTAGTTGTCCTCCCTCCCCGTAAACAGAACCCCTTCCCGGGAGAGGAGACAGTTGGTCTCTCTCCCCAGCGGCGGAGCCGGGAGAGGAGACAGTCGGTCTCTCTCCCCAGTGGCAGAGCCATCCCCTGGGAGCGGAGGTAGTCATCCTCCCTCCCCTTACAGTGAAACCCTTGCAGGGAGAGATGGGTATCGATAGCTCTCCCCAGCGGCCGAATCCCTTTCTAGGAGAGGAGACAATTGGTCTCTCTCCCCAGCGGCAGCACAGTTTCCAATGGAGCGGAAGTAGCAGACCTCCCTCCCCAGCGGTAGATCTCCTTCTCGGGAGAAGAGACAGATGGACTCTCCCCTCAGTAGCTTGGCAGGGTCTCTACCCTTTTCTTGTCCCGGAGTATTTCTCACAGGGGGCAGGCGTTGCATTGGGCAAGGAGGATAAAAGTGTATTCAGTTGGTGCCACATATTTGAGCACCCAAGCTTTACCTGCCCCACCAAGGAGAAACCTCCCCCTCTGGTCTGGGGTGGGAATACAGCTGGGAAACCGGCACTAGCTTTGTTTGTGGGTGGGTCACAGAGTGTCACAGAGAGAGGCAGTGTGGCCATAGAACTTAAGGACACTAGAACTTGTGGGACAGCAATTGTTTTGGAGCCGGCCTTAGAAAACTTGTTCGGACGTTGTCTTATGTGACTATCCCTGTGCGCAGGGTATAAACGTCAGCAGGAACCCCCCAGGATTCCCCAAGCTCAGGAGAGATGGGATAACCTCTCCCAGCAACCGAGAAGTGGAGGGCCACCGTCAGACAGTCCCAGGCCGACCCGTTAAGGGTCTAGCCGGGTCTGCCAAACTGGAGGGGGGGGGAGATGTCACGGATACCAGACAGCTAAAGCTACCCTCCACCCCCCTACAACCTCACCCCTGTTGTTTCTCAGTGGTTTTGGGCTCCTCAGAGCAACCACAATCTCTGGAAGCTTTTGGTTGCATGGTTTTGTGTTCCAAACTTGTTTAGAAAAGAGCTGGTGTATGACCAGGAAAACCCTCCTAGGCTGGCCGGGCTCCTGGAACTCCCGGTCGGCCACCTCACAGCGGACACCCGCCTAACCCCTCTCAGGCTGTCCAGGCTCCTGGAACTCCCGGTTGGCCACAGGACAGCAGGACACCCGCTAACTTTACCCCTGGTCGCTCCAGCAACCATGTGCCCCAGAGCTCCGCTCTTTTGGGGATTAGTAGCCCCTAGGGAGGACAAGAGGTGGGGAAATTACCGGAGGGGAGCTCCTTTGGGAAGTGGGGGTTTTGGACACCCCTAACCCCATAACTTCAACGGACTGTAACTCCGGTCCCCAGTAACGAATCATGCTGCTTTTTGGACTGTGAAATCTGGGGACTGAGAGCTCCACTGGGATCACCCCGAAACCACCACCCCTAGGTACTCTTCTCTATTTACACTTCTTCACTGGGTAAACTTATCAACAGCTATGGCTTCAGTTATCACCTCTATGCTGATGATACCCAGATCTACCTTTCCACCCCTGCACTCTCTCCTTCTGTCAACTCTCACATCAGCGACTGCTTATCTGGCATTTCCTCCTGGATGGCCTCTCACCACTTAAAAATAAATATGTCCAAGACCGAACTACTTCTAATTCCCCCCCTCTAGCTCCACTCCAGTCTCTAATTTTTCTATCACTGTTGGCGGCACCACTATCCCCCCATCACCCCAAGTCCGCTGCCTCGGAGTCACGCTTGACTCAAATCTGTCCTTCTTTCCCCACATCCAACTGCTCTCTTCATCCTGCCGCAACCACCTACGCAATATCTCCAAAATTCGTCTGTTTCTGAGTGCTGAAACTACCAAACAGCTCATCCACTCCCTGGTAATTTCCTGACTTGACTACTGTAACAACTTACTAACTGGCCTCCCTCTCTCCCACCTCTCTCCCCTCCAATCCATCCTAAATGCATCTGCCAGGCTAATCCACCTCTCTCGATGCTCTGTTTCTGCTGCACCTCTCTGTGAGTCCCTTCACTGGCTCCACATTCACAACAGAGTTAAATTCAAAATTCTCACCCTGACCTACAAAGCCCTCACCAATGCTGCCTCACCCTACCTGTCCTCACTCATCAACAAATATACTCCTGCCCATCCCCTAAGATCCAACAACGACCTGCTTTTTGCGTCCTCTACCATCACCACCTCTCATTCTAGACTACAGGACTTCTCTCATGCTGCACCAACCCTCTGGAACGTACTTCCTCGAGATGTCAGACTTGCCCCTAACCTCTCCTCCTTTAAACGTTCCCTAAAGACCTTTCTGTTCAGGGAAGCTTATCACCCAACTTATCAACAAACTAACTTCAATTAACTAACAGTTGCCCTCTATCTCCTCAGTCACTAATATCATTCTCACCTCTGCAGTCCCCACCTCCTGTTTCCAATCCTCCTACCCGTCTAGATTGTAAGTTCCCACGGGAATAGGCCCTCAATTCCCACTGTATTTGTCTGTAAAATTTTGTGTCTTATAGTATTGTTTCTCCACTGTACTGTTATCCTTGTACCCATGGGCAGCGCTGCGGAATCTGTCAGCGCTTTATAAATAAAGAATAATAATAATAATAATAATAATAATTGAGATTATGTGGGACTGTGGCTCCTATGGAGGCACCGGTCAGTCTGGAGGAGCGGGAATGGCGGGAAAATTGTGGGATTGTCCTTTGTGTTATCATGATGAGCTGTGTGTATAAAAGGAGTGTATGTTTTACAATAAAATCAGTTCCTGTTTACCCTGAAGGCTAGTCTGTCTAGTTATTTGGGTTGGCTCCAGCTAAAATCACTTTCCTGGGCTACATAGCAGCCTGTTGCAGGCAAAGGAAGGACCCTCTGGCACTGGCAGAGCTACTCAGTCGGGGTAGCTGGAGTCTGCCACAGGGTGGGACCCTGAGTACTGCTGTCGGGCATCAGGGGTGGCTACAGGCTGTGGTCACTTGCCAGCTACATAGCTGCAGTCGGCAGGAAGGAAGCAGGACCCGTTTGGCGGAGCTACCCAGTCGGGGTAGCCGGGGTATCCGTCACAACCATCATCTTTTAAAAAGGGTTTAGAAGACACTCATTGGTTAAATGGAGACACACCTCTCTATTAGATTTAACCCCTTGGATACCTTAATGGGAACTCCCTTTACTCACTCCAAAGTCACTTGTCACTCAAAGATAGAGCAGCAATTTTAAGCAACTTTTGGCTTAGGAGCAGGGAGCTAGCTGCTGATTGGTGGCTGCACATATAGTCTATTGTCATTGGCTTACCAATATGCTCAGCTAGCTCCCAGTAATGCACTGCTGAACCTTCAATAATAGAAACCAAGAGAATGAAATAAAGTTGATAATAGAAGTAAATTGGAAAGTTATTTAAACACCTATGCTCTATCTAAATCGTAAAAGAAAAATTGTGGGTTTCATGTCGCTTAATTTCCCTATTATCTCTGGCTGTTCTGTGTATAGATCTCGAGTGGGATAAAGAAGAATCTGCAGTCATGCAAACGCCATGTTACACCTTATATAAAGTATGCACTCCTCTGATTGGCTGGCATATATTTTGATGGTTCTGTTTAAGCCATTAATATGTCTATATAATTGACCAATCAGGAATTGATGCAGCGACCTTCTCCTATTGGCTGGCTTACCATCTGGCTGCTTACATCCATTTTTAAAAAGGGGGAGTTTGTAGTATTGTATTGCACCTCGACGAGTAAGATAATACATGAACTCCCCCCGATAACTCAGGCTTCCCAGTATACATGTTTTAGCTTTGCCAATGGTGTGAATAGGCTTATATCACTTTGTCTGCCTGAGTTAAAGGGCCACTGAATACAGTAGAATTTAATAATTGACAAACGCACAATAACAAGACAATGCAATCACACCTACTTTGAATTTGAAATGAGGTGTAGAATATTTTCTGGCAAATTTCAAATATAATCCAATTTTCCCTCCTCCTGTATCATGTAACAGCCATCAGCCAATCACAAAATGCATATGCATATATACTGTAAACTTTTGCACATACTCAGTAGGAGCTGAGTCGTCAGAAAGTGTGCATATAAAAAATTCACATTTTGATAACGGAAGTATATTGGACATTTTTTTTAAAATTGCATGCTTTATCTGAATCATAAAACTTTAATTTTGACATTAGTGTGCGTTTAAAGGGACAATGTACTCAGACAAGCAGATAAGAGGTTTTTGTATCTAAAACACCTGCGGTAATACCCTTTCAAAAGAGCTGGCCTCTCCGTCTTTCGCACCACCCAATGGGAGTTGAATTCTGTTGATGCTTCTTGTTTCCATAGATTTTATTTTTTAAACCTAAAACTACAGTTTAAACCTTTTCAGTATGTGTTGGTTTCAACAGGAAAAGGTAGCTATTTTACATGACAAAATAAAGGTAAATTAGCCTTTTGTAAACAGTTTAATACGTTCCAGCAGGTAAAATGGATCATTGACAACACCATTAATGGGAGAACCTTTTACAATACAATGTCCCTTTAACATTACTGAAGGTTCCTGTTAAGTGAACAGACTGTGACCCATAGGTCTGTATAGCAGTCCCTAACCATTAAAGGGGTGCTGGAAATTGCTGGAAATAGGACCTATCCACACTGACTGGAGAACTCCAACCTCCCAGCATCTACTATATTCTCTTATGGACAAAATATCAAACAAATACTAATGGTTTGACTACGTCTCGTTGTTTAATCAAAATGTAGGATTAGGAGTTAAAGGGATAGGAAAGTCAAAATTAAACTTGCATGATTCAAACAGAGCATGTTAAATTCACTTCTATTTTCAAATGTGCTTTGTTCCTTTGCTATCCTTTGTTGAAAAAGAATATGCACATATCCTACACTAGTGGGAGCTAGCTGCTGATTGGTGCCTGCACACATTTGTCTCTTGTGATTGGCTGACTAAATGTGTTAAGCTAGCTGCAAGTAGTGCAATGCTGTTCCTTCAGCAAATGGTAACAAGAGAATGAAGCAAATTTAATAATAAAATACATTGGAAAGTTGGTTGTTTAAAATTGTATGTTCTATCCGAATCATTAAAGAAAATGTTGAGGTTTACCGTCCTTTTAACAGCTGTTTGTGATCAATTAGAGATATGAAAATAGAGCTATAACAGACTAGAGCAGAGTAAGACTGTCTTAAAGGGATAGTAAAGTCCAAAATAAACGTTCATGATTCAGATAGGGCATGTCATTTTAAAACAACTTTCTAATTTACTTTTATCATCAAATGTGCTTTGTTCTCTTGGTATTCTTAGTTGAAAGCTAAACCTAGGTAGGCTCATATGCTAATTTCTTAGACCTAAAGGCCGCCTCTTATCTGAATGCATTTGAGAGATCTGTCAAAAGATCTGAGATAAGGAGGCAGTCAGCAGAGGCTTAGATACAAGGTAATCACAGAGGTAAAAAGTATATTTATATAACAGTGTTGGTTGTGCAAAACTAGGGAATGGTAAATAAAGGGATTGTCTATATTTTTAAACATTATTTTTGGTGTTTACTATCCCTTTAACCCAGTAATGTTTTGTTTTTTTGTCTCCTCCCCTAAGACTATGTCCGAGAATGTATAATAGGAAATGGCGATACCTATCGTGGCGCTGTGTCTAAAACTGAGAAGGGAAAAACGTGCCAGCAATGGAGAATGAAGTTCCCCCACGACCACAAGTAAGTGCCGCCAACAGGTTCTATTTTGTATTATAGACCATTAGAACTTTGTTTGTTTCTCAGTATTACGGGAGTAAAAGAGAGATATACAAGTAGAGGAAACAATATTATTGAAATTTGAACCAAAATTTGTTTTCTTTCATGATTCAGATAGACCATACAACCTTAAACAACTGTCCAATGTAATCAAATTTGCTTAATTTTCTTGTTATCCTTTGCTGAAGGCACAACATTGCAATACAGACAACTAGCTGAACACATCTAGTTAGCCAATCACAAGAGCAGCTAGATTCCACTAATTTAGGATATGTAAATATTCTTTTTCAACAATAGATACCGAGAGAACAAAGCTCATTTGAAAATAGAAGTTTGTATAAAAGTATCTTAAAATTAAGTTTTTACATGTTTTCATCTACTTAACTGCATAGGTTCACAATGACACACCTTGAAAAGCAGACTTGAAGTAAAAAAATTGTGTCATTGTGAACCTCATTTGCATATCTTACCCAGAATCCTTTGCTGCATTGGAAACAATGTAATTCAGAGGTTTTCTGTGGGAAAAAACAAGCCTTCTGGCCTGTCTAGATTTGTTAATGAACTACACAATGAGTTATTCTCTCTCTCTCTCTCTCTCTCTCTCTTTCTCTTTTTCTTTTTCTTTTTCTTTTTCTTTTTCTTTTTCTTTTTCTTTTTCTTTTTCTTTTTCTCTCTCTTTTTTTTTTTCTTTTTCTTTTTCTTTTTCTTTTTCTCTCTCTCTTTTTTTCTCTCTCTTTTTTTCTCTCTCTTTTTTTCTCTCTCTTTTTTTCTCTCTCTTTTTTTCTCTCTCTTTTTTTCTCTCTCTTTTTTTCTCTCTCTCTCTTTTTTTCTCTCTCTCTCTTTTTTTTTCTCTCTCTCTCTTTTTTTCTCTCTCTCTTTTTTTTTCTCTCTCTCTTTTTTTTTCTCTCTCTCTTTTTTTTTCTCTCTCTCTTTTTTTTTCTCTCTCTCTCTTTTTTTCTCTCTCTCTCTTTTTTTCTCTCTCTCTCTTTTTTTCTCTCTCTCTCTTTTTTTCTCTCTCTCTCTTTTTTTCTCTCTCTCTCTTTTTTTCTCTCTCTCTCTTTTTTTCTCTCTCTCTCTTTTTTTCTCTCTCTCTCTTTTTTTCTCTCTCTCTCTTTTTTTCTCTCTCTCTCTTTTTTTCTCTCTCTCTCTTTTTTTCTCTCTCTCTCTTTTTTCTCTCTCTCTCTTTTTTCTCTCTCTCTCTCTCTCTTTTTCTCTCTCTCTCTCTCTTTTTTCTCTCTCTCTCTTTTTTTCTCTCTCTCTTTCTCTTTCTCTCTCTCTCTCTTTCTCTCTCTCTTTCTCTCTCTCTTTCTCTCTCTTTTTCTCTCTCTCTTTCTCTCTCTTTCTCTCTCTTTCTCTCTCTTTCTCTCCTTTGTGTACAATATAATTAATTTTTTTAAATAATTTTTATTAGACAGTGTTATTATGAGTGTAACTAATCATTATATATATATATATATATAATACCGTCCAAAGTACAGTGTTACCCTCCTATGGTCATCTGCCTGGGTGCAATCATGCAATGTATATTCCTGAACAAACAAATGCACTCTCAGGTCTTTTAGTGAAGAAAATAAACAATCTTTAATGGAACGTTTTCAGGGACTTCCTCCCCATCATCAGCATAAAAATTAAGTGCAATAAGCAAACATATATACAAAATAAAGTGATTAGCAATGTCAAATACCTATATATATAAACACAAGAATGGACCGCTCTCACAGACTGGACTGGGTACACATCCTAAGCCACAGCAAACTCCACAGCCCTGAACACTGACAGACAGCTGCAAAGTTCCCAGCAACCCAGACAGTTAACCCCAGAGCAGCCTGGGTAACAGGCCCGCAGGGAAGCATTACAAACATTATCATCACAAGACACAGAAAACCTCGCACTCGCCAGCAGATTCACAGTAATGTTTAAAAGCAAAACTTGGCGCCAAAGGATAAAGCCCAGGACAACCACCAGAAATAAATAAAACATCCTGCTATGTGAAGAATATTAGAATGTGAAATATTTGTATTTCATGTCCAGTTAGCGCACTTGGTTAAGAGCGATCTGGTTTGCGTGCTAGTATGGGTGTTAGGTTCCCCCCCCCCCCACACTTTTCACACTCCATTGAAATCTATGTGGAATATGTAAATGCATTTTCGATATTAGTGTGCAAACTTTTTACTTTCAACTTGTAATACTCGTGCTACCCGACGCGCACAAAAGGTCAACTTCTAGCGAAGTTAACATGCGAGCAGCAGCACTAATTTGTTCTCCACTCGTAATCTTCTAGCCCATAATAGGCTAAGAAGGAATTGTTCTAACATTGATACATACAATAGAAATGCATTGGAATTTACCCTTAGACTGGCGGTTAGAGGTTTTGATACGAAAACATTGGTAGACACCTCACCTGACATTGGCTGTGTGGATAGAGATATTTTTACGGGATCATACTATGGACACAGATTTAAACGTTGAAGAAAATGATTTCCCCCCTACAGTTTTATAGTAGACAATATTAAGAAATGTGTTCTTTAATTAAGAAATGTCTGCCCATCTTGGATAAAGATTCCCTATTTAGTTATGACATTTTGAACAACATTAGATTTATATCTAGGAAAGCCAAAACAATTGATAACGGTTTTAAGCAGGGACTTTTCTGAGGAAAATATTAGTGAGCATAAATTGTGGTTATTATTTTTATATAATTTATTTATAAAGCACCAACAGATTCCGCAGAGCTGCCCTTGTGTAGAAAGATAAAAATACAACAGAGAAACAATACAAACAAAGACATAAATTTTACAGACAAATACAGGGAGAATTGAGGGCCCTGTTCCCGTGTGAACTTAAAATCTAGATGTTACAACCTGAAGTTGGTTTCTTCAAATGTGGGATGAAGTCTGTAAATCTTGTGAGCATGTTTATATCGGCAATAACTTCATCTCTTCTCATACTAAAGCTAGTTTCAAAATTAAACTATCACATGCAATACTAGTTATGTAATTTATCGAATTAATTGCAATAAACAATATGTGGGACATACATCCAAAATGCTTAAAGAACGCATTAGAGAAGATTTGTTATTTACTGCAGATCCACTGAAAACACTGGTATGCAAAACATTTCTGTTCACATGGGGTTAAATCAGATACATTTTTTTTTTATTCCAAGATATTGACTTTATACAATTAGGTAACAAGGGTTTAGAAAGGAAAGCTTTATTAAGTAAACCTGTGATATCCTGGATTTTTCCTTTAAATACAGATGTACATAATGGTATCAATAAATAATATGATTTGAAATTATTTGTTGGATAAGATTTTAAAGGGATATCCCCCCCCCCCCCCACATTATTCATTCATTCAGCACCGCACCCCACCCACAACATATTTTTCATACACCATCTTTCTTTGTTTTAGCACCATTCACCGCATCACTTTTAATTACATTTTAAACAACTTTATAGTTTACTTCTGATATCAAATTTGTTGTATTCTCTTGGTATCCTTTGTTAAAGGTACAGCAATGCACTACAGTGAGCTAGCGGAACACGCTAGATGAGTTAATGACTAGAGGCATATATGTGCAACCACCAATCAGCAGCTAGTTACCATTAATGCATTGCTGTTTCTGAGCCTACCTAGGTATGCCATTCAACCAAAAATACAAAGAGAACAAAACAAATTAGATATCCAGTAAATTGGAAAGTTTAATAAAATTGCAAGCTCTATATAAATCATGGAAGAAAAATGTTGGGTTTTATATCCATTTAATTATGAAACCAATTTTCAGAAAATATCTCAAAGTAACTAAGGTTTCAGTTTAAAGATACAAGTCCGCATTATACTCGGCAAATAAAGGAATAACGTTTTTTTTTTTTTTAATTAGATTGTAAGCTGTATGCTTGTTCTGGGTACACAAAAAAAAGGAAAAAGGATTCTGGAGAGAACATATTGTTATAAACATAAATCTTTCTCGGACAGGTACAGTCCCACACCTGGGAATGGGTTGGACGAAAATTACTGCAGAAACCCGGACTCCGACCCCAAAGGCCCTTGGTGCTACACAACAGATAAAAACACCAGACATGAGCAATGCGGGATTAAAAAATGCAAAGACGGTGAGTCCTTGAGAGGTATCTGGTGAGATGAGAGCAAGATGTAGCTGCAGGATAAGTGCACACTATTTATTAAAGGGGCAGTGAACACACATTGTAAGCTGCACAAGATGTAGCTGCAGGGTAAGTGCACACTATTTAGTAAAGGGTCAGTGAACACATATTGTAAGCTGCACAAGATGTAGCTGCAGGATAAGTGCACACTATTTATTAAAGGGACAGTGAACACACATTGTAAGCTGCACAAGATGTAGCTGCAGGATAAGTGCACACTATTTATTAAAGGGACAGTGAACACACATTGTAAGCTGCACAAGATGTAGCTGCAGGATAAGTGCACACTATTTATTAAAGGGACAGTGAACACACATTGTAAGCTGCACAAGATGTAGCTGCAGGATAAGTGCACACTATTTATTAAAGGGACAGTGAACACACATTGTAAGCTGCACAAGATGTAGCTGCAGGATAAGTGCACACTATTTATTAAAGGGACAGTGAACACACATTGTAAGCTGCACAAGATGTAGCTGCAGGATAAGTGCACACTATTTATTAAAAGGACAGTGAATACACATTGTAAGTTGCACAAGATGTAGCTGCAGGATAAGTGCACACTATTTATTAAAGGGACAGTGAACACACATTGTAAGCTGCACAAGATGTAGCTGCAGGATAAGTGCACACTATTTAGTAAAGGGTCAGTGAACACACATTGTAAGCTGCACAAAATGTAGCTGCAGGAAAAGTGCACACTATTTATTAAAGGGACAGTGAATACACATTGCAAGCTGCACAACAATGTACCATTATATCTGTGAAGAATGTTCTAATGAATAATGCACCTTCTATGTTTATTTATTTTTTCTTTTCACTGATTTCCCTGTCCCCCAGAACAAAAGAACTCTTGCTAACCAATCACAAACTGGGTAGTGCTTGCTGATTGGTGGCTATCCAGGTGCTGAACCAAAAATGGGACGGCTCCTAAGCTTGCATGTCTGCTTTTCAAATAAAGATACCAAGAGAACGAAGACAATTTGATAATAGGAGTAAATTATAAAGTTGCTTAAAATTGCTGCTCTATCTGAATCATGAAAGAAAAAAGTGTGGGGTTCATATCCCTTTAAGGGAAAAGACTGGGGTAACCTGCCCTCTTCTCTTCCCTTAAAGGGACATAATACTCATATGCTAAATCATAACTGTTAAAAGCTGACAGGAAAATATCACCTGAACATCTCTATGTAAAAAAGGAAGATATTTTACCTCACAATTTCCTCAGCTCACCAGAGTAAGTGCTGTGTAAAAAGTTATACTTCAGTTACTGCCCAGCTGCAGGTTTAAAAAAAAAAGAAAAAAAAAAGAGAAGAAATGAACAGCAGCCAATCTGCATCAGCAGTGCTGAGGTCATGAACTCTTTTACTGTGATCTCATGAGATTTGACTTAACTCTCATGAGATTTCATAGTAAACTTCCTTAAACTGAATAGGGAAATAACATGAGTGTGCATGAAGCTCGTTCCCTTGCCTGTCCCGGGACAGACACACTGATTTGCTGCTTAAAGACCTTTACAATGGGGTGTAAATACTTAATACGTTTAAGGTAAAATATCTTTTTTTTTTTTTACATAGAGATGTTCAGGTGATATTTTCTAGTCCGTTTTTTACAGCTATGCCGCAGCACTTTCAAGTGTTTCAACATTTGGGTATTGTGGCCCTTTAAGGTGGTTTAGCACTGATTAAACATACTTAATAAGTAAACCATTTATTTAACCAGTATTTAAATAAACAAACATATTCTTTTTAATCTTAATCTAACAGGCCAAATATAAATATATATATTTATATATATATATACACAATACTATTAACACATTAACTACCTTCTATGCCCACTTTTATTGCAAATATTTTTTTTTTTTCATAATTGTTGATGCAAAACTGATAATCCAACTTAAAAGCAAATGATTACAAAGAATCTGATGTTAGAGGGTGGTAAACAAAACCTCAGATAATTTAGCTAAAAGTATTAACCCAAGCCTCCCTGGGGAAAAAATGGTAGAGGTACAAATTTCAGATGTATTTTACAGCAAAAGGCAGCAAAATAAATAATTACAATTATAGGTCAAATGTCCACCTCACTTCATACAAGTTGCATAAGAAGCAATCAAAAAAGTTAATTATATTACCGATTTATTCTTCTGGTCTAAATTCCTGCAAATGGTTATAGGGTTAAAAAGCAGCGTTGAGAGGTCCCAATGCTGCTTTTTAATGCCCGCTGGTATTAGGAGTCTTGAAACGACAGGCTCACCACTCACTTTTTGGCCAGACTCAGAAATACCGCAAATCCACTTACGTCAATTGTGTATCCTATATTTTCAATGGGACTTGCATAGCGCCGGTATTACGAGTCTAAGCAAAAGTGAGCTGTAGACCCTCTCCTGTCAAGCCTGGTACCACATTTAAAAGTCAGTAGTTAAGAGTTTTACACTACAACGCGTTGTAGTGTAAAACTCTTAACTAAAGTGCTTAAAAGTACACTAACACCCGTAAACTACCTATTAACCCCTAAACCACCGCACTCCCGCATCGCAAACGCTAGTAAAATATTATTGACCCCTAATCTGCCTGCCCTAACATCGCTGACACCTACCTACATTTATTAACCCCTAATCTTCCGCCCCAACGTCGCCGCCACTATAATAAAGTTATTAACCCCTAAACCTAAGTCTAACCCTAAACCTAACACCCCCTAACTGAAATATAATTTGAATAAATCTAAATAAAATTACTATCATTAACTAAATTATTCCTATTTAAAACTAAATACTTACCTGTAAAATAAACCCTAAGATAGCTACAATATAACTAATAATTACATTGTATCTAGTTTAGGGTTTATTTTTATTTTACAGGCAACTTTGTATTTATTTTAACTAGGTACAATAGTTATTAAATAATTATTAACTATTTAATAACTACCTAGCTAAAATAAAGACAAATTTACCTGTAAAATAAAACCTAACCTATGTTACAATTACACCTAACACTACACTATAATTAAATTAATTACCTAAACTAAATACAATTAATTACAATTTAAAAAAATTATTTAAAGTACGAAAACCCCCCCACTAAATTACAGAAAATAATAAAATAATTACAAGAATTTTAAACTAATTACACCTACTCTAATCCCCCTAACAAAATAAAAAAGCCCCCCAAAATAAAAAAAAGCCCTACCCTACACTAAATTACAAATAGCCCTTAAAATAGCCTTTTGCGGTCATTGCCCCAAAGTAATCAGCTCTTTTACCTGTAAAAAAAAAGTACAATACCCCCCCAACATTAAAACCCACCACCCACACACCCAACCCTACTCTAAAACCCACCCAATACCCTCTTAATAAAACCTAACACTAACCCCTTGAAGATCACCCTACCTTGAGAAGTATTCACCCAACAGGGCCCTTCAATTCCGATTGGCTGATAGAATTCTATCAGCCAATCAGAATTAAGGTAGAAAAAATCCTATTGGCTGATGCAATCAGCCAATAGGATTGAAGTTCAATCCTATTGGCTGATTAGGATTTTTTTTCTACCTTAATTCCGATTGGTTGATAGAATTCTATCAGCCAATCGGAATTGAAGGGACGCCATCTTGGATGACGTCATTTAAAGGAACCTTCATTCTTCAGCTGGACGTCGTTTGAAGAGGATGCTCCGCGTCGGATGTCTTGAAGATGGAGCCGATCCGTGCCGGATGGATGAAGATAGAAGATTCCGCCTGGATGAAGACTTCTGCCCGTCTGGAGGACCTCTTCTTCCCAGCTTGGATGAAGATTTCTGCCCGTCTGGAGGACCACTTCGCCCGCCTTCATTGAGGACTTCGGCCCGGTTGGGTGAAGACTTCTCAAGGTAGGGTGATCTTCAAGGGGTTAGTATTAGGTTTTATTAAGGGGGTATTGGGTGGGTTTTAGAGTAGGGTTGGGTGTGTGGGTGGTGGGTTTTAATGTTGGGGGGGGTATTGTACTTTTTTTTTTACAGGTAAAAGAGCTGATTACTTTGGGGCAATGCCCCGCAAAAGGCCCTTTTAAGGGCTATTTGTAATTTAGTATAGGGTAGGGCTTTTTATTATTTTGGGGGGCTTTTTATTTTATTAGGGGGATTAGATTAGGTGTAATTAGTTTAAAAAACTTGTAATTATTTTATTATTTTCTGTAATTTAATGGGGGGGGGATTTCCGTACTTTAGATAATTGTATTTAATTGTATTTAGTTTAGGGAATTAATTTAATTATAGTGTAGTGTTAGGTGTAATTGTAACTTAGGTTAGGTTTTATTTTACAGGTACTTTTGTATTTATTTTAGCTAGGTAGTTATTAAATAGTTAATAACTATTTAAGAAGTATTCTACCTAGTTAAAATAAATACAAGTTGCCTGTAAAATAAAAATAAATCGTAAGCTAGCTACAATGTAACTATTAGTTATATTGTAGCTATCTTAGGGTTTATTTTAAAGGTAAGTAGTTAGTTTTAAATAGGAATAATTTAGTTAATTGTAGTTATTTTATTTAGATTTAGGTTAGGGTTAATTGTACTTATTTATTTTATTTAGGTTAGGGTTAGACTTAGGTTTAGGGGTTAAGAACTACTAATATAGTATAGTGGCAGTGACGTTGGGAGCGGCAGATTAGGGGTTAATAAGTGTAGGAAGGTGGCGGCGACATTGGGGCGGAAGAATAGGGGTTAATAAATGTTGGTGTCGGCGATGTTGGGGGCAGCAGATTAGGGGTTAATAAGTATAATGTAGGTGGCAGCGGTGTCCGGAACGGCAGATTAGGGGTTAATAATATAATGTAGGTGTCGGCAATGTCGGGGGCGGCAGATTAGGGTTAATAAGTGTAAGATTAGGGGTGTTTAGACTTAGGGGTTTATGTTAGGGTGTTAGGTGTAGACATAAAATGTATTTCCCCATAGGAATCAATGGGGCTGCGTTAAGAGCTGAACGCTGCTTTTTTGCAGGTTTTAGGTTTTTTTTTTCAGCCGGCTCTCCCCCATTGATTCCTATGGGGAAATCGTGCACAAGCACATTTTGCCAGCTCACCACTACCGTAAGCAGTGCTGGTATTGAGGTGAGATGTGGAGCAAAATTTTGCTCTACGCTCACTTTTCTGCGGCTAACGCCGGGTTTCTAAAGACCCGTAATACCAGCGTTACTGTAGGTGAGCGGTGAGGGGAAACTGCTCTTTAGCACCGCACCCCTGTTACCGCTAAACTCGTAATCTAGGTGATTGTAATTAAAAACACTTAAAGGGACATGAAACACAACATTTTTCTTTCATGATTTAAGTAGAACACACAATTTTAAACAACTTTCCAGTTTACTTCTATTATCAAATTTGCTTCATTCTCTTGGTATCATTTGTTGAAGGAGCAGCAATGCATTAATGACAATTGGGGGGTATATGTGTATATATATATATATATATATATATATATATATATATATATATATATATATATATATATATGTATATGTATATGTATATGTATGTATATGTATGTATATGTGTGTGTGTGTGTGTGTGTGTGTGTGTGTATATATATATATGTGTATATATATATATATATGCAGCCACCAATCAGCAGCTAGAACCTAGGTTATTTGCTGCTCTTGAACTCTCCTAGATAAACCTTTCAGCAAAGGACAACAAGAGAAGGAAGCAAATTAAATAATATAAGTAAAATTTTAAGTTTTTATAATTGTAGCACCCCACCTCCAGACAGGCTGGCGCCTCCATAGGCACATAGAGATCCCACAATAGCTAGGTCGTAGTTTTGGCGTGATCTAGGGGGAGCAGAGGCTATTCCCGGTGATCATTGGAGATCTCCAGGCCCCCAGATGTCACAGTCCAAAAAGCGACATGATCTGTGGCTGGGGACCGGAGCGGCAGCCCGGCAAAGGGTACTCAGGAACAGTCTGCGGTGGGGGGTAAAAAAACCCAGGTTCCTGAGTGAGCTTCCTCTTTGTAATCGCCCCAACCCATGCCCATCAAAGGTATGACAAGCCCTAGAAGAGTGGAGCTCTGGAGCAAAGTGCTTTGGGAGCGACTTGGGTTAAATAGTTCCATAAGATCCTGGCTGGGACTTGGCAAGGCAGGAAGGGGAGTAGAGCGGGGTAGCGATCAGCTCTTTTAGGGCACAAAGGGGACTGGTGGAAAATGCAATAATCCAAATAGGGGAAGGGGTTGCCCTGGTAGCCTGGTATCCATGACAGGTATAAACAGGTATGCTTGTATAAATCTGCTAAACGTTTTAACTATGCTGATATTGTTATGCCCACTAAGCCTATTCACAACACCACAAGGGCAGTATTTGTTTAGATTCCAACACCCTTAGAAGAAGTTTCACCAAGATTAGTGTTTTTATTTCTATAATTCTATTGTTAATATTTATGATCATCTTTGACCTGTACCTTAAAAATACCAGCCATGATGGTAAAATACCGGCTTGGTGAGAACCCTAGGTTTGGCTGGTAACCTAAATACTCAAGTTATACCAACCAAAGCAGAGTGTGGGATTGTGCTCCACTTATTTTTTATTGGAGCTCATGGCAAAGCCTCCAATTGGCTGTAACGGTCAGGTGACACAAAAACTAAAAACTGATAAAACTAAAATCGCAGCCAGCAATAGCGGTGATCAGTTAACCATGGGGGTAATAAATATCTATTTACCTTTATATTTAAGTCCTATAGATTCCAGTTAAAAAAAACAAGCAAACAAAAAAACAACAACTTACCGTCTCTTTAAAGGGATATGAAACCCAACATTTTTCTTTCATGGTTCATATAGATCATACAGTTTTCCAGTTTACTTCTATTATCAAATTTTCTCCATTCTTTGGGAGCTAGTTGAACACATCAGGATAGCCAATAGCAAGAGGCATATGTATGCAGCCACCAATAGGCAGCTAGCTCTTACTGCTCCTAAGCCTACCTAGGTATGCTTTTCATCAAAGGATACTAAGAGAAAAAAGCAAACTAATAATAGAAATAAATTGGAAAGTTGTTTAAAATATGTTCTATCTGAATCATGCAACAAACATGTTGAGTTTCATGTCCCTTTTTAATATGGCAAAACCCAGTACAGTTTTAAAGACCCATTGTGTTCCCTAGGATTCTTTACATCCTTCAGACTCTCCCAATACCGCTACCTAAAACTTACCTTTCTATACATGGGGCCTTCAGTGATTTTGTATGGTACAAAAAAACCACAGAGAATTAATCAACAAATTATGCAATGTCCCAAACTACAAGGAAGGACTGGGGATCCCAAATCGTATGAGATATGGGTGAGGAAGGGAGCGCTAAAAGCTGAAAAGGCTAAAGTGACTAAAAGCAGTACAATTTATTATGACGATTCAAATATATAAAAACTACAATTGCGCAATAAAACAATGGATCCATGATATGTCTAAAAGAATATGATACACGTGCTATACCATAGGTGATAATGTACAAAGAGTGTATGCACAGCAAGGATATAACACAGCAAAGGTAACATACAAATGTGGGTTAATAACCAATCAAGTGATGTATGTGGCAATTACAATTATTTAACTGGAGGTGAGTAAAAAAACACAAAGTTCAAAAAAATCTCACAAAAATGTAGAAGTGTCCAATTTAAATAAATAAATAAATAAATAAAGTCCAAAGTGTCCAATGATAAATATCCAAACGCTGATGTGTAGTAATCAGTCCACCTTCAATGTGTCGTGGAGGAGTGAAAAATATATAACGGTAAAAATATAAAAAAATACAAGGTTTATTTACAGGAAGACTAATAATTTGAAATACATGCTGGCCCCGAGCATCCCGAGGAATAAGATAAGAAACACTACAGACTACCAAGGTAAATCAATCAAATGCTTTTTTTCCTTGTCCGAGCTGCAAGGCTTGCAAGAGTGGATTGAAGACTAACCGATTTTCCCCACACTGTAAGAGGGATAAATATAAAATCCGAGACCTCATAAGATGTCTTGATAAGGGAGTAATATATTTGATATTTTGCACTTGTGGCCTTCATTATGTGGGACAGACATCCAGAGCCCTTAAGGACAGAATCGGAGAACACATTTTGTGTATTGAGAAGAAAAACACTGAAACTCCGTTGTACAGACACTTTTCAACTATACTTTTATACATGGGGTAACATCAATGATTGTAAGTATTTCGGAATACAAAAGGTTAATAAGAACTGGAGAGGAGGCGACTATGAGAAAAAACTATTATATAATGAATCCAAATGGATCTTTCCATTGGACTGCCTTTACCCGAAAGGACTGAACCACAAAGAGGACCTTTCACATCTCCTGTCTCTGAGAAAAGAGTAGACAAACGCAGTCAGTTTTTCAGACTAGGTTCACTAAAATGACCGCATGTGTTTTCACACTAGCCTTCACTTATGACCTTAGATGACTAGCTAACCGACGGACAAAGTTAGTCCTTCTTGATATAATAATACACCTAATTAGGGACCTATTTCCATTCTATTAGATCAGTCTAATAGCGTAGCCTAATTCTCTCATTGCATTAAAGTTGAGAATCTAAGTTCTTATCTAAACAAAGTTGAGAAACAGATTTTCTAAACCCATTAATTTTTTGTGATATTATAGGGCGTGCTTTACATACCATTAAATATACTGGTAGGGAATAAGTATAAGGAACACTATATATTCACAACCAATATTTATAAGTACAACATTTACTCTGTACTATATATCATACCTTTGAAGCCCCTTCTATTTGAACAGATCGGAGTTAGTATGAGTTCCCACATATTTTAGGAATTTTATACACAGACGATCAATATCTATATGCCTGACACTCAGTCTGTTCCATCTATCATATTTCCTCAGAGCCCTATGTATCTGACTGCATACTACTCATGTATAAGATTGCTTGCTCTTTTACCCATTCTGATCCGTCCAGCTTCTGTTATTTATTTATAAGAACTTTTATAAACAATTTGTGGGACACGAGCTAAATACATACACACACACATATATATATGTATGTAACAAAAACTTGCACTCACTGGTCTTTCCAAACATTTATTGTAACGTTTCGGAGACAGAGTATCCCCTTCCTCAGACCTATATATATATATATATATATATACAAAATATGGATTATATTTATGATGAACAACATTGGTCTGTATAGATTTTTGATATAAATGTTACCATCTTTTTATAGATTTTAATTGATATTTTAAAATATTTTAGAATATTTAAATTTTTTTAAAGATAACTTATAACCCTTTTTTATATGCTCATATACACCCTGATGCATACTTTTGTGTAAATGTACGGCTTTTATGACAGTGATATTTACGACAGTGTTACTGTTTTAAACTGCTTTTTAGATTGTATTTATTGTAATATCACGAGTCATATACATATAAATGGTTTGATACATTACATCTGTACACATATACCCCTTTGCAGTATTCATACATGAGCAAGTATCATATATTTGCATACCACTTATTTGAATATACCCTTAGATGGTTGATTTCCCAATAGGTTGGCCATTCATACACTTTGATAAAACTGAATTCTCAGATCCTATAATTTGAAGTCCGACAGATGTCAACATCCGGCTATACTGAAACCGGAAGTGACGTAACATCCGGCCATACCGAAACCGGAAGTGACGTAATACGCACCTAAACCGGAAGTGACATAAAATACCGGAAGTGCGGCACATTACCGGGAACACTTTAAAGGTTAAATAGAAAACAAAATAAGGGGATATCCTTTCTTCATATACAGTATATTGTCATCACTATATGTATAACAAAATTCCTTTAACACACACTGGATTCACAAAATATAAGTTAAAATACAGATTAGGAAAATCTCCCAGAAAACACCGGTATCAACAGGAAGGGGCGGATCTAACAAAATTGGCGCCAAAACAGATCCAATTGCCCCAGGATGTTACCCTATAAAAGCTCCCAGCAAACATATAGCAGTATAGTCTTGAAAAAGGCCTGGAAAAGGCCGAAACGCGTTGACATACTGGTGAGCTTATTTCTTTATTAATTATCTTGTAAAGTGTATAAAAGTTATTGCACTATTGTTTTTTCTTGTTCAATTGCAGGTTCAGAATATTCCTTTTTTTTTTTTTTTTTTTTGGACTTCTACTTACATTTTTTTGTATTTTTTATCTTTTTTCACTTTTTGTTTTTGACCATCACTCATTTTGATAGGATTCACTATTTGCAATCACAATTTTGCATTGAATGTTTTGGATATAGTTTTGGATTTTTTGTACTTTTACCGTTATATATTTTTCACTCCTCCACGACACATTGAAGGTGGGCTGATTACTACACATCAGCGTTTGGATATTTATCATTGGACACTTTGGACTTTATTTATTTATTTATATTGGACACTTCTACATTTTTGTGAGATTTTTTTGAACTTTGTGGTTTTTACTCACCTCCAGTTAAATAATTGTAATTGCCACATACATCACTTGATTTTTTTTTTTTTTTTTATTTTTTTTTCCAGCTTTTAGCGCTCCCTTGCTCACCCATATCTCATATGTTACCTTTAAGTCTGCTAGGGGACTTTTGGAAGTGAGCTTAAGGCATATTTACTAGCGCTCGGGTTACGACCTTCAGTTTATTTGATCCAAAATCTTACATTATATCGACAAGCAATTTTCTTGCAAAGATTAATTGACTGGAACATACACCATGAATATAAAAGATGGGTCCCATTAGAACACCTGATTTCAGGAACACACCATCTAGGAAGACAATGTTGGAGTCTACATAAACAAGGCAATGAGCCTATACTTAGTAACCCTATTATTCAAGACACCTATTCAGTTTGGGAAAAATATATACACACAAATTACTACCTTTCCTCACAACCATCCTCACTGACTTCTCTCATCGACAATGGTGAATTCCCCATAAGGCCTTACGCGACTCACTCAACTTATGACACTGTGCGCAGAGATCTTACAATACATTTACTGACTAACAATCAGACGTTATTCACACAATCAGAACTCATAGATAAGGGATTTGAATGTTTCAAGAATTGGTTTACAAATCGACAAACCCATAATTTTACTTAGGCATACTTTATTCACCATATATAAAATACTGACACAAAACCCTCTAGGCTTTATTCTGCCATACTTAGAGAGCTGGGAGACAGACTTTGGAGTTATAATTATTCCTTAAACAAGTGTGTCCATTATCCGAAGTCTTCAATATCATCACCAATGTTGGAGATTAACCTCAAACTACTACATAGATGGTACCTTACGCCTAATAAATTACATCGCCTATACCACACCCAAAAAAACAATGCTGGCGTTGCTGCCATGTTGGTAGTAATATGGCCCATATGTGGTGGTGGTGTAACTCCATACAAATCCTATGGAGAACAGTAATTACAGAAATTTAATCAATTCTCGAGATACAATTCCCATTAGTCCCACTAATATGGTTACTGAACAAAATCAAAAACAAACCCCTCCTTAAATAGTTTTGTATCATGAATAATGGGGTAAAATATCTAATAGCTAAAAATTGGAGACAAAAAGATGCCCCATCTTTAATCCTGCGAATCAAAAAAGTCACGGAACTTATAGAGTTGGAAGAAGTCCACTACATGCAAAATAATAAAATGGACATAATGTCATGCTTATGGGATAATAATATTAAGGATATTAAATCAGACCATAAATAAACATTTTTAGCAACACCTAGGTCATGTATTAGGTACTTTGTAAAAAGTGGGAACAACTGACTCAACACTTACATGGGAATGTGAGGGAATCAAGTTTTGTTAATTCATACTCATTGTTTTTTTTTATTTTTTTATTATTGTTTCTGTTTTTATCCTTGTACTATAAATTTTTTCCCCATTTACAAAAATCAACCAACATTTGTAACCTATAAATCGTGGAGCTGCGACTCCATAAGTTGTAAATAAAGTTTTACTAATAAAGTTGGTTAAAAAATAAATAAATAATTAAATATATATATATATATATATTTGTGAATGTGTTTTATGTGACTTTGTTATAATCAAAGATTTCAAATATATTTACAGTGTTGGTAAAATTGAAACCTGTCTCCTACATTTCCCCTCTCCTGCAGCTGTCTGTCTCAACTGTAATGGGGAGGATTATCGGGGGTTTGTGGACAGGACAGAATCTGGGAAAGAGTGCCAGCGATGGGACTTGCAGAGCCCGCATTCACATCCCTACAAGCCAGAGAGGTTAGCGTGCAGTATACCTGTTGGTTGTAAGCTCCTTGGAGGAGGGGCTTATTCCTCATGCTTTGTACAGTCTGATTCATGCTTAGAAAGAAGTACATATAATGGTGTCAGTGTCCACCCCTGCTTATGCACCCTGCACTACAGATATGATAATAATATTGGTAGAAGAGTGGAATTTAATGGTGTGTAAAAAGGCTTCGGTAAACTATGTCTAATACTTACTCATAATACAGACTTGAACGCTTACCCTTGTAATCCAGTATTCTGCTTGCCAAAACTACTTGTGTTCACTGTCAGCTCAAACTTATCATGAAAAAGGCTGTGCTTATAAATTAACCCCTTAAAAGGATTTGAAACACACTTTTTTTTTTTGAGATTCAGATACAGCCAATTTACTTCTATTATCGAATTTAGTTCCCATGGTATTCTTTGTTGAACGGATACTTAGGTAGGTGTGTGGAGCACTACATTGCAGGAAATAGTGCTGCCATCTAGTACTCTTGCAAATGGATAACATTGTTGCAAAACTGATGCCATATAATGCTCCAGACACGTGCACGCTCCTGAGCTTAAAGGGATAGTCTACTTGAAAAATGTTAATCTTTAAAAACAAAGACAATGCCTTTATTACCCATTCACCAGTTTGACATAACCAACACTGTTAAATTAATTCAAATTTTACCTCTGTGATTACCTTGTATCTAAACCTCTGCAGGCTGCCCCCTTATCTCAGTTCTTTTGACAGATTTGCATTTTAGCCAATCAGTGCTGACTCTTAAATAACTCCTGGGGGGTGAACACAATGCGATCTATATGGCACACATGAACTAGCACTGTCTAACTGTGAAAAACTGTCAAAATCCACTGAGATAAGAGGCGTCCTTCAAGGGTTTAGAAATTAGCATATGAGCCTACCTAAGTTTACCTTTGAACATAGAATACCAAAGAACAAAGAGAATTTGATGATAAAAGTAAATTGCAAAGTTGTTTAAATTTACATGCCCTATCTGAATCATGAAAGTTTAATATTGACTTGAATGTTCCTTTAAGTTTTTGCTTTCCAACAAAAGATACCAAGAGAACAAAGAAAATCTGATAATAGCATATCATTTTAAACAACTTTCTAATTTACTTCTCTGTCTGAATCATGAAAGAAATAATTTTGGGTTTCATGTCCCTTTAAGGGTATAAGTTCTCAGTTTCTGTTCTTAAAGGGACATAAAACCCCAAAAATTTCTTTCATGATTCAAACATATATTAAAATTTTAAACAATACTCCAATTTACTTCTATTAACTAATTTTCTTCACTCTTTAGATAGTCTTTGTTGAAGAAATAGCAATGCACATGGGTGAGCCAATCACACGAGGCATCTATGTGCAGCTACCAATCAGCAGCTACTGAGCGTATCTAGATATGCTTTTAAACAAAAGATATCAGTAGAATGAAGCAAATTAGATAATAGAAGTACATTGGAAAGTTATTTAAAATCACATGCTCTTTCTAAATCATGAAAGAAAAAATTTGGGGTGTGTGTCCCTTTAAATGACACAGCCCATTTTGAAATTTTTGCTCAATATTGGTTTCACCATAAATATACACTCTGTTTTTAAAGGGAAAATTTAACCCCACATTTTTCTTTAATGATTCAGATAGACAACACAATTTTAAACAACATCCCAATTGATTTCTATTAACTAATTTGCTTCACTCTTTAGATAGTCTTTGTTGAAGAAATGGCAATGCACATGTGTGAGCCAATCACACGAGGCATCTATGTGCAGCCACCAATCAACAGCTACGGAGCCTATCTAGATATGCTTTTCAGCAAAGGATATTAAGAAAATTAAGCAAAATAGATGATAGAAGTAAATTAGAAAGGTGTTTAAAATTGCGCGCTCTTTCTAAATCAGGAAATAAAAAAATTGAGTTTCATGTCCCTTTAAGTTCACCATACCATTTTTTTTTTTAAACAGACCTTTCTTGAAAAACCCTGTATGGGTACATAAAATAACAATAAATAAGAATTTAATACTGAAAATGGGTCAAACATTTAATTTTCTTTATAACAATTTCTACAAAACTAGTGTAGCTAAAGAAAAATACCTTCAAATACATTCATTATTTTGTCCTGATTTTAGGAATACCCCATATATCTAGGTTTCCAAGTAATTTATAGCAAATATATGCCAAATACTACAAAGATTGATTAATTGGTTTACAGGATAGAAAGCTCAAAACTGAAATTTGTATATAATTTTCAATTTGATATAGAAGCATTTTTGCAATATACTTTAAATAGCAAAAATGCTTCTAGTAAACGTTATTACTTTTTTTCAGCAGCATATGTACTTATCTTGTGAGTGCCCGTGCACCAGTATTCAAACACTTTCGCCTAGATTACGAGTTTTGTCGGTAAAGACCCGCGGTGCTAACGCTGCTTTTTTTCCCAGCGCACCCTTAAGCCAACGCTGGTATTAAGAGTTGTCTGAATGGCTGCGTTAGCCTCAGAAAAGTGAGCGTTGAGCCAAATTTAGCTTCCCTTCAACTCTCAATACCAGCGTTGCCTACGGTAGTGGTAAGATGGAAAAACGTGCTCGTGCACGATTTCCCCATAGGAAACAATGGGGCTGAGCTGGCTGAAAAAAAAACTAACACCTGCAAAAAAGCAGCGTTCAGCTCCTAACGCAGCCCCATTGTTTCCTATGGGGAAAAACTGCCTAAGTCTACACCTAACACCCTAACATGAACCCCGAGTCTAAACACCCCTAACCTTACACTTATTAACCCATAATCTGCCGCCCCCGCTATCGCTGACACCTGCATTATACTATTAACCCCTAATCTGCCGCTCTGGACACCGCCGCAACCTACATTATCCCTATGAACCCCTAATCTGCTGCCCCTAACATCGCTGACACCTATATTATATTTATTAACCCCTAATTTGCCGCCCCCATCGTCGCCACCACCTACCTACACTTATTAACCCCTAATCTGCTGACTGGACATCGCCGCCACTATAATAAATGTATTAACCCCTAAACCGCTGCACTCCCGCCTCGCAAACACTATAATACATTTTATTAACCCCTAACCTGCCCTCCCTAACATCGCCGCCACCTACCTTCAATTATTAACCCCTAAACCTAAGTCTAACCCTAACACCCCCCCTAAGTTAAATATAATTTAAATAAAACGAAATAAATTTACTATAATGAAAATAATTATTCCTTTTTAAAACTAAATACTTACCTATAAAATAAACCCTAATATAGCTACAATATAACTAATAGTTACATTGTAGCTATTTTAGGATTTATATTTATTTTACAGGCAACTTTGTATTTATTTTAACTAGGTACAATAGCTATTAAATAGTTAATAACTATTTAATAGCTACCTAGTTAAAATAATTACAAAATTACCTGTAAAATAAATCCTAACCTAAGTTACAAATACACCTAACACAATAAAATGCCCTACCCTATCCTAAATTACAAAGTAATCAGCTCTTTTACAAGCCCTTAAAAGGGCTTTTTGCGGGGCATTGCCCCAAAGTAATAGTCTCTTTTACCTGTAAATAAAAATACAATACCCCCCCCAACATTACAACCTACATACCCCTACTCTAAAACCCACCCAAACCCCCCCTTAAAAAAACCTAACACTAACCCCCTGAAGATCTCCCTACCTTGAGTCGTCTTCACTCAGCCGAGCCAAATTCTTCATCCAAGCGGGGCAGAAGAGTTCTTCCATCCGATTGAAGTGTTGATCCAAGCGGCATCTTCTATCTTCATCCATCCGGAGTGGAGCGGCAGCATCCTGAAGACCTCCGACGCGGAACATCCATCCTGGCCGACGACTGAACGACGAATGGCGGTTCCTTTAAATGACGTCATCCAAGATGGCGTCCCTCGAATTCCGATTGGCTGATAGGATTCTATCAGCCAATCGGAATTAAGGTAGGAAAAATCTGATTGGCTGATTCAATCAGATTGAAGTTCAATCCGATTGGCTGATCCAATCAGCCAATCGGATTGACCTTGCATTCTATTGGCTGTTCCGATCAGCCAATAAAATGTGAGGTCAATCTGATTGGATTAGCCAATCGGATTGAACTTCAATCTGGTTGAATCAGCCAATCAGATTTTTTTTCTACCTTAATTCCGATTGGCTGATAGAATCCTAGCCAATCAGCCAATCGGAATTCGAGGGACACCATCTTGGATGACGTCATTTAAAGGAACCGTCATTCGTCGTTCAGTCGTCGGCCAGGATGGATGTTCCGCGTCGGAGGTCTTCAGGATGCTGCCGCTCCGCTCCGGATGGATGAAGATAGAAGATGCCGCTTGGATCAACACTTCAATCGGATGGAAGACCTCTTCTGCCCCGCTTGGATGAAGAATTCGGCTCGGCTGAGTGAAGACGACTCAAGGTAGGGAGATCTTCAGGGGGTTTAGTGCTAGGTTTTTTTAAGGGGGGTTTGGGTGGGTTTTAGAGTAGGGGTATGTGGGTGGTGGGTTGTAATGTTGGGGGGGGTATTGTATTTTTATTTACAGGTAAAAGAGCTGATTACTTTGGGGCAATGCCCCGCAAAAAGCCCTTTTAAGGGCTGGTAAAAGAGCTGATTACTTTCTAATTTAGGATAGGGTAGGGCATTTTATTATTTTGGGGGGCTTTTTTCTTTTATTAGGGGGCTTAGATTAGGTGTAATTAGTTTAAACTTCTTGTAATATTTTTTTATTTTCTGTAATTTAGTGTTTGTTTTTGTATTATAGTTTAGTTTATTTAATTGTATTTTAGTTTAGATAATTGTAGTTAATTTATGTAATTAATTTATTGATAGTGTAGTTTTAGGTGTATTTGTAACTTAGGTTAGGATTTATTTTACAGGTAATGTTGTAATTATTTTAACTAGGTAGCTATTAAATAGTTAATAACTATTTAATAGCTTTTGTACCTAGTTAAAATAAATACAGAGTGTATATATATATATAACTATTAGTTATATTGTAGCTATATTAGGGTTTATTTTATAGGTAAGTATTTAGTTTTAAATAGGAATAATTATTTTCATTATAGTAAATTTATTTCGTTTTATTTAAATTATATTTAACTTAGGGAGGGTTAGGGTTAGGGTTAGACTTAGGTTTAGGGGTTAATAACTTTATTATAGTAGCGGGGAAGTTGGGGTCAGGCGATTAGGGGTTAATAATTGAAGGTAGGTGGCGGCGATGTTAGGGAGGGCAGATTAGGGGTTAATAAAATGTATTATAGTGTTTGCGAGGCGGGAGTGTGGCGGTTTAGGGGTTAATACATTTATTATAGTGGCGGCGATGTCCAGTCGTCAGATTAGGGGTTAATAAGTGTAGGTAGGTGGCGGTGAGGTTGGGGGTGGCAGATTAGGGGTTATTAAATATAATATAGGTGTCAGCGATGTTAGGGGCAGCAGATTAGGGGTTCATAGGGATAATGTAGGTGGCAGCGATGTCTGGTCGGAAGATTAGGGGTTAAAAATTTATATTATAGGGTTTGCGATGTGGGGGGGCCTCGGTTTAGGGGTTCATAGGTAGTTTATGGGTGTTAGTGTACTTTATAGCACTGTAGTTAAGAGCTTTATGTTCTGGCGTTAGCCCATAAAGCTCTTAACTACTGACTTTTTTTTGCGGTTGGAGTCTTGTCGGTAGAGGGTCTACCGCTCACTCCTTCCAAGACTCGTAATACCAGCGTTGGGCAAATCCCATAGAAAAGATAGGATACGCAGGGGATTTGCAGTAGCCTCGAGTCGCGGAAAGAAAGTGAGCGGTAGACCCTTTCCTGCCTGACTTGTAATACCAGCGTTAGATAAAAAGCAGCGTTAGACCCCTTAACGCTGCTTTTTAAGGCTAACGCAGAACTCGTAATCTAGGCGTTTGTATGCTCAGAGAGCTGGCAGTAATGTGTATTGCTTCTGAAGACGTAATTTGAGTGCTAAGCACTTTCCCACCAGGGTGCTAAAAAAAAAATTATGTTTTTTTATTTTTTCATTTTTTGAACAATTTTTTTTTTTTTTTTTTTAAACTTTTAGTTTATTTTTTTCAGACCCCCAAGACTTACACTGTTGGAAAGGTTAGGCGATTACCTTTCCAATGGTGGGTCTTGGGGGTCTGTAGCTGCTCCTATACTTAACATTGTTAAGTAAAAATAAAGTTGTGCGGTGACGTCATCACGTTATTGCGCGTGACGTCACCACGCAAAACGGGAAGTCCCGGCGATGCCTGTCACTCTACAGGCACGATCGCCGGGGTGGGAGCCCCCAGATCTCCCTCAAGGTGGGAGAGTGCTAGTGACGGCTCTGAGCCATCGTTGGCACCTGAGTGGGAAACTCGGTGACGGCTCAGAGCTGTCGATAGCACTCAAGGGGTTAAATACTGGTGCACAGGCCCTCACAGCATATGTGCGTATGCTGCATAAAAACAGTAATACAGTTTATTAGAAGCATTTTTGCTAATGGAGGTATATTATAAAAATGCCTCTATTTTAAAATGAAACGCATCTATGCACATTTAATTTTTGACCTTTTTATCCCTTTGATGCTAAAATTTGCTAACGGTCATCCAATTCAAAACTGCTACACAAGTATTTGTAAAGCTTAGATTCCCCAGGATATTAATCTTCTAGAGATTTTTTTTATTACCCTTTGTTTAACCCTTTTATCGCCAAGGGCAGAAAATAAAATTAAAGGGTATAAAAGAACCAAAAAAAAACCTCCCACTTTATTAAAATATAATTGTTTAAAAATTATAAACATACTTTAGTAATATGATTTAACACATTTTTTTACTGTATGTGTTTAATGGGAGAGCAGACAATGGCTTATTATTTTTGACATGTGATCACTGTGACTGACTGCCACAGTGATCACCTGACCATGGGGCACTTTTTTGGGCATTAATGGATTGCCTCAGTGCTGAGGCATCCAGTGATTGCCCAGTGAGCCTAATACCAACATGTATTGCAGTATGCTAGTATCTAGGCTCCATTTTCAGTATACAATCACAGGGATTGTATACACAGTAACAGTCATATTTATGACGCTATTCAGCATCATCATGAGATACACACTGATTGCAGCGTGCAGCTAACTTGCCACCACTGTGACTTTTAAGCTAGCTCAAGTGATAAAGAGCCGAGCCTGTATCACTTGAGATAGCTTGAAGTCAAGGTGGTGGTAAGTAAGTTGGTATTGTTATTTTTTAATGCCTGACGAAGGGGGTAACACCCCAAAATGTTACAAGAAATGCACTCACAGGAATGAACAACCAGCTCAATAATATTGTTAGCCTGTTCTATGGTGATTTAACACCAGGGTGCAACTTCTTTTAGCCCAGTAATGCTTTTCACAGAGTAGAACTCTACTGTAGTATATCAGTCTGATCCTGCCTGTTACAGTCAGTCCAGCACCGAAATACCAGGCAATTCCTCTCTGAACAAAGAACACAGCAACCCCAGACGATCGTTTCGGGCTTCATCAGTGAGCAGTATTCCTTTAAGCATATACAGTGTGTGTGTATATGTGTGTGTATGTGTGTATATAATGACGTGCAGTAATAGGAGGCAAGGGAGGCAGTGCCTACCCTGTCCAATCAGAAAAAGAAGTTTTTATTTATGAATAAAAAAAATAAAAAAAGTTTGTGTAATTTTTTTTTGTACATTTTGTGACCACGCCCCCCCCAGCTACAATACCCCCCCCCCTTGCCGGCTCCACAGATGCAATACCATCCATTCCCATCCATGTTGCGCAATTAAGAGGCAGTGAGCTGCTCCGCTGCCCTCCATGAATTGCGCAACATGGATGCTAGCTACTGTTTAGTGCTCACTATGAGCTAGCGCCACCCAGTGGTGTCTCACCGGGCCCATGCCTCTCTCCAATAGAGGCGGTTCTCTTAACCGCCGCTATGAGATGGAGGTGACCACAGCCAATCAGCATCAGTGCTGCTAGGGAGGCGTGCCGGCCGGGCTTGTTTGAAGCAGTGACTGGGACGGCTGTTGGCGGGAAATAGTGAACAGGGGGAGCTGCAGCAAGAGAGTGGACTGTCTGAGAGACCGGTGTCAGAGTAAACAGACCGGTAAGTAATAACAGTTTATTTGGGTCATCAAGGTCTATTCCCCAATCCCCTCCCCCCCCCCATGCTATACACACTCACAGTCACTCGCATACCCTCTCAGCCAGGCCAGCAGACTAGAGCAGTCACTCAGAAGAGTGTGTGTCCACCGGCTGCAATATACTTTATTTCAGGATCATCTCTCCTCCTGGGCACTCTGTGTTATTAAGCAAGTTCTCTCACTGCAGCTGTAATACAGTATGGCTATGTGATGATCGTGGCATGATGTTATTTTTTTCCTGATCTAAGGGACTGAAGATTCAGAATCATTAGCATTTTCTAATGGGAAATGCTAATGATTCTGAATCTTCAGTCCCTTAGATCAGGAAAAAAAATAACATCATGCCACGATCATCACATAGCCATACTGCTGCAGTGAGAACTTGCTTAACAACACAGAGTGCCCAGGAGGAGAGATGATCCTGAAATAAAGTATATTGCTGCCGGTGGGACACACACTGTTGTGAAGTCAGTAGGGGGCTAGGGACCTCAGGCAATTCCATATACTGAGCTCAGCACTTTCCTGTAACGGCTCTAACTAACAAACAGAGCCTGCTGCCTTAGCACAATATAGTGATTTAGAACTGAGGGGAAATGCAGCCTACAACGGCAGCTGTTATATGACAAGTGGGAACGCTGCCTGATAAGAGAACAACTATAAATCAAATCCTTCCCTCAGTAGCCCAGCCCTGCATTTACAACCCCTTCGTTCTCAGGGAAGAGCCTGTCGTCCTCCTGCTGCTTAGTGCTGCTATGTAAGGAATGTGCCCTTCTTCTTACTTTGCTATGTAAGAATACTCTATCTCTAACCTGTGTTTTCTCATGGATTGTGGATCTCTACTTGAAAAGGTGCATGTATGTATTTAGGGAGTGCACTATTTTCTGTGTTATCAATTACTAGTTAACCTCTTTGATGCCTGTGGATTTTAATGAACACTGCTTATCAATGGAATGCAGTAGCTCTGGCACCTTGTAAATTAAGAGCACTCTGCCTGCCTTTGTAAGCCTTCCCTACACAGCTAGCTATTGTGTAGAATAAATCTCATATTACATTTCCACATGTCAGTTTGCATTGCAACACACACACAGCACATCACTAATGCATGCAGTTCACATTTAAAGTTAAAGAAGAATTGTCTTCCCATTGTGCCTGGGTCATTCCTGTCATTTCTGGGGGAATAGAATGAATTTGCTGATTTGTAGCTCTGGTTCTTATTGGAAATAGGGAGAAAATGTAAAGATATTACAGTGAAAATCAGCACAGAAATGTAGCTTGCAACATTGCTGCTGATTATGGATTGCAAAACTTTTCTTAGCCTTTATCCCAAACCCTAAAAATAACCACATCTCTTATCTCTAACCCCAAATATTTATCTATTTCCATGAGTTATGAGTACTGGATTTGCATATTTAGTATTTACAAATTGCATTAAACTCTATGCTTTTTAAAATAAATATAAATATTAAATATAAATAAGCACATGGCTCTTTATAAACACTGTGTGTGCATTTGTAAGCTTAGTATACAAGTCTGTTTGTCATTGAGTCAAGTGAACTTAGTGAAGAGTGCTCAGTGGTACTAGTAGTGCTTTATCTTTTACTATATATTGAATTATTCCTGTTTTTATTTTATTTTTTAAAAACTCCCCTCCTTTATCCCTGCATGAGCCAGAACACAACACTTGATATGTACAGTGTGTGTGTGTTACTGTCTGTGTGGGTTTGGGGGGGTCTGTGTGTGTATAGATCTGTGTGTGTGGGTTTGTCTGTCTGTGTGTGGATGTGTGTGTGTCTGTGTTTGTGTGACTGTATGTCTGTGTGTTTGGGGGTCTGTGTGAGTGGGTCTGTGTTTATTTGTGTGGATGTTTCTGTGTGTGTGTTTGGGGTGTGTGTGTGTGTGTGTGTGGGTCTGTCCCTGTGTGTATACCTGTGTGTTTGTGTGGGTCTGTGTGTGCATGTGTGTGTCTGTTTGGTAGGGGTCTGTGTTTGTGGGTCTGTCCCTGTGTGTGTCTTTGTGTGTGTGGGGGGTCTGTCTGAGTGTGTGTTTCTGTCTGTGTTTGGGGGTCTGTCTCTGTGTGTGCATCTGTTTGTGTGTGGGTCTATTTCAGTGTGTGTGGGTCTGTGTGTGTGAGTCCAGTACTTGTGTTATGTGCTATTTCCCATAATGCTCAGCCACCATTTCAGCTGGGAAATCTAGTTCCAAAACCTCTGGAGGGTCACAATTGATGAGCCCTGTGCTGTAGGTGAACATAACTAACTCTTTTCAGGTGCAAAATATTTGTTGGTGCCAGTAATTTAGTGATATTTATATGTGTGTGTGTGTGTATGTATATATATATATATATATATATATATATATATATATATATATATTTACACACACATGTATACATATATATGTGTGTGTGATTCTTGTGCGTATCATTGTCAGTGCCTCACTAGCCGCTGACGTCACTGCACGTCACTATATATATATATATATATATCTCAAAATTTCAAGTCCTAAAGCTACTAGCCAGGACAAAATGTTACTCGCCACTTCTAATCCCACCCACTACTTTACCCCCTCTTTGCATATGTTTAGCCATTGTGAAACATTTTGTAATATTGTGTTTATTTTATGCCATAATAAATTAAATAATGCTACATACAGTAATAAATTAACAGAAAAGGAAGTTTATGCTTACCTGATAAATGTATTTCTTTTTGGATACGATGAGTCCACGGATTTCATCCTTACTTGTGGAATATCGCCTCCTGGCCAGCAGGAGGAGGGAAAGAGCACCACAGCAGAGCTGTATAAATAGCTCCTCCCTTCCCTCCCACTGCAGTCATTTGATTTGGAAGAGAACGGAAAAGCCAAGGTGCAGAGGTGACTGAAGTTTAACAAAAATAAAGACCTGTCTCTTGAAAAAAGGGCGGGCCGTGGACTCATCGTATCCAAAAAGAAATAAATTTATCAGGCAAGCATACATTTCCTTTTCTTTTTTAAGATACGATGAGTCCACGGATTTCATCCTTACTTGTGGGATACAATACCAAAGCTATAGTACACGGATGAAAAGGGAGGGACAAGACAGGGAACCTAAACTGAAGGCACCACTGCTTGAAGAAACTTCCTCCCAAACCCAGCCTCAGCCGAGGCAAAAGTATCAAATTTGGAAAATTTGGAAAAAGTGTGAAGAGACGACCAAGTTGCAGCTTTGCAAATCTGTTCAACAGAAGCATCATTTTTAAATGCCCATGAGGAAGCCACAACCCTAGTGGAATGAGCCATAATTCGTTCAGGAGGCTGCTGTCCAGCAGTCTCATATGCCAAACGGATGATACTCTTTAGCCAAAAAGAAAGAGAGGTAGCCGTAGCTTTCTGACCCCTACGTTTCGTTGTCGATATTCCTTAGTTGCTTGTAAGTAGATCTTTAAAGCTCGGACTACGTCTAAATTATGTAACAGACGTTCCTTCTTAGAAGAAGGATTAGGACACAAGGAAGGAACAACAATCTCCTGATTATTATTCTTGTTTGAAACAACTTTTAGGAAGAAAACCAGGATTAGTACGTAACACCACCTTATCCGAATGAAAAATAAGATAAGGAGAATCAAACTGTAATGCTGAAAGCTCAGATACTCTTCGAGCAGAAGAAATAGCAACCAGAAATAAGACTTTCCAAGATAATAACTTAATATCAATGGAATGCATAGGTTCAAACGAAACCCCTTGAAGAACTCTAAGAACTAAATTTAAACTCCAAGGAGGAGTAATTGGTCTATATACAAGCCTGATTCTAGTCAGAGCCTGACAAAAAGGTTGTACATCTGGAACACCTGCCAGACGCTTGTGTAACAAAATAGATAAAGCAGAAATCTGTCCCTTTAAGGAACTTGCTGACAGCCCCTTCTCCAAACCTTCTTGGAGAAAGGACAAAATCCTAGAAATCCTAACCTGACTCCATGAGTAGCCCTTGGATTCACACCAATAAAGATATTTACACCATATCTTATGGTAAATTTTCCTAGTAACAGGCTTATGTGCCTCAATTAAGGTATCTATGACCGAATCAGAAAACCCTTGCTTAGATAAAATTAAGCGTTCAATCTCCAAGCAGTCAGCTGCAGCGAAACTAGATTTGGATGATGGAAGGGACCCTGAATGAGAAGGTCTTTCCTCAATGGGAGCTTCCACGGTGGTTGAGATGACATGTCCACCAGATCCGCATACCAAATCCTGTGAGGCCACGCAGGAGCAATGAGAATTACCGACGCCCCCCTCTCCTGTTTGACTCGAGCAATCACCCTGGGAAGAAGAGAAAACGGAGGGAATACATAAGCTAGGCTGAAAGACCAACGCACTACCAGGGCATCTATCAGCTCCCCCTGGGGATCCCTGGACCGGTATCTTGGAAGCTTGGCATTCTGATGAGAAGCCATGAGATCCATCTCTGGTCTGCTCCATCTGAGAATCAGGCTGGAAAATATCTCCGGAAGGAGTTCCCATTCCCTTGGATGAAATGTCTGCCTGCTCAGAAAGTCTGCCTCCCAGTTTTCCACCCCTGGGATGTAGATAGCTGACAGATGGCAGGAGTGAGACTCTGCCCACTGTATTATCTTGGCTACTTCTGTCATCGCTAAGGAACTCCTTGTTCCTCCCTGATGATTGATGTAAGCTACCGTCGTTATGTTGTCCGACTGAAATCTGATGAATTGGGCCGAAGCCAACTGAGGCCAAGCCCGAAGAGCATTGAATATTGCTCTCAACTCCAGGATATTGATGGGAAGTAGAGACTCCACCGGAGTCCATACATCCTAAGCCCTTAGGGAGTTCCAAACTGCTCCCCAACCTAACAGACTGGCATCCGTTGTCACTATCACCCATGAGGGTCTGCAGAAGCATGTCCCCTGAGATAGATGATCCAGTGACAACCGCCATAGAAGAGAATCCCTTGTCTCTTGATCTAGAAATATTAGAGGAGACAGATCTGTATAATCTCCATTCCACTGCCAGAGCATGCTCAATTGCAGAGGTCTGAGATGAAACCGTGCAAACAGTACAATGTCCTTTGCCGCCACCATTAATCCGGTTACCTCCATGCACTGAGCCACTGACGGACGAGGATTGGACTGAATGGCTCGACATGAATTCAGAATTTTTAACTTTCTGATCTCCATCAGAAAATCTTCATTGAAATAGAGTCAATTACAGTTCCCAGAAAGGGCATCCTTGTCTGAGGAACTAACTAACTCTTTTCCAGGTTTACCTTCCACCTGTGGGTTCTTAGGAAGGAAAGCACAATGTCGGTATGGGACCTTGCCAGTTGAAATGTTGAAGCCTGGATCAGAATATCGTCGAAACAAGGCGCCACTGCAATGCCCCGTGGCCTTAGAACCGCCAGTAAAGACCCCAGAACCTTTGTGAAGATTCTGGGTGCTGTGGCTAGACCGAAAGGAAGAGCCACAAACTGAAAGTGTTTGTCCAGAAACGCAAATCTCAGGAACTTGTAATGATCTCTGTGGATGGGAACATGAAGGTATACATCCTTTAGATCCACTGTCGCCATAAATTGACCCTCCTGGACCAATGGAAGAATGGTATGAATGGTTTCCATCTTGAAAGATGGAACTCTGAGAAACTTGTTTAGACTCTTGAGATCTAAGATAGGTCTGAAAGTTCCCTCTTTTTTGGGAACTACAAACAGATTTGAGTAAAACCCCTGTCCCTGCTCCTGAATTGGAACGGGACAGATTACTCCCATGGAGGAGAGGTCTCTTATACAGCGTAAGAACGCCTCTCTTTTTATCTGGTCTACAGATAATCGTGAAAGAAGGAACCTTCCTCTGGGGAAAGAATTTTTTAATTCCAGTTTGTATCCTTGAGACACTATATCTATTGCCCAGGGATCCTGAACATCTCTCATCCAAGCCTGGATGAAGAAAAACAATCTGCCCCCTGCTAGATCCGGTTCCGGATTGGGGGCCAACCCTTCATGCTGACTTGGGAGCAGCAGCAGGTTTCTTGGATTGTTTACCCTTGTTCCAAGACTGGTTGGGTCTCCAGGTAGATAGTTCCCTTCCTGATTAGAGGAGGAGGGAGTTGCCTTGAAAATTACTCTGTCGACCCCTCTGTCTGGATCTCTTATCCTGAGGGAGGAAATGACCCTTGCCCCCTGTGATGTCAGAAATAATTTCCTTCAATTCAGGTCCGAACAAGGTCTTCCCCTTGTAAGGAATAGCCAAAAGTTTAGACTTAGAAGATACATCTGCAGACCAAGATTTCAACCATAAAGCTCTGCGTGCTAAGATGGAGAACCCCGAACTCTTAGCCGCCAGTTTGGTAATCTGCAGAGAAGCATCTGTAATAAAGGGATTAGCTAATTTAAGAGCTTTAATCCTATTCTGTATTTCTTCCAAAGAAGTCTGTTTTAAGAGATTCCTCTAGAGCATCAAACCAATAAGCAGCCGCACTTGTGACTGTAACAATACAGGCTGCCGGTTGCAATAACAATCCCTGATGAACATAAATCTTCTTAAGTAAACCCTCTAATTTCTTAACCATAGGGTTTTTGAAATCACAACTATCCTCAATAGGAATAGAAGTCAGTTTAGCCAAGGTAGAAATAGCTCCTTCCACCCTAGGGACCGTCTGCCAAGAGTCCCTAATAGCGTCCGCAATAGGGTACATCTTCTTGAAAACCGGAGAAGGAGAGAGAGGAATACCCGGTCTCTCCCATTCCTTAGCAATAATCTCTGAAGTTCTTTTAGGAACTGGAAAAAAACGTCAGAATAAGCAGGAACTTCTAGATATCTATCCAGCTTACTCAATTTTTCTGGAGGAACCACAATTGAATCAGTCGTCCAGAGTCACCAAAACCTCCCTTAGTAACAAACGGAGGTGCTCAAGTTTAAACATGAAAGAAACCACTTCTGGATCTGTTACTGGCTAGACACTTCCTGAGTCAGAAAGTTCCCCTTCAGATAGGACCTCCATACCACCCAATTCAGATCTCTGTGAGGGTATATCTGAGATCGCCAACAGAGCATCAGAAGCTGTATTAACCCCATGGGCTTCCTTCCTTTTGCATTTACCTTGAAATACAGGAAAAGCAGACAATGCTTCAGAAAGTGTGGATGACATAACAGACGCAATGTCCTTTAAAGTAATTGCAGCAGAAGCTGCAGAGGTACTTGGCTCCACTTGAGCCGGCATTAAGGGCTGTGACGCTTGGGGAGAAAGGTGCGGCATACTCTGCATCCCATTAGTAGAACCCTGAGAACCATCCGCTGTAGACAATTTTTTATCAAAGAAAATTTGCTCTCTAAATTGAAGAGCCCTATCAGTGCATGCAGGACAAAAAGTAACCGGGGGTTCCATATTTGCATTTAAACACATGGAACACGTAACATTTTGAAGTGCTTCCATGTTAAAAAATAAAGCAAACAATACTGTGGTCATGGCTTCTGTAAGAAATAAGACAAATTTGTGCCAAAAAGAAAAAAGCAGCTCTAAAATTAATGCTGTCTGCAATCCCCTTTAAACTGTGTACTGTGCCTTTAAGAGTTTAAACATAAACCTGTTTATTAAACGAGGAAAGGAAAAAAACTAACAGTTTATTAAATGAAGTCCCCTCCGCCTCAACAGGTCTGCTGAGGCGCCTACCTTGCCCCCACAGAACACAGATCACTTTATCCAAGTATCTAGAACGGTCTCTGTTATGATCGTTCCATCATGCAATCGAAACTAGCACTTTCCGATCTAGCTGTGTGAAACTTGCGGCATATCCGAAGGACCAGGAAGTTCCGATGCCGGAATCACGTGAGAACACTAATGTGCGCTTACAAAGCGCGCAAAATTAAGCCCCGCCCTCGTGGGCGTAAAAAAACACCATATCCGAACCCGGACAAAAATAAAAAAACAATGTCAGGTAATTCAAAAACAGTTGCGTGTGCTAACTTTAGCCCTTACAGCCTGTTTAGTTCATAAACACACAGCACACAATAAACCGGTTTAACCCCTACATGCCCTATACCGGAATGACCCGGAATGAATGCCCCCAGCGTCATGCCCTCCAGGGAATAAAACGGATAACCATGTCATGTTGAAAAAAGACAAGGGTAACAGCACAGGGAGAAAAAACTTTAAACAAAATAAAGTAAAAGAGCCCCCATAACAGGTAATAAAATAGCCAGCCCATTCTGAGTTAAATCATCTCCCAGAAAATAAAAGGCTGCACATACCTTAAAGCTGAACGACAGCATGATCTCTCACAGGGTCAAGAATCCTTTACATTTCTTGTCATCCTGTGAAAACATGTAGGGCCTTAGTTAACATTTGCTAAGACCATCGTCAGGAGGGCAGCAAACATTATTATGGGAGGCGCAGTAAGCTTTGTCCCACCAGTTCCCAATGCTTTAAAGCCACCTGTTAGTTCTACTCTAGAGGCTGACAAGGAATACGGCTACACCCTATGAAAAATAGCACTCACTGGTACCATTTTAAAAACAATAAACTCTTGATTGAAGAATCTAAACTAACACCTCACTTTACCTCTTCCTATCACTAACACAGGCAAAGAGAATGACTGGAGTGGAAGGGAGGAGCTATTTATACAGCTCTGCTGTGGTGCTCTTTGCCTCCTCCTGCTGGCCAGGAGGTGATATCCCACAAGTAAGGATGAAATCCGTGGACTCATCGTATCTTAAAAAAGAAATAAGTTCATAGTAGTTAGAAACATCAACTAGATGTTCTGGGGAAGATAACAGCTGGATAGAAAAAGGAAGTTGTTGATCTGAGAGAATTCAAAGGGCTCTATTTGAACAAGCTCCGTATGGAGCTTGATGGCCCCTGTTTCTAGCGAGTCTTCAGACTCGCCAGAAACAGCAGTTATGAAGCAGTGGTCACAAAGACCGCTGCTCCATAACCTGTCCGCCTGCTCTGAGCAGGCGGACACACATAGCCACAATACAACCCGATTGAGTACGATCAGGTTGATTGACACCCCCCTGCTGGCAGCCTATTGGCCGCGAGTCTGCAGGGGGCGGCATTGTCAAAGCAGCTCTTGTGAGCTGCTGGTGCAATGCTGAATACGGCGAGCGCATTGCTCGCCGTATTCAGCGAGGTCTGGCGGACCTGATCCGCAGTATCGGATCAGGTCAACCAGACCTTGATAAACATACCCCAGAGAGTGCTGACAGTCATGGAAGGTCATAGCAGACATGGAGAGTTTTTCTATTTTATTTTTTAATAATTATCATCTCTCTCCCTTCTCATTCTTAAAGGGACATGAAACCCATATTTTTTCTTTCATGATTTAGAAAGAACATGCAATTTTAAACAACTTTCTAATTTACTTGTATTATCTAATTTGCTTAATTCTCTTGATATTCTTTGCTGAAAAGCATATCTAGATAGGCTCAGTAGCTACTGATTGGTTGCTTCACATAGATGCCGTGTGTGATTGCCTCTCCCATGTGCATTTCTATTTCTTTAACAAAGCATATCTAAAGAATGAAGCAAATAAGATAATAGAAGTAAATTTGAATGGTCTTTAAAATTGTATTCTCTATCTGAATCATGAAAGAAAATTTTGGGGTTTAATGTCCCTTTTACTATCTTTCTCATATCTCTCCTGTCATCAATGTCTCTTTATACTCTCCCTTCTCTCTCAGGCCATATCTTCTCTTTGCACTCTCTTTCCCCTCTCTCATATCTCTTCACCCTTTATTTTTTTTTATACATTCTCTCTTAAAGGGACACTGAACCCAAAAAAAATATTTCGTGATTCAGATACAGCATGCCATTTTAAGCAACTTTCTAATTTACTCCTATTATCAATTTTTCTTCATTCTCTTGCTATCTTTATATGAAAAAGAAGGCATCTAAGCTTTTTTCTTGGTTCAGAACTCTGGACAGCAGTTTTTGATTGGTGGATGAATTTATCCACCAATCAGCAAGGACAACCTAGGTTGTTCACCAAAAATGGGCCGGCATCTAATCTTACATTCTTGCATTTCAAATAAAGATACCAAGAGAATAAAGAACATTTGATAATAGGAGTAAATTAGAAAGTTGTTTAAAACTGTGTGCTCTATCTGAATCACAAAAGAAAAAATTTGGGTTTAGTGTCCCTTTAACTCTACCTTCTCCACTTTAACTTCTCTCTCATTTAAGCACTAATGGGGTCCTTACAGCCCTAGAACAATAACATATCCTTGCACTTTCATGGCTATATAATATCCCTTTAGATAATAGTTTTATCACATAGCCCAGAATGTGTGTTTCAGTGCTGCAAGACGAGCACTACCTGAAGCGCACAAAAAGTTCACTTCTAGCAAAGTTAACACTCGAGCTGGAGCGCCAAATAGTGCACCACTTGGAATTTCATTTTTGATATTCATTATCAAAATTACCTTCTGCATCTCCAAATATTTCACATTTGAATAAAGTTGCTTTTCTGTGCATAAAAAGTGTAATTAATGACATTCTTAGTTATGGACTCTTTTGTCCTTTTTGTAGACTTTATATACGTATACACTAGTTTACTGTATCTCTCTCTATAATTGTAGTGTTGTTGAGATATATATATATACAGTTGCAAGAAAAAGTATGTGAACCCTTTGGAATGATATGGATTTCTGCACAAATTGGTCATGTGATCTGATCATCATCTAAGTCACAACAATAGACAATCACAGTCTGCTTAAACTAATAACACACAAAGAATGAAATGTTGCCATGTTTTTATTGAACACACCATGTAAACATTCATAGTGCAGGTGGAAAAAGTATGTGAACCCTTGGATTTAATAACTGGTTGAACCTCCTTTGGCAGCAATAACTTCAACCAAACGTTTCCTGCAGTTGCAGATCAGACGTGCACAACGTTCAGGAGTAATTCTTGACCATTCCTCTTTACAGAACTGTTTCAGTTCAGAAATATTCTTGGGATGTCTGGTGTGAATCGCTTTCTTGAGGTCATGCCACAGCATCTCAATCGGGTTGAAGTCAGGACTCTGACTGGGCCACTTCAGAAGGCGTATTTTCTTCTGTTTAAGCCATTCTGTTGTTGATTTACTTCTATGCTCTGGGTCATTGTCCTGTTGCAACACCCATCTTCTGTTGAGCTTCAGCTGGTAGACACATGGCCTTAAGTTCTCCTGCAAAATGTCTTGATAAACTTGGGAATTCATTTTTCCTTCGATGATAGCAATCCGTCCAGGCCCTGATGCAGCAAAGCAGCCCCAAACCATGATGCCCCCACCACCATACTTCACAGTTGGGATGAGGTTTTGATGTTGGTGTGCTGTGCCTCTTTTTCGCCACACATAGTGTTGTGTGTTTCTTCCAAACAACTCAAATTTGGTTTCATCTGTCCATAGAATATTTTGCCAGTACTGCTGTGGAACATCCAGGTGCTCTTGTGCAAACTGTAAACGTGCAGCAATGTTTTGTTTGGACAGCAGTGGCTTCCTCTGTGGTATCCTCCCATGAAATCCATTCTTGTTTAGTGTTTTACGTATTGTAGATACGCTAACAGGGATGTTAGCATTTGCAAGTGACTTTTGTAAGTCTTTAGCTGACACTCTAGGATTCTTCTTCACCTCATTAAGCAGTCTGCGCTGTGCTCTTGCAGTCATCTTTACAGGATGGCCATTTTTAGGGAGAGTAGCAGCAGTGCTGAACTTTCTCCATTTATAGACAATTTGTCTTACTGTGGACTGATGAACAGCAAGGCTTTTGGAGATACTTTTATAACCCTTTCCAGCTTTATGCAAGTCAACAATTCTTAATCATAGGTCTTCTGAGAGCTCTTTTGGGCGAGGTATCATTGACATCAGGCAATGCTTCTTGTGAAAAGCAAACTCAGAACTAGTGTGTGTTTTTTATAGGGCAGGGCAGCTGTAACCAACACCTACAATCTCATCTCATTGATTGGACTCCAGTTGGCTGACATCTCACTCCAATTAGCTCTTGGAGATGTCATTAGTCTAGGGGTTCACATACTTTTTCCACCTGCACTGTGAATGTTTACATGGTGTGTTCAATAAAAACATAGCAACATTTCATTCTTTGTGTGTTATTAGTTTAAGCAGACTGTGATTGTCTATTGTTGTGACTTAGATGATGATCAGATCACATTTTATGACCAATTTGTGCAGAAATCCATATCATTCCAAAGGGTTCACATACTTTTTCTTGCAACTGTGTGTATGTGTATATATATATATATATATATATATATATATATATATATATATATATATATATATATATATATATATATATATATATATATATATATATACATACATACATACATACTGTGTGTGTATATATATATACTGTATGTATAGAGTGTATGTATATCTTTATCTCTCTATCTCTATCATTTATTTATTTTGAAGTGACATTTTGATTTATTTCCACAGGTACCCTGACAAATCTCTGGATGATAATTACTGTCGAAACCCTGACAGCTCAGAACGCCCTTGGTGTTATACTACAGATCCTAATGTGCACAGAGAGTACTGCCAGATCACCAAGTGCAGTAAGACGGGGATACCAGAGTGTTTGTTATTGTTTGTTTTTAAAGGGAAAGGAATCTCAATATTTTTCTTTTATAATTCAGAAAGAGCATGCAGTTATAACATTGTTTAAAAGCATTCTTAAAAAAACTGCAGCAATATAGTGTGCCACACACGTGCACCCTAATGAGCCTAACTACTTTCTTTTTAAAAAAAAAGGATACCAAGAGAACAAAGTAAATTTGATAATGGAAATAAATTGGAATTTAAATTTTACTATCTGAATAATGAAAGAAAAAATGTTGAGTTTCATGTGGCTTTAAAAGCAGAAGGGTTCTTTATTTGATGTGTATCCAGTGTTAATATTAATGTCCATTCTAATGAGGAAAGCATTGGGGTTGATTTATCAAGCAGCGGATGCTGCAATCTACCCCCAAAGTTTTAGGTCTGCCTGAAACATAAGTTAAGAAGCAGCGGTCACAAGAGCGCTGCACCTTAACTCATCCACCACCTCTAAGGTAGCGGACAGCAATCATACCGATCGGATACGATGGGGATGATTGGCACCCCCTGCTAGCGATTGGCCGCAAATGTGCAGGGGGCGGCACTGCACAAGCATTTCACCAGAAATGCTTGTGCAATGTTAAATGCAGACAGCGTATTTCGGGCAGACAGCAAAATGTCCTTAGAAGTTATCCAGTCTTTGAGGGTAGATCAATAAGAGAACCCATGAGAAAAAAAAAAGTGTATATATACACATTCTTGCATACATACACACTCACACTTATACACTCACTCATGCACACTCACACTTATACACTCACTGATACACACTCATACACACTCACACTTATACACTCACTCATGCACACTCACACTTATACACACACTCACACACACTTATACACTCGCACATACACACTTATACACTCGCACATACACACTTATACACTCGCACATACACACTTATACACTCGCACATACATACACACTTATACACTCGCACACATACATACACACTTATACACTCGCACACATACATACACACTTATACACTCGCACACATACATACACACTTATACACTCATGCATGCACACATTCTTAGATATACACTCACTCATAAACACTCACTCACTCATACATACACACTCACTCATACATACTTTCATACACACTTACACAAACACACTCACTCACTCATACACACATTCTTATACATACACACTCACTCATAAATACACGTATACAGGCATACACTCACTCATACACAGATACACTCACTAACACACAAACACACACTCACTCATAAGTACACACTTATACACACACTCATACATTCATACAAACACACATTCATGTATACACTTAGTGTTTTGCTTTAGTTCTTTGTCTTCTGTATATTTTTTCCAGTTGTCTGCACCCCTCGTAACCCTAATTCCATTCATTTTTGTTTCTCCATCCTCTGTTTCCTCTCTGGTTCCTTGAAGCAGAGAAGCAGCGTCAACGTAATGTGGAGGTGACAGGCTCATGCTTTAAGGAGCGAGGCGAGGGGTACCGGGGAAAGGCAAACACAACAACATCTGGTATCCCCTGTCAACGCTGGGACTCGCAGTCTCCTCATCAGCACCGCTTCCTACCTGACAAGTATCCATGCAAGTGAGTAACACTATTAGAACGAGTGAACACATATAGTTTTATCATGTTTCTAAAGCATGATAAACATTCTACCATGCCACCCTGTAGTAACTTTACGATTTCGTTTTTTCCAAAAGTTGAATACCTTTTTAAGTAATATTTATGATACTATTCCAACACTGAACTTTTCATTCAAAGAAACATGATATGTGTTGTGGTGGCCTTTTTTTGTGTCAAATAGAACATTGAGAAAGGCCTGTACTAAGGTGGAAACGTATTTGTGTAATTTTCCGTGTTCCTCACCCCTGGCACCTAAAGACAACGTATCCGGTTATCAGACAGGAAACAGGTGGATCATACACAGTTTCTATTACTGAGTTTTGGTGGCAGGTTATTGTGTTTAGGGTGGTTCCCTGTTTTTTTTTTTATCTATTAATAAAATTAGTGTTAACTTTGGAATCCATCATGTATGATATCTAGGTAGTGTTTACATCAGAAGTGCTTGGATCAGGACTTCAAGCTCTAAGAGTGGTCCTGGTTTTGGAATTATCCCTGCTAACTAGCTTGCATTGCTTTTTTGACAGTGGTAGTTTTAAACAAGGACCATTGATAGAGCGTGAAGACAAAATGTAGGCACCCATGTTCTACATCCATACCTAGTAGAAGCATTGATATTTTTGGTTGACAAATATAGTTTGTGTTTTATTAAATATAGATGTTCTTAAGATGTTTAGCATCACTGGCTGGGTTAGAAAATCTTTCTGAGAGTGCCTGTCCAAAATGCTTATAATCTAATCTTATAACAAATTATCTTGTATGGAGGTGGAACTAAATATGTTTTGCATTTTACCTTGTGTAAATGTGCCAAGGTTTGCTACACTTGATTTTGGCATTTTTTGTTGTATCCGTTACTGGATATCAGGAAGTCAGTGCCAGTTCTGTACACAGATTTAATAGGAAAATAGGTAGACTCTTTGTTTTTCTAGTGTAACTTTTCTCAATGCTATTTACACATTTCATTACAGTATTTGTCTTTTATTTTTATTTTACGTACTTTCCTATTTTTATCGGACAGATTACATTAGTATTTTATTGAAGGTGGGTTTTCTTTGTATAACTGCCAGCTCTCCAGGATCCCAGATGGATTTGTATTTTTCCTCAGGGTCTTTTGTAAGATATATAAAGACTCTTCTCTCCTTTTCAAAGTTTTAACATTTATTGGAACCAATAAATGTTAAAACTTTGAAAAGGAGAGAAGAGTATTTTTTGTATGCCTAGACACACTTATGACTCAGGCTCTAAGAAGTGATGTTAGAGTGCTAACTTTACATGGAAACGTATATAATATATGTGTGTGTATATATATATATATATATATATATATATATATATATATATATATATATATATATATATATATATATATATATATATATATTATTTTTTTATTTTTTTTTCTTCTACAAGATACGACGAGTCCACTGATTCATCCTTATTTGTGGGATATTATCCTCCTGCTAACAGGAAGTGGCAAAGAGCACCACAGCAGAGCTGTATATATAGCTCCTCCCTTCTCTCCACCCCCAGTCATTCTCTTTGCCTATACTAGTAAGTGAAAGAGGTGTTAAAATGATAGTTTTTAGTTTCTTCAATCAAGAAGTTTTTTATTTTAAATGGTACCGGTGAGTACTATTTTCCTCAGGCAGCATATAGAAGAAGATTTCTGCCCTGAGGTCTATGATCTTAGCAGTTGTCTCTAAGATCCATGTGGGTTCCCACAGAATGGCTGAAGAATACTAGAGAAATCTTCAGTGTGGGGAACGTTTTCATGCTAGAAGCATTGAGGTATGTTCAGTCATTTATTTCTGAGGAGACTGTGATATATCAGAACTGGCTGACACAGTTCCCAAAGAGGGAAGGGGTAAGCAGTAATCCTATAGACATAAGAAAGGGTATTACTGAAATCCTGTGTATTTATTTATTATCAGGGCTAAATGCAGCAAGAAATTATGGCAGCCTGTTTAAGACACTGGGGCAGCTTAACGGTTTTTATTGCAAAACGTTTATATAGCTGGTTGTTGTACATTGTGCTGGGGGTTCACATGGCGTTTATCATACATTTTATGAATGCTTATCCACATGGCTAGTTTTACACCGCTTTACATGCGGTTGTTTAGGCTAAGAGTACATCGTACATGATGGGCGGGGCCTAATTTTCACGCCTCAGATGCGCAGTTAGTTTGTCAAGAAGGACAGCAAACTTCAGCTTCGGTTGGGTCCAAACTGAGTGATTGTCTACCGGAGTGATATTGATCAGTTTGTCAGATCCCTGGGGGCAGGTAGGCACCACAGCAGAGCTGTGGCGAGGTGTAGGGGTTTGCTTAAGTTTTTTCATTCACGGTTTGGTGTTAAATTAATCATTTAGGAGGTTTAATTTGCCCTTGCTTGTGGTGCAATATCCGACTGCAATTTAGGATAGGAATACCTTAAAATTGAACGTTTGTTATAATTTTTAAGCAGATTTGGAAAAATTGTGCGCTTTTTTATTCTTAAAGGCGCAGTACTCATTTTTCAAAAATTTTGTTTTACTCAATAAATAAAGTGTTTAACGACTTTTGTAGTTATTACTAGCCTGTTCAACATGTCTGATATTGAGAAAAGTCAATGCTCTATGTGTTTAGAAGCCATTGTGGAACCCCCTCTTACATTGTGTCCTTCTTGTACTGAAAGGGCCTTACACTGTAAAGAAGTTCTCTAGCGATAATAGAGGTTTCAAAGATAATCTGATGGGCGGAGGCTCACTCTTGCCATCTATCAGCAATCTATATCCCAGGAGTAGAGAACTGGGAAGCGGATTTTCTGAGTCGTCAGACTTTTCATCCGGGGGAACGGAAACTCCATCCGGAGGTGTTTGCATCATTGATTTATCAATGGGGCACACCGAAATTGTATCTGATGGCATCTCGTCAGAATGCCAAACTTCCTCGTTACGGGCCCAGGTCAAGGGATCCCCAAGCAGTACTGATAGATGCTCTAGCAGTACCTTGGTCGTTCAACCTGGCTTATGTGTTTCCACCATTTCCTCTCCTGCCTCGTGTGATTGCAAGAATCAAACAGGAGAGAGCTTCGGTAATTCTAATAGCGCCTGCATGGACACGCTGGACTTGGTATGCGGATCTAGTGGACATGTCCTCTCTGCAACTGTGGAAACTTCCATTGAGATGGGACCTTCTCATTCAAGGTCCGTTCCAACATCCAAATCTAAATTCTCTGCAGGTGACTGCCTGGAGATTGAATGCTTGATTTTATCTAAGCGGGGATTCTCTAAGTTGATTGATACTTTGATTCAGGCTCGGAAGTCGGTCACTAGAAAGATTTACCATAAGATATGGCGTAAATATATTTATTGGTGCGAATCCAAGGGCTACTCATGGAGTAGGGTTCGGATTCCTAGGATTTTGTCCTTTCTCCAAGAAGGATTGGAGAAGGGATTATCAGCTAGTTCATTAAAGGGACAAATTTCTGCTTTGTCAATTTTACTATACAAGTGTCTGGCGAATGTCCCAGACGTTCAGTCTTTTTGTCAGGCTTTAATCAGAATCGATCCTGTGTTTAAACCTATTGCTCCGCCATGGAGTTTGAATTTAGTTCTCAATGTTCTTCAAGGGGTTCCGTTTGAACCCATGCATTCCATAGATATTAATCTTTTATCTTGGAAAGTTGTTTTCTTAGTTGCTATCTCTTCTGCTTGAAGAGTTTCTGAGCTTTCTGTGTTAGAATGTGATTCGCCTTATCTTATATTCCATTCTGATAAGGTGGTTTTGCGTACTAAACCTGGATTCCTTCCTAAGGTTGTTTCAAATAAGAATATTAATCAGGAAATTGTTGTTTCTTCCTTGTGTCCTAATCCTTCGTCTAAGAAGGAATGTTTGTTACATAACTTGGACGTGGTTCGTGCCTTGAAGTTTTACTTACAAGTGACCAAAGATTTCCGTCAAACATCTTCTCTATTCATTGTTTATTCTGGAAAGCGTAGGGGTCAAAAAGCTATGGCTACCTCTCTTTCTTTTGGCTGAAAAGCATCAGCCGCCTGGCAAACGATGCTTCTGTTGAACAGATTTGTAAGGCTGCGACTTGGTCCTCCCTTCATACTTTTTCCAAATTTTACAAATTTGATACTTTTGCTTCTTCGGAGGCTATTTTTAGGAGAAAGGTTCTTCAAGCAGTGGTGCCTTCCGTTTAGGTATCTGTCTTGTCCCTCCCGTTCATCCGTGTCCTGTTGCTTTGGTATTGTATCCCACAAGTAAGGATGAATCTGTGGACTCGTCGTATCTTGTAGAAGAAAAGGAAATTTATGCTTACCTGATAAATTGATTTCTTCTACGATACGACGAGTCCACGGCCCGCCCTGTCTTTTAAAGACAGAATTTATTTTATTTTCAAAACTTCAGTCACCTCTGCACCTTTTAGCTTTTTCTTTCTCTTCCTATACCTTCGGTCGAATGACTGGGGTGGAGAGAAGGGAGGAGCTATATATACAGCTCTGCTGTGGTGCTCTTTGCCACTTCCTGTTAGCAGGAGGATAATATCCCACAAGTAAGGATGAATCCGTGGACTCATCGTATCGTAGAAGAAATCAATTTATCAGGTAAGCATAAATTTCCATATATATAGGCAAACAGAAGATGCACTCACAGGTCTTTTTCACTCTCAAAAAAAGAGTGCATCTTCTGTTTGCCTATTCATCTATATCCTTGCACCCAGGCTGATGCCGAACAGGAGGGCTGAACTGGAATTTGCATATTTTATATATATATATATATATATATATATATATATATATATATATATATATATCTATATATATATATATATATATATATATATATATATATAAAAAGAAAAAAGGTGCAATATGTAAGTACAAACACACAATTTATTCACAGCTTTAACAATTTAAAACTCACAAAGATAACCTCAACGCAAATGAGGTATGATACAGGCACTGGAGAACCATCCAGGTCTCAAAAAATGATGTCCCTTAGTTGATGTCAACCATAGAAAGGATTTGTTTCAGGCGTCCAGGGGTTTCCCTTGTTAACACAGTGGGCTTCTTATCACCGTCAAAGGCTTTCAGATGTATAAGGGTTTAGCGTCCTGTGTAGCAGTCAAAGTACAAACATTCACACTATTTTGGTTCAGCTGTATGCGAGCATTGAAGCCGGCAGCTTGCATCAGCTGTCTGCGGTAGCGTGTGTGGTGGGTGTGGCCTTACGCGTTTCGTGAGGGTTCTCCTTACTTCGTCAGAGGCCCTGAGGAATGGCTAATAAAGGGATTATCTATCTTTTAAAACAATAAATATTCTGGTGTAGACTGTCCCTTTTAAAGGGACTTGAAACCTATTTTTTTTTTCTTTCACAATTCACATAGAGAATACAATTTAAAAAAACTTTCCAATTTACTTTTATTATCAAATTTGCTTTGTTCCCTTGTTGTTCTTTATTGAAGAGATACCTAGAAAAGTAATGTGCACATATCAGGAGCACTATGACAGGAAATAGCGCTGCCATCTAGGGCTCTTGCTAATTTATAACATTGTTGCAAAACTGCTGCCTTATAGTACTGCAGACACGTGCACACTTCTCAGCTTACCTTGCTGCTGCTTTTCAACAAAGGATAGAAAGAAATAAAATGAAGAAAATTTGATACTAGAAGTAAATTGGAAATTTGTTTAATATTATATATCTGAATCATGAATCAATTTTAAATAGAAACATTTTTACAATGTACTTCCATTAGGAAACAAATGCTTCTTGTAAAAGTTATTACTGTTTCGGCAGCATACGCACGTATGCTACAGATTTGAGGTGGTGTGTATTGTATCAGTAAACAGGGCCGGCCCTAGCCATTGCGGGGCCCAAGGCAGGATTCCAAAATGGGGCCCCCTTTCACTCCACCCATATCTCCGCCCATAACTCCGCCCCCCCCAACTCCGCCGACATTAAATATTTAATTTTGTGTCATGAAAGCCACTGCTGACTCCCTGACAAGGTATAGTGTTTGAATGCTGGTGCTGCACAAGGCATTCTCAGCATATTTGGATATGCGACTGGGGGGAAAAAGCAGTAATGACTTTTACTAGAAGCATTTTTGCTAGTGGAAGTATATAGTACATTACTAATATTCACAATTTACATGCACCTATGCAAATTTCAAATTTGACCTTCCTTTCCCTTTTAAAGAAGTCTGTCTGTCGCTACTGTCTTTGCTAGATGAGTATAGCCAGTTATTATCTGTAATTGCAGGGGCCTGGATGAAAACTACTGCCGTAACCCTGATGGTTCTGAAGCCCCCTGGTGTTTCACTACACAGCCTGGCATGAGGGTGGCGTACTGCTTCCAGATAAAGCGCTGCCCCGATGATGTGGAGCAGACAGGTGAGGGCATCTAGGTCATTGTGAAATGTTCTGGAGATATCCAACTCTATTTTTATTTTTTAATTTTATTTAAAGGGACTTTCTAATATTTTTTTTAATTTGTTGCATGTAATAGAGGATCTTGTAAAATGTATTACATTTGTTTTTCCATTTTTTTTTATATGGATGTTCCTCTGCAGAAAACGTTTGTTTGTATGCTTGTAGGGTATGTCACAGTCCACCAATTGAACTGAAGGGGTTTTCCTGGTTAGCCAATGAGATTTGTTTTTATTATTATTTGTTTTTTATTGTCCAAATTAATGCATAACATCGGATTAAGTAATACAATTCAATAGTACATAAGTATGTATAATACCACATAAGCATATTCATACAATTTGGTTTTTGGACATTACATTTTTTTTTAAATTCTAATAATAAACAACTAACAAAAACTAAACAAACAAAATGAAATGTAGGTATCAATGGTTGGTTTAGAACAAATCTGTTATACATGACAGTTCTGATTCCGGTTAAACAATGAAACATATGTGACTTTACATGTCAATTTCATGATACTCCGTTTGTAGTATTGTCTTATTAAATTAGGATCTAATTTAGGTCTATCGTACATTTAACGTGTATTTAACGTTTCTGAAATTTTGAAGCAATATAAGACTCCCAATAAAACATTCTATTATGATATATTTCACAGCGTCTGGTTTTAATGAAATGATATTCCTCCAAACTTAGCATATTATTACTTAAATCTATCTAATTGGTCACTGTGGGTATATCTACAGATTTCCAATTTCTAACTATCACGTACTTTGCAGCGTTACATAGGACATTAAGTAATTTCTTATGTTCATTTGGAATAGAATGTGGGAACCCATGGAATAGCCATATATTTGGTTGTAATGGAATGTTTTGTTTTTTTTCCGTTTTTTTTCCAAAAGAGCTTTATTGAAACATTTAGTGAACAGTTAGCTGGTCAATATACAATTTGCATATACAGAAATGAGCGCCTGAGATTTAACAAAGATAACATTTTTATATCACATTGGCAACTAGTGGAGAGTTGCAAAGACTCTGTCTTGTACAAGCGAGACAGGGTCCCACTCAGTGCAAAATGCCTATCTATTTCTGGCAGCTCTCTTTAAATTAGGTCAACATCAGTAACTGGTTTACAATCCACTATAAACAAAAAACAAGTGAGTTTTAGTATAACTACATGTAGCATCTTGCAGAAAATTAACTAAACGTGCATCAGTCACAGGTTTGCTTCAAATAAGTACAGTTGATTTCTTTTTATACACATATGTGTACCAGAGTGTATATAGGGGTGAACAATAGGTGTATACTAATGCAAGACAATCTATTCCGTGGGGTGTTACGACAGGGAAATATCGTGATATAGGTAAATGGGTGCTCTAAATTACTGAAACAAAGGTTCAGTTAGTGGGTAATCGGGCTTGTAGGTACTCTTCCCATATGAAGCATATTGAATAATAGTCCTCTGTGTGTTTTGTATGAGTATAGTGGTATTTTTCTAAATTAAGTGTGTGAGATACCAGGTTGCTCCAAACAGAGATATTTGGGAGTTCTGTTTTCTTCCAATTTAAGGGAATTAGTCTCTTGGCAGTATTGATCATAATTGTTAGTAGTGTGGATCTAAGTTTGCATTTGATTTTTGGGAGAGAGTTAAAGAGGAAGGTCCATATTGTGAAGGGGAGAGGGATATCTAGAACACGTGTGATTTCAATGGTGATTAGTTTCCAGAAATTTTCAGCTATGGGGCAGGACCACCATATATGAGTGGGGGTACCTAAATCTGAACAGCCTCTCCAGCACTCGGCAGGTGTGCCAGACAATAACTGGTGTAAGCGGTGTGGTGTGTAGTATCATCTGCTTAGAAGCTTCAGGTTAATCTCTAGCATTGAGATAGAAAATGAGGACTTGCTCATGCTGGCAAAGATATGCAGCCATTCTTTGTTGGTGCAGGAGTCACCTATTTCAGTTTCCCACTTTTTAACGTAATAGTAATAATAATAATAATCATTTGCAATTTATATAGCGCTTTTCTTCCTGTGAGACTCAAAGCACTTTACAAATATACCAACATAAGACATAAAAGTTAGGAGTTTCTGAAGGTCAGATAAGTGGACTGAATGCCTGATGGAAGAGGTGGGTCTTTAGCTTTTTTTAAAAGTCTGTAAGGACGGTGCGCACGGTAAAGAGTTCCAGAAAGTAGGGGCAGCGTGGCCGAATATTCTGGAGCCTGAGTTTTTCCTTATTCTTGGCACTGAGAGGAGGGATGTGTTGGCAGACCTAAGTGAATGTGATGGGATGTAGGGTGTCAGGAGCTCTTTCAGGTACTATGGGCCTTGGTTGTTTAAAGCTTTGAAGGTCAGCAGGCCAATTTTAAAATATGTTCGCCATTTAATTGGAAACCAATGCAGGGAGTGGAGAACAGGTGTTATGTGGCAGGAGCGAGTTTGATTGGTCAATAGTCTGGCTGCTGCGTTTTGTACTGTCTGAAGGCGATGGAGTTCTTTTTTTGGGAGGCCCAAGTAAAAAGTGCGTTGCAGTAATCTAGCCTAGAGGATACAAATGCATGGATTAATGTTGGCATATCATCCAGTGGAATTAAGTGTTGTATCCTGGCTATGTAAGATGGTAGAGTAGAAGCGTAGGATGAAAGGATCTGTTGATGTATAAGCGATAGTATACTTTTATTGGGGAAAGTGTGTATACACATGTTTTCAAAGGGCGGGTTAAAGATTTTTTATAGGGATGCGTCTGCAGATAATGCGTTAATTGCAAGTTCGTAAACCAACTATCGAATCGGGGTCCGAGTAAGGTAACAATTTCATTGTGTGGTTTCGGTTTGCCATTATGATGTAGTGTTTATCGGGACCATTTCTATCATGGTGGGATTGTCTGTTATATGTAAAAGAGAGTGAAGTGGGAACAGGGTATTTCCTACTAGTGGTGTTAACGGAGAGTATGTGCTAGAAAAGTGGGGAGATCTTTTGATGTGTTTATCCCACTGTTTGAATGTTTCCTTCACAGATATGGGAGCATTGAGGGGCAGACGTCTGATATTGGCAGGAAGCCAGCAGTGGCCTCCCAGATGGGAGTCGTTAGAAAGAGTGCGCTCAAGCATAACCCACTCTTTCGTACTGCTGTGTTTGCACCAATCAACTATTCTAGTTAAAAAAGCAGACAATCTATAGTACTGCAAATTGGGTACTCCTATGCCTCCTAGGTCTTTGGGACAGTATAAGGTGTTTGTAGCTATACGGGGTCTTTTATAGGACCATATAAAGGAGTTTAGCAATTTTTGAAGTTGGATGTAATTGAATGTTTTTATTCAGTATTCGGGTGGTTTCTGTAGCTATTGCTTTCCAGAAAGGAGTTAACTTGTGGCATGTCCACCAGACGTGTGCCATGTTTCCCACACCATTCTCAAATCTCCAGCACACCTTCTGCCTTTGTGGATATATCTTTTTGAGCCTGCTTGGTGTTAAATACCAACGATGCAGTATTTTAAAATTCATTTCTAAAATTCTACATGATACTGAGGAGTTTTTTATATTACTAAAAAATGTAAGGGATTCTGAGTGTGTTATATCTTTCTCTAATTCGTTACTCCAGGTGGTTAAAAATTGTGGAATATAACCCGGGTTTGTTTGCTGCAATATACCATATATAATGGAGAGAATTTGGCCCATATTTATCAAGCTCCGTTCGGAGCTTGAAGGGCCGTGTTTCTGGCGAGTCTTCAGACTCGCCAGAAACACAAGTTATGAAGCAGCGGTCATAAAGACCGCCGCTCCATAACCTGTCCGTCTGCTATGTGCAGGCAGACAGACATCGCCGGAAATCAACCCGATCGGGTTGATTGACACCCCCCTGCTGGCGGCCCATTGGCCGCGAGTCTGCAGGGGGCGGTGTTGCACCAGCAGCTCTTGTGAGCTGCTGGTGCAATGCTGAATACGGCGAGCGTATTGCTCGCCGTATTCAGCGAGGTCTGGCGGACCTGATCCGCAGTGTTGGATCAGGTCCGCCAGACCTTGATAAAAAGAGGCCTATGTGTTATCTTCCCGGTGTGTATACACAATTTCTCATAGTTTAAGAGTCTTAGAAGATTGAGTTCGTCTTTGTGTTAGTGATGTATGAGTGACACTGATGGTCCTTAAGAATGTTAATCCCTTATTTGAGAGGTCCTGTTGTGTATATTTGGTTGTTTTGGTGGCCAATTGGAATACGTCTAATGTTCTATTTGTGTCTTCTAAGGCTTTTTTAATATAACCCAGACCAAGTGTGAATTCTGGATTGTCAATAAGAGGAGTGAGTGGGGAGTATTGGGATGAGAGAAATGTGAATTCAACCCTAGCTCTGTTCCAAACAGTATTAGTTATTAACTCATTAAAAGAAGTATGTAATGACTTTTTGCCTATGACAGTCCAACACTGCGCTCCAAGGTGATCTGATTTAAAGATAGTATGTTCTAATTCTACCCACGCTTTGCTTTCCTTGTTATGGAACCAATCTACTATTCTCTGTAAAAATATTGCCACCCTATATTTTTGTAGGTCTGGAACCCCTAGTCCTTCCAAATGTGTGGGAAGGGTCATTATTTTTTTATTGATTCTGGCCTGTTTTTTGTCCCATATAAAATTCAATATTTGACGTTGCAACTGTGGGATGTATAGAGGAGTGATAGGTATGGGTAATGCCTGCATTATGTACAGTATTCTCGGCAACACGTTCATTTTTATACTATGTATTTTATCTAGCCAGGAGATCTTTCTGGATCTCCATCTTGATAACAGCCAATGAGATTTTATCCCACAGACCAGTTATGCTCTTCCTGCTCATGTCAGTGAAAAAAGGAGCTCTAACTTTACCTTTTTTTCCCAGAAAAACAAATATTTATAGATATATTTTTAAAGGAACAGCAGTCACAATTAAAATATTATCATTTCAATGTAAAACTATCATCAAATTTGCTTTGTCCTCTTGGTATCCTTTGTTGAAAAGCATACCTAGGTAGGCTCGGGAGCAGCAATGCAGTGCTGAGAGCTAGCTGGCGATTGATGGCTGCACAAATATCCCTCTTGTCATTGGCTCACCTGATGTGTTCAGCTAGCTCCCAGTAGTGAGCCGCCTTAGCTTTACAGAACAGAGGTAAATTGGAAACTTGTTTATCATTACTCTATCTAAAACATCACAATTCAGATTTGACTTTACTGTCCCTTTAAACGGTGCATTTTTATTTGAACAACATTTTGGGGTTTAATTTGCCTTTAACATTTATAGTGGGAGCGCACTAAAGTGTTTTGTTCTTTTTGTAGATTGTTACTATGGCAATGGGGAATTGTATAATGGGAAAGTGAGCAAAACACGAAAAGGAATTACGTGCCGGAACTGGGACGAACGAATGGACCAACTACAGTACGTCTTCTATATCCAGACTTAAGTCGTTATTTGAAGGGACAAAGCCAATAGAATGAGAGCTCAATCCTATTGGCTAATTGGAAAATTACCATCACTTTAAAGAGTGGTCTTATGTGAGCTCAGGAGCGTGCACGTGTCTTAAGCCAGCTGGTAGCAGTGTTTGCAACAATATTTATAGCGGTTACATACATAGTTGCAAACACTGCTGCCAAAAAAGTGTCTGTAGCTTTCTAGACAGCAGTGTTTGCAACTACATATAACATTGCTATAAACATTGTTGCAAACCCTGCTGCCAGATGGCTAAAGACACGTACACGCTCCTAAGCTCACATAGGATTACTCATTAATAGATTCCAAGAGAACTAATCAAAATTGATAAAAAATAAATTGGAAAGTTGTTTAAAATTACATGCTCTATCCAGTCCATTTAAGTTTAATTTTGACTTTACTTATTAGAGGATCGGAAATTAAGGTATTGATCGATTGTATGTTTTGTTGTTGTTTTTTTTATCTGGAACAAGTCAATTTGAACCATGTTGTGTAGGTTTGTTTACACTCTAAGCTGTAAATTTCTCGTTCCTCCATTCAGGGTATCGCTGGAGCAGTCCTCACTTGTACCGCTGGAAAACAATTACTGCCGCAACCCTGACCGAGACAGTCATGGACCCTGGTGTTTTACAATGGATCAAAATACGCAGTTTGATTACTGCGCTATCAAACCTTGCGGTGAGGGAAAAACTGCTGCGCTGTACTCACACTGGGACACTGGGACATTCGCTCTGTCACTATCTGATATATATATATATATATATATATATATATATATATTCTCAGTGTGCCTAATATTGTTTGCAAAAAGCTTGAGGTTAACTTACCATTAGGACAGCCTTATTCATATTTCTTTAAAAGTGAAGGTCCATTTTGATGAATTAGTGCCCAGTTTTTAATAAACCTATTAAAAACAAGGGCACTTTAATTCATCAAAATTGACATTTCACTGTTTTGTTCAAAAACGTACCTTTTAATCCTGGCAGCCGCTCCAGCACTTCCTCCGCCTGTCGCAAGCCGTCTTCGCGGGTCCAAAATGACAAATCTGGCTTCCTCCAATCACAGTGTTGCATCAGGCAAAGATTCCCCCGGGGGGAAGCTGTGATTGGAGGAAGCCTGATTCGTCATTTGTGACATCTGCAGAGGCTTCAGACGGCCGGGGGAATCGCTGGAGCTGCTGCCAGGATTGAAAGGTAAGTTTTTAAAGAAAACTGTGAAATGTCAATTTTGATGAATTAAAGTGCCCTTGTTTTTAATAGGTTTATCAAAAACCGGGCACTAATTCATCAAAATGGACCTTCATTTTTATGCAACTTTCTAATTTACTCCTATTATCAAATTTTCTTCGTTCTATTGCTATCTTTATTTCAAAAAGCAGGAATCTAAGCTTACAAACTGGCTGTTTTTTTGTTCAGCACCCTGGATAGTGCTTGCTGATTGGTGTCTGCATTTAGCCACCTATCAGCAAGCGCTACCCAGGTGCTGAACCAAAGATGGGCCGGCTCCTAAGATTAGATTCCTGCCTTTTCAAATAAAGATACCAAGAGAATTAATTAAAATTCATAATAGGAGTCAATTAGAAAGTTGCTTAAAATTGCTTGCTCTATCTGAATCATGAAAGAAAAAAATTGCATTCAGTATCCCTTTAATTCTAAAATGTAGACAAATTTTGGCTTTATCCCAGTGTGTTAGATTAGCATTGCAGTATCTGTTACTGCTATATCAGTTTTAAATTAAATAGCTTTTTTCTTTAGATTTTTTTTTTTAATTATTTTTATTTTATTTATTATTTAATTTTTATTAACATGTTGAAATGCTACTCTTTTATAGGCTAATAGATCTTTTTTTAGTACAATGTCCCTTTAAGATTGTTGGGCATTTACTTTAGTTAGTAGCCCTCTGAAGAATGCTTCTTTTATTTATGTACATTTGTAGAAATATGTTAGTTTGACTCACATACACAGAGCTACGTGCCCCTGTTATCTCACACAGAAATATGTCACTTAATTATGTAGCATTAAAGGGACACTAAACACAAAATACATTTCATGCACCTTACTATGGGTGCTGCCATTTTGGAACTTAGGTTTCACTGCAGGTATCTGAAGGAGAAGTGCTGCACATCTACAAACATGAAAGCACTGAAGAGCAGTGAATCCTAGTTTTCAATATGGCGGCACCCATGATTAGAGGAAGGCCAGGAATAACTTCAATACTGTGCTTATAAGTGTATTTAGTGTTTACTATCCCTTTAAGCATGCCAGTATCAGTCTCAGTATATTTAGTTATGTACAACATGACACATGCCTGTCACTATTGTATACATACAACTGTAAATTAGGCCACATACTGTTTTTTCATTGTAATTTACAATATTTCTGTTTCTGCAGATGGAGAGAAGCTTCTTACCTTAGAAGAAGCAGGTAAACCCTACGCCAGTTACACTATCTTTGAACTTCTCAGCACTGACTCCCAGCCATGCCCCCTCCTAAGCTTCTCAACACTGACCCGGCCATGCCCCTCCTGAGCTTCTCAGCACTGACCCCGGCCATGCCCCCTCTTGAGCTTCTCGGCACTCACCCCGGTCATGCCCCCTCCTGAGCTTCTCAACACTGACCTCCAGCCATGCCCCCTCCTGAGCTTCTCAGCACTGACCCCGGCCATGCCCCCTCCTGAGCTTCTCAGCACTGACCCCGGCCATGCCCCCTCCTGAGCTTCTCAGCACTGACCCCGGCCATGCCCCCTCCTGAGCTTCTCAGCACTGACCCCGGCCATGCCCCCTCCTGAGCTTCTTAGCACTGACCCCGGCCATGCCCCCTCCTGAGCTTCTTGGCACTGACCCGGCCATGCCCCCTCCTGAACTTCTCAGCACTGCCCCCGGCCATGCCCCCTCCTGAACTTCTCAGCACTGCCCCCGGCCATGCCCCCTCCTGAACTTCTCAGCACTGCCCCCGGCCATGCCCCCTCCTGAGCTTCTCAGCACTGACCTCCAGCCATGCCCCCTCCTGAGCTTCTCAGCACTGACCCTGGCCATGCCCCCTCCTGAGCTTCTCAGCACTGACCCCGGCCATGCAAGCTCATGAGCTTCTTAGCACTGACCCACAGCCATGCCCCCTCATGAACTTCTCAGCACTGACCCCTGGCCATGCCCCCTCCTGAGCTTCTTAGCACTGACCTGGCCATGCCCCCTCCTGAGCTTCTCAGCACTGACCCCGGCCATGCCCCCTCCTGAGTTTCTCAGCACTGACCCCGGCCATGCCCCCTCCTGAGCTTCTCAGCACTGACCCCAGCCATGCCCCCTCCTGAGCTTCTCAGCACTGACCCTGGCCATGCCCCCTCCTGAGCTTCTTAGCACTGACTCGGCCATGCCCCTTCCTGAGCTTCTTAGCACTGACCCCGGCCATGCCCCCTCCTGAGCTTCTCGGCACTGACCCTGGCCATGCCCCCTCCTGAGCTTCTTGGCACTGACCCGGCCATGCCCCCTCCTGAACTTCTCGGCACTGCCCCCGGCCATGCCCCCTCCTGAACTTCTCAGCACTGACCCCGGCCATGCCCCCTCCTGAGCTTCTCAGCACTGACCCTGGCCATGCCTCCTCCTGAGCTTCTTAGCACTGACTCGGCCATGCCCCCTCCTGAGCTTCTTACCACTGACCCGGCCATGCCCCTCCTGAGCTTCTCAGCACTGACCCTGGCCATGCCCCCTCCTGAGCTTCTTGGCACTGACCCGGCCATGCCCCCTCCTGAACTTCTCAGCACTGTCTCCCAGCCATGCCCCCTCCTGAACTTCTCAGCACTGACCCCGGCAATGCCCCCTCCTGAGCTTCTCAGCACTGACCTCCAGCCATGCCCCCTCCTGAGCTTCTCAGCACTGACCCTGGCCATGCCCCCTCCTGAGCTTCTCAGCACTGACCCCGGCCATGCCCCCTCCTGAGCTTCTCAGCACTGACCCCAGCCATGCCCCCTCCTGAGCTTCTCAGCACTGACCCTGGCCATGCCCCCTCCTGAGCTTCTTAGCACTGACTCGGCCATGCCCCTTCCTGAGCTTCTTAGCACTGACCCGGCCATGCCCCCTCCTGAGCTTCTCGGCACTGACCCTGGCCATGCCCCCTCCTGAGCTTCTTGGCACTGACCCAGCCATGCCCCCTCCTGAACTTCTCGGCACTGCCCCCGGCCATGCCCCCTCCTGAACTTCTCAGCACTGACCCCGGCCATGCCCCCTCCTGAGCTTCTCAGCACTGACCCTGGCCATGCCTCCTCCTGAGCTTCTCAGCACTGACCCCGGCCATGCGAGCTCATGAGCTTCTTAGCACTGACCCACAGCCATGCCCCCTCATGAACTTCTCAGCACTGACCCCTGGCCATGCCCCCTCCTGAGCTTCTTAGCACTGACCCGGCCATGCCCCCTCCTGAGCTTCTCTGCACTGACCCCGGCCATGCCCCCTCCTGAGCTTCTTAGCACTGACTCCCAGCTATGCCCCCTCCTGAGCTTCTCCGCACTGACCCCGGCCATGCCCCCTCCTGAGCTTCTCAGCACTGACCCCGGCCATGCGAGCTCATGAGCTTCTCCACACTGACCCCGGACATGCCCCCTCCTGAACTTCTTAGCACTGACCTACAGCCATGCCCCCTCCTGAGCTTCTTAGCACTTACTCCCATCCATGCTCCCTCATGAGATTCTCCGCACTGACCCCGGCCATGCCCCCTCATGAGCTTCTTAGCACTGACCTCCAGCCATGCCCCCTCCTGAGCTTCTCAGCACTGACCTCACGCTATACAACCTAAAGAGCTTCTCAGCACTGACCCCCAACCATGCCACCTCCTGGGCTTCTCAGCACTGACCCCCAGCTATGCCACCTCCTGGGCTTCTTAGCACTGACTTCCTGCCATGCCACCTCCTGAGCCTCTCAGCACTGAGCCCTTGCCATGCCACCTCCTGAGCCTCTCAGCACTGAGCCCTTGCCATGCCACCTCCTGAGCCTCTCAGCACTGAGCCCTTGCCATGCCACCTCCTGAGCCTCTCAGCACTGAGCCCTTGCCATGCCACCTCCTGAGCTTCTCAGCACTGACTCCCTGCCATTTAGTCTCATTTCTGCTCAATCCTTCCAATTTATTTCTTCATGTCTCAACACTACTTGGCCCTGTCTCCCTGAAACCTCCCAACCATATGTGAGTATGTCTCATACCCAGTGCTACCTACCCAGTTCTTGGTTTTGCCCAATTGTGTGCATTCTACAGACTTATAGGCTGTACCACATCATGATTAGTGTCGTCAACCATTCAAAACTGCTCCCTACTGACGGAACCTAACACTACTCAGAGCTGCCTCTTGAGGCCACCCACTACTGCTATTTGCCTCCCCAAAACCATTCAGCTCTACAACAACACAGAATGACCCTACAGCCTCAATGCCTCCTGCCCAGCCAAAACATTACCTACCAATCTGAGAAAGTGTGCCTGGTGGCACAGGAAACGCGTCAGATCTGTCCAGTTGGTATGACAAGACAACGAATAAGATGTATATACATTGTCTACAAAAATGTATAGACTTTTTTTTTTTTTTACCTGCAAAAAAGTGATGTCTTTAACTCTTCTCATATTTGCATTGACAAAACATTACCTAGCCCAGCCTCTCTTGCAGTTCCCAATCCCAATTTCCATCCCTGTCACATTAAAGGAATAGTCTATTCAAAATTAAACGTTTATGATTCAGATAGAGCAGCAATTTTAAGCAACTTTCTAATTTACTCCTATTATCTAAATGTAGCCACCAGTCTGCAAGCGCTACCCAGGTACTGAACCAAAAATGGGCTGGCTCCTATGCTTACATTCAAATAAAGATAGCAAGAGAACAAAGAAAAATTGATTATAGGAGTAAATTAGAAAGATGCTTAAAATTGCATGATCTATCTGAATCATAATAGTTTAAAGGGACAATAAACCCATTTTTTTTTTCATGATTCAGATAGAGAATACCATTTTAAACAACTTTCTAATTTACATTTATTATCAAATTTGCTTCATTCTCTTGATATGCTTTCCTGAAAAGCATATCTAGATAGGCTCAGTAGCTTCTGATTGGTGGCTGCACATAGATGCCTCATGTGATTGGCTCACTTGTGTGCATTGCTATTTCTTTAACTAAGGATATCTAAAGAATGAAGCAAATTAGATGATAGAAGTACATTAGAATGTTGTTTAGAATTGTATTCTCTGTCTGAATCATGAAATAATTTTTTGGGGTTTAATGTCCCTTTAATTTTGACTATACTATTTCTTTAATGCTTTTTCAGAATGCCCACTTCACTGTACAAAGTACTGGCATCCAGATATCTAGTTGGATTCACTAGCACATTCCCTTATTTCTGCAGCACATTCAAGAAAGGATGGAGAAGTTAAGTTAATGAATGACCTTTGTCGAATAACCTAAGAATTAGTAAAACTGGAGGGGGTGTTAGTGAATCTCTACCTCTGTTACAGCAAACCTAACCTCTTCAAGACTTTGAAATGCCACCACCAGCCCTGCCCTTTATACATAAATAATTTCTGCTAACTTCTCCCTGATTAAACCTCCTGCTCTCTACTGGGACACTCAGCCCATTTTTGTTTCCACTTAATCTCTTATTTGCCTGCAGAAAAAATTGAATTTGATTCCTGTGGCAAAAGGAATGACCGTCTCAGCAAACTTGGCCGTATAGTGGGGGGTGTAGCAGCTCAGCCAGGCAACTCTCCATGGACTGTGAGCCTACGCAACAGGTAAGGGAGTGAAGTGCTACATTTACATAAAAGTATATTTACCTAACATCTGCCAAAGGAAGCAGAAAGTCGCTTTGTCGCCATCTTGCTTCCTTCTCGCTAGTAAGATATGGGTTAATCAGAATTATTTAAAAAGACAGAAAAATCTATATGGTAATAAAGAAACAATAAATCCAAGTTAAACCAATTCTTAGTATAGTCAAATGCTTTTCCCAGGCATTGTTTTTAAATTAATTTTACAGTTTTTGTTTCTTTACCACCTCTATTGGAAGTCTGTTCCATGAATCAACCATTGTATCTGTATCAAATTGCTTCTGAACCTATTACCCTTCAACATTGGGTCATGACTCCTTGCTATGTTTGTAAAAAAAAAAAAAACTTTCATTCTTAGCTTTATAAAAGAGACAGTAAAGTCAAAATTAAAGGGACACTGTACTGTAAAATGTTCTCCCTTTTAATGTGTTTCATGTGATATATTTTACCTGCTGGAGTGTATTAAATGGATTACAGATCACTTGTTTAGCTTTGTTTTGTCATTTGAAATAGCTGTGTTTGCCTGTCATATCTCCACCTATACTGAAAATGTAAATACTTTAGTACTGGTTATAGAAAAGCTATGTAAACATAACTAGGAGAAAAAATACAGTCCCAGTAGGGGGGGGTAAGAGAGATAAATGTTGATTTTGTTCTCTCTAAGAGCCTGATGAGATCTAAAATGATCCTCCATCACTGCGAGATCCCTAGTGAAATTCTTTAAAGGATTTTGCTTTACTTATCTAAGGGGCGTTCCCTGCATTTCTGTATGCAAAGGAAAGACAAGCCCAGTGCAGTATAACACTGCATGACATCACAGTTCTGCTGCATTTACACGTTGTGCTTTGTATTTTATATTAATATATATCCCACCTGCATTGTGAGGATGATTATAGCTGCTGCCTCATTTACATAGCTTTTTCTATAGAAAATACTGTAGTATTCATATTTACAGAATGGGTGGTAATTTCTGGAAGAAAAGTAGCTATATAAAATAAAGGTAAATAAGGTATAGTGTTCCTTTAATATATCTGAAGGTTTCTCTCATCTCATCTCATCTCTCTCTCCTTTCCTCTAAGCTTACAGTGTTGGTATTGCCGCTTTAAAAAGGGACACATATGAAAAATGCATATAAAAGGGCTTTTTTTCAGGGCTGTTTAAAGAAATGTTTTATATAAAAACCCTGACATATGTATTTTTCATATATGTCCCTTTTTAAAGCGGCAATATGTTCACCCTATCTAAGCTATACATATTTAGGTCATGAAACAGTTATACGTTTTCTCTGATTCTGTCTTTACAGAGAAGGGAAGCATTTCTGCGGGGGATCACTGGTAAAGGATAACTGGGTGATCAGCACACGACAATGCTTCACATCCTGGTGAGAACAAAACTAACCCTGATTTCTACTCCCCACGCACACTACATCGGTACAACCAAGCTAAAATGTCCTCTCCTGTAGGGTTGGTTCTAAACACCAAAAATAGAGTAAGGTGTCCTGCTCTGGAATTTACCAATGTGTTTAACTTCTTTGCGAGTTCAATTTACGTTCACTACTTCCTCATTAAAGTGAAGATCAATTTTGATGAATTAGTGCCGTTTTTTAATAATCCTATTAAAAACAAGGGCACTTTAATTCATCAAAATTGACATTTCACTTCTTTTCTTCAAAAACTTACCTTTTAATCCTGGCAGCCGCTCCAGCACTTCCTCCGCCTGTCGCAAGCCGTCTTTGCAGGTCCAAAATGACGAATCCGGCTTCCTCCAATCACGGTGTTGCATCAGGCCAAGATTCCTCCTGGGGGGGAAGCCATGATTGGAGGAAGCCGGGTTCGTCATTTCCGAATCGCTGGAGTGGCTGCCAGGATTAAAAGGTAAGTTTTTGAAGAAAAGAAATGAAATGTCATTTTTGATGAATTAAAGTGCCCTTGTTTTTAATAGGATTATTAAAAACCAGGCACTAATTCATCAAAATTGACCTTCACTTTAAAGGGGCATACATCTAAATGTTTTACTTTCAGGATTCAAATAGAGTGTACAAATTAAATTTGAAAAAAAAATCAAATTTTCTTGTATTGATAAAGTGATATATAGCATACAAAGAGATTAGCGCTCTACCAGGAACGAACAACAGCTCAGTGGCTTGTTCTATTGCGATTTACCACCCGGAGGCAGCCTCTTTTAGACCAGTGTGCTTTTCACAGAAGAAAACTTTCCTGAAGTATATCAGTCTGATCCCGCCAAGTAAGGTCAGTCCAGCCCCGAAATACCAGGCAATTCTCCTCTGAACAAGGAACATGACAACCCCAGACGATCGTTTCGGCCTTCTATGGGCCTCGTCAGTGAGGTGCAGCCACATTCCTCTAAGCACACTGGGCAAGGAGTCCACGTCTGGTTTCCCCCATCACCCATAGGGAGACTTCCCCAGGGTCATAATAATTTGCATACAAAGAGAGAAGCGCTCTACCAGGAACGAACAACAGCTCAGTGGCTTGTTCTATGGCGATTTACCACCCGGAAGCAGCCTCTTTTAGACCAGTGTGCTTTTCACAAAAGAAAACTTTCCTGAAGTATATCAGTCTGATCCCGCCAAGTAAGGTCAGTCCAGCCCCGAAATACCAGGCAATTCTCCTCTGAACAAGGAACATGACAACCCCAGACGATCGTTTCGGCCTCCTATGGGCCTCGTCAGTGAGGTGCAGCCACATTCCTCTAAGCACACTGGGCAAGGAGTCCACGTCTGGTTTCCCCCATCACCCATAGGGAGACTTCCCCAGGGTCATAATAATTTGCATACAAAGAGAGAAGCGCTCTACCAGGAACGAACAACAGCTCAGTGGCTTGTTCTATGGCGATTTACCACCCGGAGGCAGCCTCTTTTAGACCAGTGTGCTTTTCACAGAAGAAAACTTTCCTGAAGTATATCAGTCTGATCCCGCCAAGTAAGGTCAGTCCAGCCCCGAAATACCAGGCAATTCTCCTCTGAACAAGGAACATGACAATCCCAGACGATCGTTTCGGCCTCCTATGGGCCTCGTCAGTGAGGTGCAGCCACATTCCTCTAAGCACACTGGGCAAGGAGTCCACGTCTGGTTTCCCCCATCACCCATAGGGAGACTTCCCCAGGGTCATAATAATTTGCATACAAAGAGAGAAGTTCTCTACCAGGAACGAACAACAGCTCAGTGGCTTGTTCTATGGCGATTTACCACCCGGAGGCAGCCTCTTTTAGACCAGTGTGCTTTTCACAGAAGAAAACTTTCCTGAAGTATATCAGTCTGATCCCGCCAAGTAAGGTCAGTCCAGCCCCGAAATACCAGGCAATTCTCCTCTGAACAAGGAACATGACATAAAGTGATATATAACAGTCTCTTTCATTACTGTAATAAAATAGCACTAATCGGTTGGTCAGTGGCGTATTAAGGTTTGGTGCTGCCCTAGGCACTATTCCCCCCCCCCCCCCCCCCAAGGCATTTTTTGGCTATAATATTTTTTTGGTCAGGGAGTAATGTGAATTTGTTATCTTATTTCCAAAATAAATGTTCACACAAACAGATACATACACTCACACTTACGCACAGTCACAAACACACACACAGTTACTCACACACACACACACACACACCGTCACTCACACACACATACACACAGAGTCACTCTCACACTCACACACAGAGTCACTCACACACAGTCACTCACACTCACTCACTCACACAGTTGTACACATACACACGCACGTGCACATAAACACACAGAGTTATACACATACATACACACACATCTATCTGTTTTGTTTTTTTATATATATTACAGCAATAAACACAGACTTACTTGAAACAATACTTCTGAAAATACAATACTGAATGCAGAAAGTCAACGGAAATAAAGACAATAGCTAGCTGACTAAAAGAGAGGTTCTGAGCTACCTCTAAACTGTAAGCTCCATGGGCAGCCTCTTATTATACCCCCTAGAATGTAAGCTCTTTGGGCAAAATCTCCATTAGATACCTGTATAATACTTGTAAAATAATTGTAAGCGTCTTACAAATATAGCCACAAAAAAAGTGCTGCCGCCCTAGGTAAGTGCCTTGTTTACCTAGACCAAAATACTTTAAAAGGATTTTACCTTTTATTACTTTTTTAACGTTTCACTCCCTTTAATCTCCCAATAAAGCAGTATAGTGCCCTGTACCCTGTTTTTGAAAAAAAATTGAAGTCCCCATTTTTCCACTTGGAGGAATATTAACCCCCAAAAGTGCCATATCCGTCTAACCTAGAAGACAAAAAGCACTTACCTGTGGAGTACAGCTGCAGTGCAGGAAGAGGTTCTCAGGTATGACAGACTCAGACAAACTCTGAAAGGGACCTGAAGAGAGAAGAAAAGCAGAGTAACCAACCCTGGTTTTCTATACATGGGTTAGCATAAATGTTGGAAGAAAAGCAAGGACTGCCCTGCCGACTTCCAACAGCTAAAAGCCACCATAACTCTTACTAAAGAGGATTACATGGACTCAGTTTGGAGGGAAAACTACCTATTAAAGGATTAATTTTATTCAGACGCCATCTTCACACACCTCCATGATGTACAAAGGCAAAGAATAACTGGGGATAATGGGAAGTGGGAGGGATACTTATAGCTTTGATGGGGTGTTCTTTGCCTCCTCCTGGTGACCAGGAGTTGAATTCCCACTAGTAATTAGAATGGATTTGTGGACTCTCCATGCCATTGGAAAGAAAAGAGATTTAACTGACTCTGAAAAGTCAAAAAAATTTTAAAAGTCTTTCAGAGGGATGCAGCACTCTTGAAATTGCTAAGATATTGGGGCGTGATCACAAAACCTTCAAACGTTTTATTGCAAATAGTCAAGAAATAGAAAAAAAAGATGCAAACTAACTGCCAAAGATTATAGAAGAATCAAAAGTGAAGCTACCAGGAACCGATTATCCTCCAGTGCTATCATATTCCAGAACTGCAACCTACCTGGAGTGCCCAGAAGTACAAGGTGTTTAGTGCTCAGAGACATGGCCAAGGTAAGGAAGGCTGAAACTCGACCACCACTTAACAAGACATATAAGTTGAAACATCAAGACTGAGCCAAGAAGTATCTGAAGACAGGTTTTTCAAAGTTTTTATGGACTGATGAGATGAGTGACTCTTGATGGACCAGATAGATGGGCCAGGGGCTGGATCAGTAACAGGCACAGAGCTCCACTTCGACTCAGACGCCAGCAAGGTGGAGGTGGGGTACTGGTATGGGCTGGTATTATTAAAGATGAGTTAGTTGGACCTTTTCGGGTTGAAGATGGACTCAAAATTAACTCCCAAACCTACTGCTAGTTTTTAGAAGACACGTTCTTCAAGCAGGGGTACAGGAAAAAGTCTGCATCTTTCAAGAAGACCATGATATTTATGCAGGACAATGCTCCATTGCATGCATCGAAGTACTCCACTGCATGGCTAGCCAGTAAAGGCCTTAAAGATGAAAGAATAATGACATGACTCCCTTCCTCACCTGACCTAAACCGTATTGGGAACTTGTGGGCCCTTCTTAAACGGGAGATTTACAGTACAGTACACCTCTCTGAACGGTGTCTGGGAGGTTGTGGTTGCTGCTGCGCAAAAAGTTGATTGTCAACAGTTCAAGAAACTGACAGACTCCATGAATGGAAAGCTTATGACTGTTATAAAAGAAGGGTGGCTATAGTGGTCACTGTTTTTTTTTTTTTATTTTGTGGAAATGTCAGAAATGTTTATTTGTAAATTATGAGTTTGTTTATTTAGTTGCATAATAATTCTGCCCACTAATAGTTACCCAATGTTACGGTACCAACAGTGTCCTGCATAGGGAATCAGCAATTCACAACCCAGCCAGTTTCAGAAAAAAACAGAATGTCATTTATTAAAGGCTAGATGCCTAATATTTATACAGGTTTGACCCCAGATGGGGGGGTTGAAAGACTCTTGTACATTTAGATAAAAAGGGGAAGACGCCCTTTTATGAAACAGTAGAATTACATTACTTAAATACTTTACTTAGGCAGATAACAACTTAAACACATTTGGCTTGTCTTATCACCTAGCGTCTGCTCTCTGAGGGTGATTAAACAATGGCCTGTTTATTACTTAAATGTAATTATAGCACACAATAGCTGAGGCCAGCAACTCTGTCTTTAGAAATTAGTTTCTTAGCTAAACACAATTAACTCCTTCAGTTCTGACAGAAGGGTCTGTCACATATCTCCCCCCTTGTGGAACACTCCGGCAGACCCGGCTTGACCCTTTGGCGGGTCAACCTGGGGATGACCGGACTAGGAGGTGGTAGGCATGTCAGTTTGCCAGGACAATCCATCTGTATTCCCGTTATGAGAGAGAATTCCTGTCCATACAAAGAAGGGTTCAACTTCCTCAGTGCCCAGACTAGGGCTAAACAGTCCTTCAAAATCCCATCAGCTTCTTTACGAGTTTTCTGTACCTGCTCTTTATAGGTATCCACAATCCCTTCATACTGACATAGGGTGCCCTTGAGTTGCTGCACCTCACTATGAGCCAGCGTCAGCTTCTCCTCAAGTGTCGCTAAGTTTGTCTTTAATGTTTCATGTCCCACTCTCAAGCTGGTGTTTTCTGCAGTCTGTCGGTGCAGCTTGTCTAGCAGAGATTCACGTTCTAAACGTGCTTTTTCCTCTGCGCTCCTCTTCTCCTTCATCAGCGCATTGTAACGGGACTTCCACGTATCAATAGCGGATAGAGATTTACTGAGCTCAGCGTCCTGGGGCTTAGCAGCAGGGGGGTCAGTCTCTGCTGCACGGATCTGAGCACGGGTAGTCACAGGGTTAACATCAGCGGGACCCATGGGAGCATAGGCAGAAACAAGGGGAGCCAAGTCATTTCCAAGAAGAACATCAGCAGGTAAGTCCTTCTTGACCCCCACATTCACAGGTCTAGTGCCCACTCCCCAATCCAAATGTACCCTGGCAACAGGTAGGCTGAACGCATCGCCCCCTGCTACCCTCACAGCCACAGTGTCTCCAGTGTACTGTTTCTCAGACACCAAGTTCTTTTGAAGCAAGGTCATGGTAGCACCAGTATTCCCCGTAGACCACTGACCTTCTTCCCATTCACTTTAACCAGTTGCCGGTTATTCCGGTGGGCAGCTTGCACAAGGTCTGCCTCATGTAGGATGCTCCAGCATTCTTGCGCCTCTACGTAGCGGGCCGCAGGCTGAGGGTTACGTGTGATTCCGCCGGCAGGTCTTCTCCAGGACTGTGCTTGGTTCGCTGCATTTAGGGGACACTCTGGTCTTTTGTGCCCTAGTTGCTTACATCCAAAGCACCAAATCGGTTGTGAGTAGCCCCGCGAATTGAACCGGGCTCTCTGAGGGTAGTTCGTGGCCAGAGGCCGTGTAGTATAGCGGTGCGCCGGGGGTTGGTAACTGGCAGCTGCTGGGGTGACTGGGGGTCTGTACTCCACTCTAGCAGGGGGCTTAGTGGTAGAAGTGTCCAGTTTGCGGGCATCCGTATACTCATCTGCCAAGCGAGCCGCTTCATGCAGGGTGGAGGGTTTACGGTCCCGAACCCACTCTCGAACTCCTGCGGGTAACTTGTCGAAGCAATGTTCCAACAGGAATAGCTGCAGCACCTCTTCCCCAGACACGGCTTGGCACCCCGCTATCCAGTGAGCTGCTGTGCGGTGCACCTTACATGCCCACTCAAGGTAGGAATCTCCAGTTAATTTAACAGTGTCTCTGAACCGCCTCCGGTATGCCTCCGGTGTAACCGCATACCTGGAGAGCAGAGCCTCTTTTACAGTATTATAATCCCCGACTTCCTCATCTGGAATGGCCCGAAAAGCCTCACTGGCCCGGCCGGATAATTTTCCGGATAATATCATGACCCAGTCCTCTGCGGGTACCTTGTGTAGTGCACATTGCCTCTCAAAATCCGCAAGGTACCCATCAATCTCTCCTTCTGTTTCCAGGAAGTTTTTAAAAGCTGCAAAATTTACTTTTCTCTTTTCCACTGGGTTTGCTGCAGCGCAGCTTTGGCGAAGTAGGTTGGCCTCCACAGCTGCTATGACCCGGTCGATAATTTCCGCAGATGGGTTGGGGCCATAATGTGCCAGTCTTATTTTAACCGCCCGATCAAAGCTTGCTTCTGCGGGGGTTCTGTCTGCTATGCTGGGCCCATTGGTTCCTTCTGTCCCTGGTACTCTTTCCATGTTAGTCAGTATTGTAATAATCCCCCTCTTCCTGAGGTTACTGGCTTGTGTAGTTGCTCTTCTAGGCGATAAGGTTCATTCCGTCGCTTGCCACCAATGTTACGGTACCAACAGTGTACCAAGGGTTAATACCAGATGAACAATGTCCTGCATAGGGAATCAGCAATTCACAACCCAGCCAGTTTCAGGTTTAAAACAGAATGTCATTTATTAAAGGCTAGATGCCTAGTATTTATACAGGTTTGACCCCAGATGGGGGGGTTGAAAGACTCTTGTACATTTAGATAAAAAGGGGAAGACGCCCTTTTATGAAACAGTAGAATTACATTACTTAAATACTTTACTTAGGCAGATAACAACTTAAACACATTTGGCTTGTCTTATCACCTAGCGTCTGCTCTCTGAGGGTGATTAAACAATGGCCTGTTTATTACTTAAATGTAATTATAGCACACAATAGCTGAGGCCAGCAACTCTGTCTTTAGAAATTAGTTTCTTAGCTAAACACAATTAACTCCTTCAGTCCTGACAGAAGGGTCTGTCACACCCAATAATTGTGCACACATCGATATTCTCCTAAGAAAGCCAAAACCTCACTTCCACTTTCTTAAATATTCAGGTTTGAGGTTTATTAACATTTTGTATTGAACAAGAGCACTGTAGTAATAATGAAATTAATGCTCAAAAAATACAGCTTGCCTAATAATTGTGCACACAGTGTAATTTGCTTCATTTTTTTAGATATACTCTGTAGAAGAAATAGCAATACACATGGTTGAGCCAATTACACAAGGAATCTATGTGCAGCCACCAATCGTCAGATACTGAGCTTATTTAAATATGGTTTTCAACAAAGGATATCAAGAAAATGAAGCAAAATAGTTAAGAAAAGTAAATTGGAAAGTTATTTAAAAATTGATGCTCTTTCTAAATCATGAAAGAAAACAATTGGGTTTCATGTCCCTTTAAAGTTACAGTCAAGTAAAAATTAAACTTTCAAAATTCAGATAGGAGATGCAATTTTAAACATCTTTCCAATTTACTTTTAGCATCAAATTTGCTTTGTTCTATTGGTATTCTTTGTTGAAAGCCAAAGCTAGGTAGGCTTGTATGCTAATTTCTAAGCCCTTGAAGGCTGCCTCTTATCTCAGTGCATTTTGACAGTTGTCACAGCTAGACAGTGCTAGTTCATGTGTGCCATATAGATAACACTATGCACACTCCTGTGGAGTTATTTAAAAGTCTGCACTGATTGGCTAAAATGCAAGTCTGTCAAAAGAACTGAGATAAGGGAGCAGTCTGCAGAAGCTTAGATACAAGGTAATCACAGAGGTAAAAAAGTGTATTAATATAACAGTGTTGGTTATGCAAAACTGGGGGAATGTGTAATAAAGGGATTATATATATTTTTAAACAATTTATTTCCAGTAGACTTTTTAAACCAATATCTCTCATCTGTCTCTCTGTATTATCTTCTCTGCAGTGATGCTGATCTGACTGGATACGAAGCTATGATGGGTTCACTCTTTAAGAACCCTGGACCCAATGACCCTGATGCACAGTCTGTGCCAATAAGTAGAATTGTGTGTGGACCTTCTGACTCTGGTCTGGTGATGTTAAAGTTGGAAAAGTAAGTTCATCCTCATAGAAACAATATGAAGTTCTAGTACCTACTTGGTAACAAATCTCTGTCTCTTAAATGTCATTCCTCTTTATTCTTACCTCTGTTGTACGCATGCTACACTCTATAAGTCTTTCTATATCTTTGTGTTTTTCTCTGTCTCTAATTCTTCTTTCCTTTCCTAGGTCAGTCACCTTAAATAGTCGAGTGGCTGTCATCTGCCTGCCTCCTGAGAGATACATTGTACCTGATGGAACAGAATGTGAGATCACAGGCTGGGGAGACACCAAGGGTACGCAAATATATATAGTATACACATACCTGATTTACATAGGTGTTCCGCTTACTGATGCAAATTTGTCATATTAAACCTACTAATGTTCTTGATTTTAAGTGTCAATGTGTTTAATAACAGAGTAAGTTTGAATAAGGTTCCTCTTGGTGTTTTCACCAAAACTATATTTTTACACTGTTGTGTGGCGGGTTTGTTATGGATTAGTAAAGCTCAAGAGATACACAACACCATAAAACAATTTTATCCTAAAAGTAATTTAATATGATTTAAAAAAAAAATTATTATACATGTTCTTGTGATGTTCCACATTCTAACACTAAAGAGCTGCTGTCCCTACTCTTTATATTTCCTGGTTTCACAAAAGTGAAATTGTGGTCTAGCTATTACTATGGCTTATCTTAGACATTACTGACCCTTGCCAACAGGATTTCACCCCAAAGCTTCCCACTCCCTAGTGAAGAATACATGTTTTGTGAGGTATGAGAATGAGTACTAAATGACAGTATTTCACAGGGCCGGGGCCGGGTGTTTTGTTTTATTGGCGCCCCCTGATTCATTAGACTTGAGGAGGTAGAGTCTGACGTGTCATCATTGTCTGTCTAATGAAGTAATTTTGTGAAATTAACTTACAGGCTACTATGTGTAAAGAGTGATGGAGGAATTAGAACTTGGTTACTAATACTTCTCTTCCCTACATATACCAACTAGCAAGGGCGAGAGAGTTACTGTCTCAAAAATCTTTTTCTTGGTTAGTCTTTAGCGTTTAAACTATAGATACGTGTATTTAAAAAAACAATATAGCTATAAACTTTGATTGTTATTATGACCAATCCTTTTGGAACAAATTCAACTCTAGTTTCTTTCAATGTCTTGTATAATCTTGAGTCTGCATTATAAATCTTTTGAACATGGTATTTTTGTGCTGCTTTATTTCACTATATACAGGACTCAAAGTAAACTGAGGTGCAAAATAATACAACATATTTCCATTTTAAGCATCTTTTGGTTCAACAAAGCAGATTAATATGAGATTTGTTCTTATTTTATTAGCTTCTTGGTTTATATCCTGACAGTGTTGTCCTGTTCTCTTCTAGGTACTGGTTATCCGGATGTGATGAAAGTGGCAAAATTTTATGTGTTAAATAATGGCGAGTGCAACGTGTACCACAAAGGCAAAGTGAAAGACAATGATATTTGCACTAGGCCAATGACTGTGGAGATTGGTGCCTGTGAGGTGAGTGAAAGCTTAACAAAGAACCGTTTACTGAAGGGATGATACCTTCTTAAAAGGACCATAGACAACTTGCAATTATGAGACACTTTTGTTGTCTTGCTATAGAACATATCAGCCAAGTCTAAACATTTATAAAACAAATTAACATCTTGTTTGAAGTAAACTACAGCCACCACATACCTCATTTAGAGGAGCCAATCCTGACTTGAAGATAAAACCAGAAATCTCAGCACCAAAAAAAATAGGTTTCATGCCACTTTAACTCCTTAACTACTGGCATACCCTGTATGTCACGTGGTCGTTAAGGGGTTTTCTAGCACAGTTTTGCCGGAAGGCATGTAGATATAAAGTCGATAATATGGCTTGTTTCAACCAATGTACAGGGTACATCAGTGGTCATTAAGGTATTACTATGCCCCAAACTTGCAACAAAAAATGTGTTTTGACTTTTCAAAGTAGTCTCAAGAAGAACCTCTGTAGTCCCCTACCAGTTCTGTTCTCCGTTGCTGTCCTGACTTAATATAACCATTCAGCTGCTCTAGTCCAGTACTGTCCCTCAAAGACTAACTTGACTATTCCTGCCAGTGTGGGACTAGATACCTGACACGTTTCGTACGCTAAACATGCAGACTTTATCAAAGGAAGTGCTAGTGCTATGTTGTCCTCTGTGCTGTTTTATGTGCAACAAAGTATATCTCTACCTCTTTGGTGGTTCCCCAGGAATGTCATGTAACAATGTTCTTAATACTATTCATTTACCCTATTTTTCACAATATATCATTAAGAATACACCATTAAAACATACAATAAAAACAAAGAACTTTCATCTATCTACTATTTTAAAATTTTGTGGCACCCAGGCTGGTTTGGGGTTAACTGACAGGGCTGTGATTTCTTTCATGTAATTAGCAAGAGTCCATGAGCTAGTGACGTATGGGATATACATTCCTACCAGGAGGGGCAAAGTTTCCCAAACCTTAAAATGCCTATAAATACACCCCTCACCACACCCACAATGTGTGTGGGTGGCTGCTAGATTCTACGTTGATATGCGCTCCGCAGCAGGTTGGAGCCCGGTTTTCCTCTCAGCGTGCAGTGAATGTCAGAGGGATGTGAGGAGAGTATTGCCTATTTTGAATGCAGTGATCTCCTTCTACGGGGTCTATTTCATAGGTTCTCTGTTATCGGTCGTAGAGATTCATCTCTTACCTCCCTTTTCAGATCGACGATATACTCTTTTATATATATATATATATATATATATATATATATATATATATATATATATATATACCATTACCTCTGCTGATTTTCGTTTCAGTACTGGTTTGGCTTTCTACAAACATGTAGATGAGTGTCCTGGGGTAAGTAAGTCTTATTTTCTGTGACACTCTAAGCTATGGTTGGGCACTTTGTTTATAAAGTTCTAAATATATGTATTCAAACATTTATTTGCCTTGACTCAGGATGTTCAACATTCCTTATTTTCAGACAGTCAGTTTCATATTTGGGATAATGCACTTGAATCAATTATTTTTCTTACCTTAAAAATTTGACTTTTTTCTCTGTGGGCTGTTAGGCTCGCGGGGGCTGAAAATGCTTCATTTTATTGCGTCATTCTTGGCACAGACTTTTTTGGCGCAAAAAATCTTTTCTGTTTCCGGCATCATACGTGTCGCCGGAAGTTGCGTCATTTTTGACGTTCTTTTGCGCCAAAAATGTCGGCGTTCCGGACGTGGCGTCATTTTTGGCGCCAACAAGCATTTAGGCGCCAAATAATGTGGGCGTCTTATTTGGCGCTAAAAAAATATGGGCGTCGCTTTTGTCTCCACATTATTTAAGTCTCATTTTTCTTTGCTTCTGGTTGCTAGAAGCTTGTTCATTGGCATTTTTTCCCATTCCTGAAACTGTCATTTAAGGAATTTGATCAAATTTTGCTTTATATGTTGTTCTTTCTCTTACATATTGCAAGATGTCTCACGTTGCATCTGAGTCAGAAGATACTTCAGGAAAATCGCTGTCTGGTGCTGGAACTACCAAAGCTAAGTGTATCTGCTGTAAACTTTTGGTAGCTATTCCTCCAGCTGTTGTTTGTATTAATTGTCATGACAAACTTGTTAATGCAGATAATATTTCCTTTAGTAATGTACCATTACCTGTTGCAGTTCCATCAACATCTAATGTTCAGAATGTTCCTGATAACATAAGAGATTTTGTTTCTGAATCCATCAAGAAGGCTATGTCTGTTATTCCTCCTTCTAGTAAACATAAAAAAACTTTTAAAACTTCTCTTTATACAGATGAATTTTTAAATGAACATCATCATTCTGATTCTAATGACTCTTCTGGTTCAGAGGATTCTGTCTCAGAGATTGATGCTGATAAATCTTCATATTTATTTAAAATGGAATTTATTCGTTCTTTACTTAAAGAAGTACTAATTGCTTTAGAAATTGAGGATTCTGGTCCTCTTGATACTAATTCTAAACGTTTAGATAAGGTCTTTAAATCTCCTGTGGTTATTCCAGAAGTTTTTCCTGTTCCTGGTGCTATTTCTGAAGTAATTTCCAGAGAATGGGATAAATTGGGTAATTCATTTACTCCTTCTAAACGTTTTAAGCAATTATATCCTGTACCGTCCGACAGATTAGAATTTTGGGACAAAATCCCTAAGGTTGATGGGGCTATTTCTACCCTTGCTAAACGTACTACTATTCCTACGTCAGATGGTACTTCCTTTAAGGATCCTTTAGATAGGAAAATTGAATCCTTTCTAAGAAAAGCTTATCTGTGTTCAGGTAATCTTCTTAGACCTGCTATATCATTGGCTGATGTTGCTGCAGCTTCAACTTTTTGGTTGGAAACTTTAGCACAACAAGTAACAGATCATGATTCTCATAATATTATTATTCTTCTTCAACATGCTAATAATTTTATCTGTGATGCCATTTTTGATATTATCAGAGTTGATGTCAGGTTTATGTCTCTAGCTATTTTAGCTAGAAGAGCTTTATGGCTTAAAACTTGGAATGCTGATATGTCTTCTAAATCGACTCTACTTTCCATTTCTTTCCAGGGTAACAAATTATTTGGTTCTCAGTTGGATTCTATTATCTCAACTGTTACTGGTGGGAAAGGATCTTTTTTACCACAGGATAAAAAATCTAAGGGTAAAAACAGGGCTAATAATCGTTTTCGTTCCTTTCGTTTCAACAAAGAACAAAAGCCTGATCCTTCATCCTCAGGAGCAGTTTCAGTTTGGAAACCATCTCCAGTCTGGAATAAATCCAAGCCTTCTAGAAAAGCAAAGCCAGCTTCTAAGTCCACATGAAGGTGCGGCCCTCATTCCAGCTCAGCTGGTAGGGGGCAGGTTACGTTTTTTCAAAAACATTTGGATCAAATCTGTTCACAATCTTTGGATTCAGAACATTGTTTCAGAAGGGTACAGAATTGGTTTCAAGATAAGACCTCCTGCAAAGAGATTTTTTCTTTCCCGTGTCCCAGTAAATCCAGTGAAAGCTCAAGCATTTCTGAAATGTGTTTCAGATCTAGAGTTGGCTGGAGTAATTATGCCAGTTCCAGTTCCGGAACAGGGACTGGGGTTTTATTCGAATCTCTTTATTGTACCAAAGAAGGAGAATTCCTTCAGACCAGTTCTGGATCTAAAAATATTGAATCGTTATGTAAGGATACCAACGTTCAAAATGGTAACTGTAAGGACTATCTTGCCTTTTGTTCAACAAGGGCATTATATGTCCACAATAGATTTACAGGATGCATATCTGCATATTCCAATTCATCCAGATCATTATCAGTTCCTGAGATTCTCTTTTCTGGACAAGCATTACCAGTTTGTGGCTCTGCCGTTTGGCCTAGCTACAGCTCCAAGAATTTTTACAAAGGTTCTCGGTGCCCTTCTGTCTGTAATCAGAGAACAGGGTATTGTGGTATTTCCTTATTTGGACGATATCTTGGTACTTGCTCAGTCTTTACATTTAGCAGAATCTCATACGAATCGACTTGTGTTGTTTCTTCAAGATCATGGTTGGAGGATCAATTCACTAAAAAGTTCATTGACTCCTCAGACAAGGGTAACCTTTCTGGGTTTCCAGATGGATTCAGTGTCCATGACTCTGTCTTTGACAGACAAGAGACGTCTAAAATTGATTTCAGCTTGTCGAAACCTTCAGTCACAATCATTCCCTTCGGTAGCCTTATGCATGGAAATTCTAGGTCTTATGACTGCTGCATCGGACGCGATCCCCTTTGCTCGTTTTCACATGCGACCTCTTCAGCTCTGTATGCTGAATCAATGGTGCAGGGATTACACAAAGATATCTCAATTAATATCTTTAAAACCGATTGTACGACACTCTCTAACGTGGTGGACATATCACCATCGTTTAATTCAGGGGGCTTCTTTTGTTCTTCCGACCTGGACTGTAATTTCAACAGATGCAAGTCTTACAGGTTGGGGAGCTGTGTGGGGATCTCTGACGGCACAAGGAGTTTGGGAATCTCAGGAGGTGAGATTACCGATCAATATTTTGGAACTCCGTGCAATTTTCAGAGCTCTTCAGTTTTGGCCTCTTCTGAAGAGAGAATCGTTCATTTGTTTTCAGACAGACAATGTCACAACTGTCGCATACATCAATCATCAAGGAGGGACTCACAGTCCTCTGGCTATGAAAGAAGTATCTCGAATTCTGGTTTGGGCGGAATCCAGCTCCTGTCTAATCTCTGCGGTTCATATCCCAGGTATAGACAATTGGGAAGCGGATTATCTCAGTCGCCAAACGTTGCATCCGGGCGAATGGTCTCTTCACCCAGAGGTATTTCTTCAGATTGTTCAAATGTGGGGGCTTCCAGAAATAGATCTGATGGCATCTCATCTAAACAAGAAACTTCCCAGGTATCTGTCCAGATCCCGGGATCCTCAGGCGGAAGCAGTGGATGCATTATCACTTCCTTGGAAGTATCATCCTGCCTATATCTTTCCGCCTCTAGTTCTTCTTCCAAGAGTAATCTCCAAGATTCTGAAGGAATGCTCGTTTGTTCTGCTGGTAGCTCCGGCATGGCCTCACAGGTTTTGGTATGTGGATCTTGTCCGGATGGCCTCTTGCCATCCGTGGACTCTTCCGCTAAGACCAGACCTTCTGTCGCAAGGTCATTTTTTCCATCAGGATCTCAAATCCTTAAATTTAAAGGTATGGAGATTGAACGCTTGATTCTTGGTCAAAGAGGTTTCTCTGACTCTGTGATTAATACTATGTTACAGGCTCGTAAATCTGTATCTATAGAGATATATTATAGAGTCTGGAAGACTTATATTTCTTGGTGTCTTTCTCATCATTTTTCTTGGCATTCTTTTAGAATTCCGAGAATTTTACAGTTTCTTCAGGATGGTTTAGATAAAAGTTTATCAGCAAGTTCTTTGAAAGGACAAATCTCTGCTCTTTCTGTTCTTTTTCACAGAAAGATTGCTAATCTTCCTGATATTCATTGTTTTGTACAAGCTTTGGTTCGTATAAAACCTGTCATTAAGTCAATTTCTCCTCCTTGGAGTTTGAATTTGGTTCTGGGGGCTCTTCAAGCTCCTCCTTTTGAACCCATGCATTCATTGGACATTAAATTACTTTTTTGGAAAGTTTTGTTCCTTTTGGCGATCTCTTCTGCCAGAAGAGTCTCTGAATTATCTGCTCTTTCTTGTGAGTCTCCTTTTCTGATTTTTCATCAGGATAAGGCGGTGTTGCAAACTTCTTTTGAATTTTTACCTAAGGTTGTGAATTCCAACAACATTAGTAGAGAAATTGTGGTTCCCTCATTATGTCCTAATCCTAAGAATTCTAAGGAGAAATCCTTGCATTCTTTGGATGTTGTTAGAGCTTTGAAATATTATGTTGAAGCTACTAAGTCTTTCCGAAAGACTTCTAGTCTATTTGTTATCTTTTCCGGTTGTAGAAAAGGCCAGAAAGCTTCTGCCGTTTCTTTGGCATCTTGGTTGAAATCTTTAATTCATCATGCCTATGTCGAGTCGGGTAAAACTCCGCCTCAAAGGATTACAGCTCATTCTACTAGGTCAGTTTCTACTTCCTGGGCGTTTAAGAATGAAGCTTCGGTTGATCAGATTTGCAAAGCAGCAACTTGGTCCTCTTTGCATACTTTTACTAAATTCTACCATTTTGATGTATTTTCTTCTTCTGAAGCAGTTTTTGGTAGAAAAGTACTTCAGGCAGCGGTTTCAGTTTGAATCTTCTGCTTATGTTTTCATTAAACTTTATTTTGGGTGTGGATTATTTTCAGCAGGAATTGGCTGTCTTTATTTTATCCCTCCCTCTCTAGTGACTCTTGCGTGGAAAGATCCACATCTTGGGTAGTCATTATCCCATACGTCACTAGCTCATGGACTCTTGCTAATTACATGAAAGAAAACATAATTTATGTAAGAACTTACCTGATAAATTCATTTCTTTCATATTAGCAAGAGTCCATGAGGCCCGCCCTTTTTTGTGGTGGTTATGATTTTTTTGTATAAAGCACAATTATTCCAATTCCTTATTTTATATGCTTTCGCACTTTTTTCTTATCACCCCACTTCTTGGCTATTCGTTAAACTGAATTGTGGGTGTGGTGAGGGGTGTATTTATAGGCATTTTAAGGTTTGGGAAACTTTGCCCCTCCTGGTAGGAATGTATATCCCATACGTTACTAGCTCATGGACTCTTGCTAATATGAAAGAAATTAATTTATCAGGTAAGTTCTTACATAAATTATGTTTTTTGCTAGTGGCATAAGATTTGTACCTATTCCCGATTTAGAGTGCAGTCTACTTCCGTGTTTTGTATCGATCTAATTTGCAACAAGACATTCAGCATGAAATAGTGACTATTAATATTAATCATTCATAACTAAAGGGAAGCCTATATAGCCATATCAATGTTAAAAACCCTTAAAATCACCAGGTAGCTCCCAGTCGTGTATTGTTGCTCCTGAGCCTACCTAGGTATGCTTTTCAACAAAGGATACCAAACTGGAAAAGCAAATCTGATAAGATAAATGTACATGCTATATCTTAAAAGGTATATGAAACCTTATATTATTCTTTCATGATTCAGATAGGACATACACATATAAACAACTTTTCAATTTACTTCTGTTATTTAATTTGCTTAGTTCTCTTAGTATCATTTGTTAAAAAGAATACCTAGGTAGGCTCAAGAGCTGGGAGCTAGCTGCTGTTTGGTTGTTGCACATATATGTGTGTTGTCATTGGCTTTCATATGTGTTCAGCTAGCTCCCAGTAGTGCAGTGCTGCTCTTTCAATAAAGGATACCAAGAGAATGAAGCAGAATTGATAATCGAAGCAATTTGTAAAGCTTTTTAAAACTGTATGCCCTATCTGAATCATGAAAGAAAAATGTTGGGTTTCATGTCGGTTAACGGTGAAAGTTTTCATTTTTTACTTTAAATACAGTAATATTTTAGCCCAGGGCTTGACATATCCTAGAACTTCAGCTGCTACAATCATATTTCTGACTTCTAACTTTTTGGACCATTCTACATATAATTGTCAGTAAGTTCCTCTCTTAAAATGTATGGCTGACTTAATATTCTGAGCTTATATGGTGTCACACGTTTTGCATCAACAATTATGATAGGAAAATAATTCTTTACAATAGTAACGAAGTTTAATCAGTGCTAAACCTCCTAAAGGGAAAACAATAAGGCAGGCCACCCCAGTCTCCACATGTGCAAACAGAGTATTGAATATTAGTTTGTGATTGGTTAGCAGGATTCTTTTGTTCTGGGGGACAGGGAAATCAGTGAAAATAATAAATATAAAATATACTCATTTGCCAAAATTAAGCTGCAGTTTGCATTGCAAAATTATTCTTAGACATGAAGGTTCATCATCATGTAGGTTTACAATTTGTGTTTAATGTCCCTTTAAAACATAATTTATGCTTACCTGATAAATTTATTTCTCTTGTAGTGTATCCAGTCCACGGATCATCCATTACTTATGGAATATATTCTCCTTCCCAACAGGAAGTTGCAAGAGTCCACCCACAGCAAAGCTGCTATATAGCTCCTCCCCTAACTGCCATATTCAGTCATTCGACCGAAAACATGCAGAGAAAGGAAAAACCATAGGGTGCAGTGGTGACTGTAGTTCAAATGAAAAAATTACCTGCCTTAAAGTGACAGGGCGGGCCGTGGACTGGATACACTACAAGAGAAATAAATTTATTAGGTAAGCATAAATTATGTTTTCTCTTGTTAAGTGTATCCAGTCCACGGATCATCCATTACTTATGGAATACCAATACCAAAGCTAAAGTACACGGATGATGGGAGGGACAAGGCAGGTACTTAAACGGAAGTTACCACTGCCTGTAAAAAAAACCCTTTCTCCCAAAAATAGCCTCCGAAGAAGCAAGGTATCAAATTTGTTAAATTTGAAAAAGTATGAAGCGCAGACCAAGACTCCGTCTTGTAAATCTGTTCAACAGAAGCCACATTTAAAAAAGGCCCAAGTGAAAACCACAGCTCTAGTAGAATGAGCTGCAATCCCTTCAGGAGGCTGCTGTCCTGCAGTCTCATAAGCTAAATGAATTGTGCTTTTTAACCAAAAGACAGAGAGGCTGCTGAAGTCTTTTGACCTCTCCTCTGTCCAGAATAGACAACAAACAAGGTGAACGTTTGATGAAAACTGTAGTAGCTTGTAAGTAAAACTTTAAAACACAAACCACGTCCAATATTGTGTAATAGACGTTCCTTCTTTGAGGAAGGATTAGGATACAAGCATGGAACAACTATCTCTTGAGTGATGTTCTTGTTAGATACCACCTTAGGAAAAAACCCAGGTTGGTACGCAGGACTACCTTATCCGTACGAAGGACCAGATAAGGAGAATCACATTGTAACACAGATAACTTGGAGACTCTACGAGTCGAGGAAATAGCTACCCAAAAGGAACTTTCCAAGATAAAGATTGATATCTATGGAACAAAAAAGGTTCAAACGGAACTTCTTGAAGAGCCTTAAGAACCAGTTTTAAGCTCCATGGTGGAGCAACAGTTTTAAACACAGGCTTGGATCTAACCAAAGCCTGACCAAATGCCTGAACGTCTAGAATACCTGCCAGATGCTGGTGCAAAAAAATAGACAGAGTAAAGAGTAAAAATCTGTCCCTTTTAAGGAATTAGCTGACAACCCTTTTCTCAAAAACATCTTGGAGAAAAGATAATATCCTGGGAATCTAGGCTTTACTCCATGAGTAACCCTTGGATTCATAACAATCAGATATTTACACCATATCTATGTTCAATTTTCCTAGAGACAGGCTTTCATGTCTGTATTAAGGTATCAATGACTGACTCGGAGAAGCCATGCTTTGATAACATCAAGCGTTCAGTCTCCAGGCAGTCCATCTCAGATTGATTCTATTTAGATGGTTGAAAGGACCCTGAGGTAGAGGGACCTGTCTCAGAAGCAGAGACCGTGATGGAAAGGATGACATGTCCACCAGATCTGCATACCAGGTCCTGCGTGGCTACGCAGGCGCTGTCAAAAACACCAAAGCCCTCTCCTACTTGGTCTTGACCTCCGAAGGAAATCCCACTCCCCCGGAAGAAAAGTCTGACGACTTAGAAAATACACCTCCCAGTTCTCAACACCTGGGATATGGATAGCTGATAGACAAGAGTGAGTCTCTGTCCAGTCAATTATTGTAAGACTTCTAACATCACTAGGGAACTTCTGTTCCCCCTTGATGGCTGATGTAAGCCACAGTCGTGTATATTGTCCGACTGAGTATGATGTACCTCAGAGTTGCTAACTGAGGCCAAGTCTGAAGAGCATGGAATATCACTCCCAGAATATTTATTAGAAGGAGGGTCTCCTCCTAAGTCCACTATCCCTGAGCCTTCAGGGAGTTCCAGACTGCATCCCAACCTAAAAGGCTGGCATCCATTGTAACAGTTGTCCCATCTGACCTGCGGAAGGTCATACCCTTGGACAGATGGACCTGACATAGTCACCAGAGAAGAGAATCTCTGGTCTCTTGGTCCAGGTTCAACAGGGGGACAAATCTGTGTAATCCCCGTTCCTCTGACTGAGCATGCATAGTTGCAGCGGTCTGAAATGTAGACGTGCAAACGGTACTATGTCCCTTGCCGCTACCTATTAAGCCGATTTTCATTCATGTACTGAGCCACCGAAGGGCGCGGATGGGATGAAAAACACGGCAGAAATTTAGAAACTTTGACAACCTGGACTCCGTCAGGTATTTGGATGTTTGACGCCTGTATCAGGATGTCGTCTAACTAAGGGGCCACTTCTATGCCCCGTGGCCTAAGGACCGCCAAAGCGACCCCAGAACCTCCATAAAGATTCTTGGGGCTGTATATATCCCAAAGGAAAGAGCTATAAACTGGTAATGCCTGTCTAGAAAGGCAAACCTGAAAAACGAAGGTGATCTTTATGCATCACAATATGAGGATAAGCATCCTTCAAATCCATTGTAGTCCTCTATTGACTCTCCTGGATCATAGTTAAGATGGTACGAATAGTTTCCATCTTAAATGACGGAATTCTGAGGAATTTGTTTAAGATCTTTAGATCCAAAATAGGTCTGAAGGTTCCCTCACCTTGGGAACCACAAACAGATTTGAGTAAAAACTCTGTCCCTGTTCCTCTCTTGGAACTGGATGGATCTCGTACACAATGTAAGAATGCCTCCTTCTTTATCTGGTTTGCAGATAATTGTGAAAGGCGAAATCTCCCCTTTTTTTGGGGGGGGGGGGATCTTTGAAATCCAGAAGATATCTCTGGGATATAAATTCCAATGCCTAGGGATCCTGGGCATCTCTTGCCCACGCCCGGGCGAAGAATGAAAGTCTGCCCCCTATAGGATCCGTTACCGGATAGGGGTCCATTCCTTCATGCTGCCTTAGAGGCAGCAGCAGGCTCCTTGGCCTGCTTATCTTTGTTCCAGGTCCAATTGTCTCCAGACCGCCTTGGACTGAGCAAAAATTCCCTCTTGTTTTGCCTTAGAGGAAGTGGATGCCACACCTGCCCTGAAGTTTTAAAAGGCACGAAAATTAGACCTTTTTTGGCCCTTGATTCCTATCCTGAGGAAGGGCATGACCTTTTCCTCCAGTGATATAAGCAATAATCTCCTTCAAACCAGGCCCGAATAGGGTCTGCCCCTTATAGGGAAGTTAAGTAGCTTATTTATTAAAGTCACGACAGCTGACCATGATATAAGCCATAGCGCTCTGCGTGCCAGTATAGTAAAAAACAGAATTCTTAGCCGTTAGTCTAGTCAAATGAACAAAGGCATCAGAAAACAAAGGAATTGGCTAGCATAAGCTTGTCAAATATATTCATCCAATGGAGTCGCTAACTGTAAAGCCTCATCAAGAGACTCAACCCAGAACGCCGCAGCAGCAGTGACAGAAGCAATGTATGCAAGGGGCTGCAGGATAAAACCCTGTTGAATAAACATTTTTTATCCATTGGATCTAAAAAGCACAACTGTCCTCGCCAGAGGTAGTGGTACGCTTAGCTAGAGTAGAAACTCTTCTCTCCACCTTAGGAACTGTCTGCCAGAAGTCCCGTGTGGTGGTAACTATTAGAAAACATTCTTCTAAAAAATAGGAGGGGAAGAGAACGGCACACCTGGTCTATCCCATTCCTTATTAAAAAAAATTTTTTTTTTAGTAAACCTCTTTAGGTATTGAAAAAACATCAGTACACACCGGCACTGCATATTATTTTTCCAGTCTACACAATTTCTCTGGCCCTGCGATTGTACACATTCATTCAGAGCAGCCAAAGCCTCCCTGAGCAACAAGTGGAGGTTCTCAAGCATAAATTTTAAATGTAGAAATATCAGAATCAGGTTAAATCATCTTCCCTGAGTCAAAAAAATCACCCACAGACTAAGCATATTGTGAGGTAGTATCATACATGGTTCTTAAAGCGTCTGTATGCTCTGTATCTACCCCCAGAGCTATCTGCTTTCCTTTAATTTCAGGTAGTCTGACTAATACTGCTGCCAGAGTATTATTCACCACCTTTGCCATGTCTTGTAAAATAAACGCTATGGACGCCCTTGATGTACTTGGCGCCATTTGAGCGTGAGTCCCTGAAGCGGGAGTCGAAGGGTCTGACACGTGGGGAGAGTTAGTCGGCATAACTTTCCCCTCGACAGAATCCCCTGGTAAAATAAACGCTATGGGTGCCCTTGATGTACTTGGCGCCATTTGAGCGTGAGTCCCTAAAGCGGGAGTCAAAAGGTCTGACACGTGGGGAGAGTTAGTCGGCATAACTACCCCCACGACAGAATCCTCTGGTGATAATGTTTTTAAAGACAAAAAATGATCTTTATTGTTTAACATGAAATCAGTACATCTGGTACACATTCTAAGATAGGGTTCCACTATGGCTTTAAAACATAATGAACACAGAGCTTCCTCTATGTCAGACATGTTAGAACAGACTAATAATGAGACTAATAAGCTTGGAAAACACTTTAAATCAAGTTAACAAGCAAATATATAAAACGTTACTGTGCCTTTAAGAGAAACAAATTTTGTCAAAATTTGAAAAACAGTGAAAAAAGGCAGTAAAACAAACAAAATTTTTACAGTACATGTAATAAGGAAACAGAGCATTGCACCCACTTGCAAATGGATGATTAACCCCTTAATGCAAAAAACAGATTAAAAAAAATGACATAGACGTTTTTAAAAACAGACACAACAAAACTGCCACAGCAGAGCTGTGGATTACCTTCCCTATAAACGATTTTGGAAGTCTTTTTAGCCCTTTAGAAATGTCCTGTAGTATTCATGGGACTGCTGAGGGAATCTGGATAATTCATTTTGTAATTTTAACTGCGCAAAAAAGCGCTAAATTAGACCCCTCCCACTCATATTACAACAGTGGGAAGCTTCAGTTAACTGTTTCTATGCAAAATTTAAGCCAGCCATGTGGAAAAAACTTAGGCCCCAATAAGTTTTATCACCAAACATATGTTAAAAAACGATTAAACATGCCAGCAAACGTTTTAAAACACATTTTTACAAGAGTATGTATCTCTATTAATAAGCCTGATACCAGTCGCTTTTACTGCATTTAAGGCTATACCAACATTACAGTGGTATCACCAATGTACGTTAAAAAACGATTAAACATGCCAGCAAACGTTTTAAAACACATTTTTATAAGAGTATGTATCTCTATTAATAAGCCTGATACCAGTCGCTATCGCTGCATTTAAGGCTTTACTTACATTACTTCGGTATCAGCAGTATTTTCTTAGTCAATTCCATTCCTAGAAAAATATTTTACTGCACATACCTTATCTGCAGGAAAACCTGCACGCCATTCCCCCTCTGAAGTACCTCACTCCTCAGAATGTGTGAGAACAGCAAATGGATCTCAGTTACGTCTGCTAAGATCATAGAAAAACGCAGGCAGATTCTTCTTCCAAATACTGCCTGAGAAAAACAGCACACTCCGGTGCCATTTAAAAATAACAAACTTTTGATTGAAGAATAAACTAAGTATAAATCACCACAGACTCTCACGACCTCCTATCTATGTTGAGGCTTGCAAGAGAATGACTGAATATGGCAGTTAGGGGAGGAGCTATATAGCAGCTTTGCTGTGGGTGGACTCTTGCAACTTCCTGTTGGGAAGGAGAATATATTCCATAAGTAATGGATGATCCGTGGACTGGATACACTTAACAAGAGAAATAATCATTTAAAACTGCATCATAATTGAAAATACATTAAAGGGACAGGCAATCTCAAAATTGATATTGTTTAAAAAGATAGATAACGCCTTCCCATTCCCCAGCTTTGCACAACCAACATTGTTATATTAATACACTTTATAACATTTAAACCTCTACGTTTCTGCCTGTTTCTAAAGCCACTACAGACAGCCTCTTATCACATGTTTTTTTTATTAGCTTTTCACAACAGTAGACTGCTAGTTCATGTGGGCGATATAGATAATATTGTGCTCTCTCCCGTGGAGTTGTGCAGGACACAGCACTAATTGGCTAAAATGCAAGTGAATAGACAAGTTATATGATCAGGGGGCTGTCAGAAGAATCTTAGATACAAGGTAATCGCAGAGGTTAAAAGTATATTAATATAACCATGTTGACTGTGCAAAAATAAATTGTGAATGGGTAATAAAGGGATTATCAATCTTTTTAAACAATAACATTTTTAGAGTTGACAGTCCCTTTAAGGGAAAAACTATTTTACAGTGTACTGTCCGTTTTAAGGGCACGCAATAGGAGAGTGATTCCTTTATATTTTTCTACTGCCCATGTGTGAACAACAATTCATTCATTCACCATATACAGGATTTGAATTGGTTAGTAAGACCCCTTGTGTTCTGTGAGACAAGGAAATCAACAAAAAGAAAAGCAAAATAAACCTGCATTATTAATTTTACAAATACTTCTCAGTCGCATGCAGCTTCCATTTTGTATTTACTATCCCTTTTAACAAATTATTTTTACAATTTTATCGATCCAATTAAGAAGCAGAAAAGTGCAAACCTTCACCAATGTTCTGGCTGTAATCTGTCTGAATTCATTTATGTTGATCGATTTATTTATTTTTAACATTTCAAAGATTTACCCAATTATATGTATGATGTAGAATTTAGCATTTATGACCCTAATATTGTTTAAATGGATCCAAATTGTGATGTCTTGCTGAATTCAGTTGCTGTTCTGTATTTGGTGTGGGTTTGAATAGGATTCTAAAAATTCACTTTAGTTGCCAGAAACAGTATCACATTGTTAGATCCTGAAATTAAAGGTACACTCAAGTCAAAATTAAACTTTCATAATTCAGATCGAGCAGCAATTTTAAGCAACTTTCCCATTTTCTTACATTAACAAAATGTGCACAGTCTTTTTATATTTACACTTTTTACATCATCAGCTCCTACTGAGCATGTGCACGAATTCACAGAATTATACATATATGCATTTGTGATTGGCTGATGGCTGTCGCATGATACAGGGGGAGTGTAAATAGACATAACTTTGAAATTTGTCCGAAAAAAAAAATCTACTACTCATTTGAAGTTCAGACTAAATGCTATTGTATTCTCTATTTATCAAGCATTTGTTTATTATGCAAATATACTGTATTTACGGGTCCTTTAAATTAAACTTGTTTATGTCTATTTCCTTGAGAAATGGTCAGGAATAGGCAATGCTAGTCTATTGTTTCCCACTCTTGATTTTCCCACTTTTTCTTAGGGGGATTACGGAGGCCCACTTTCCTGTCTGACTCTAGATTGCTGGGTGCTGGAGGGAGTTATTATACCTGCAAGAGGGTGCGGAAAGAGGAATCAGCCAGCCATATTCACACGAGTCTCTGTCTATGTGGACTGGATTAACAAGGTCATGAAAATGAACTGAACAAAGAATGAGTCTCTTATCAGCTGTGCTTATTCATTGAATAACTGGACTCTGCACTTACATTTGTAGATGGGGTAAATTGTGAGAGCATGGCAAATAGGGATACAGATTGATACAATGAGGGGAATGGTGAGAATAGGACATCTTTTTTAATGATTGAATGTATGGAGAAGGAGATGAGAGACATTAATGATGCAGTTTTTTAAGAATAAGTTTATGTATTTTTAATGGACATTGGTCAAGAAATGGGAACAAGTACTGAGAAAAGTTTGAAACATAAATCACTAATAACAATAGAGACAGGGGTTTGAAAACGGGTGAAAATAAGAGAGAGTTGTGAAATATACATTGTTGTTGGGATGTTTTTACTAAAATAATCCTGGATTATTGCACATTTCAGTGTAGTTCTTCTGTACATAATGCATCTTTACACATTTCATTTAATTGCATACATTTTTTTGAGTTAAGGTGAAAATTTGTGTAACATGGTTGTCATAATGCAAAATATTTTAAATTGTTGTATTGTAATGCCAACATATTTGTATATGCAAATACCTTTTTTTTAAATTATATATATCTGTTTGTAGTGAATGGGTCAACTAGATAACTTCCTGTTACTAAAGTAGAAAGAAAATGCCATGAACAAATATATACGGTAGAAGTTGCTTCTCAGTCTGTAAAAAACAATGTATCCTGTTTCACAAGCATACAGGGCTCAGCATGCACATATTGTTCTGCACTTAGTGCATACAAAGTATAAGCTGTGATTTTTTCTTTGTTTTTTTATAAAATGCTGTAAAATAGAAATCTTGTTTTTAAATAAAATATACACAAATGTCCAATTTTGTTGTCTTTGTTTTAGGTAAAAATAATAAATAAACCTGATATGTCTAAAGAAGCACAAAAATTCACAATGTGGAAATTAGTCCGGCTGTAATTTTCAAAGTTGATTTGTGAGATGTTGTCCCTTAAAAAGGGACATGAAACACTTTGAGACTGTGTTATAAAATGTTTATAATATTTGCAGTAAAGAAAACAACTTTGCAATATAAAGGTTAATTGAACTCTGCAGATGTTTTGCAGTCACATGCAAAGGGCTCAGTTTATCAAGCCCTTCTCTCCCCTTTGACTGCTGGTTTGCACAAGAGAACCTGCAGTCAGGATTTATCAAGCAGTGGTCTTCCGGTGGAGAATTTCAATCTCCTGGTCTCTTCCAATCGGGGAGATTTACAGCTCCTGCCCATGCGTGATTGGCTGTGCGTGGGCAGGGGGGCAAATTGCTGCCTGGCATAGGAGAAGCCAGATGGACAGGGACAAATATCGAGCCCAAAGTGTGCCAAGAAAATTACAGTAAGTAGTTATGTCTCATCTAGCAACAAGTTGAATTGGCTCCTCAATATAAAGTGGAGGGCATTGAAAAATAATTGCAGCAAACAACGTGCTAATGTATTTATAAAGTATTCATACTTGTTAGTATCTTAAAGGGACAGAAAAGTTAAAATAAAATTCAATGGATTGGCTAGGGAGCATGGAATTTTAAACAACTTTACAATTTTACTGTTATTAATTGTGCTTTGTTCTCTTGTTATCCTTTGTTAAAGAGTAATCCTAGGTAAGCACACTCCTAAACTCCTATAAGCCTATCTAGGTTTATTCTTTGTCAAAGGATGCCAAGAGAATAAAGCAAAATTTTACAATAGAAAAATACTGGAAAGTTGTTTAAAATTGTATGCAGTGAATCATGAACGTTTTACTTTTGAATTTTTATTTGAAAACCAGGAATGTAAAGCTTAGGAGTCAGCCCATTTTTTGTTGAGCACCTGGGTACTGCTTGCTTATTGGTGGCTAAATGTAGCCACCAATAAGCAAGTACTATACAGGGTACAGAACAGTCATGCCATGTTTAAACTTAAAGGGACATTGTACACTAGATTTTTCTTTGCATAAATGTTTTGTTGATGATCAATTTATAAAGCGCCTCTGTGAGTGTTTTTGTAACTATGTATAGTTTTGCTTATTTTTAAATAACATTGTGCTGATTTTTAGACTCCTAACCAAGCCCCAACATTTAGAGGTATACTGATGTCTACAGACACCTGGTTGTGTAATGTTTAATATGTAGGGGACGGTCTGCTCTTCTTCTTGCTTTCCAGCAAATTTCAGTGGTGTCCCAGCCTAACCTTTTCAAAACTGGTTAGGCTGAGAGCTTCTAAGCAAGTTTTATACTGGACTTTTATATCCGCATCTGCATATTATTCTTTATATTAGTGTCTATTACATGCAGTTGTTTGAAAATTCTTGTTTACTGTCCCTTTTAATCTGCCTCCTGCTGAGGACAATTAACGACAGAGATAAAACCGGCAATAAAAAACAAAACTGTAAAGACGACTGTGTTGAACATAAGACTGTTAAAGGGACATGCCAGCCAGAATTGGAATCCACATGGATGCATTTTAGTTTTGAATAGAATCATTTTTGTAAAATAAATGTAATAGCAAAAATGCTTTTAATAAAAGGTATAGCCATTTCAAATGTGTATTTAAGTATGCACCGTGCGCCAGCATTTTAATCACAGCACTTGCTCAGAGAGCATAAGGTGTTAGTACCATCTGGTAATGACAGATTATTAATTGCTGACATGATACAAGCCCCACTGGTGCTCTGAGCAGCTACAGTATATAAAATGCTGGTGCTCTGAGATTATCTAGCTATGCTTCACATGTAATAAGTTTTACTAGAAGCATTTTTGCTAATACGCTTATATTGCAAAAATGTTTCTATCCAAATATGTAATTCATCTATGTGCATTTCAATTTTCACCGGAATGTCCCTTTTAAAGTAATCTTAAAGGGATTCTACACAGCCTTGTTTGCACATCCCTTTTATTGCCTGTTTTTATATCTGTTCCTAATTGTCCTCAGCAGATATTTCAAATGCTGAAGTAAAAGTAAAAATTGCAAACAATTTATAGGACCAGTAAATACAGTAAATTTGCATAAACAACAAATGCATGATAATAAGAGAATGCAATAGCACTTAGTCTGAACTTCAAATGAATAGATATTTTTTTCTAACAAATTTATGAATTAACACTCCCCCTACATCAGGTGACAGCCATCAGCCAATCACAAATGCATATATTCTATGAATTCTTGCACATGCTCAGTAGGAGCTGGTGACTCAAAAAGTGTAAATATAAAAAGATTGTGCACATTTTGTTAGTGGAAGTAAATTGGAAAGGTGTTTAAAATCGCTGCTCTATCTGAATCATCTGAGTGTCCCTTTAATTACAATTCCAGCAGGTAAAATTGATCATTGTGAGCAAATTAAAGGGGAGAAAAAAAATAAAGTGGAAAACTGTCCCTTTAACTTTTATTTCAAATAAAAATAAACTTTTATAAAATGCTGCTTATTTTATTACAATATCCTTTTGATTAAATGTGTACATCCAAGTAGTGTGCAATCGTATGCTTTATAAAGCAGCATTTTCTTTTCAAACTGGGACATTGACCCTTTTCTTGCAGGATTTCTAACATTCAATGGATATCTAACCAACTGATAAGTCCAGACTATTAACCACATCCTACAAATATGTACAGGCCCAGAATACAAGTCCATTGGTCAGTGCGGGTTATGGAGACAGAATCCACAAGGGAGAAGTTCTTCAGTCATTCATATGCTTCAGGATCCACAAGGCGATATTCATGAAGCTGTCCGACTCTGCATCTACCTTAGACAGGGAATGGTTGTTTCCTGGATACCAAAGAACCCTAGGAATAGAAAAAATGTCAACTAAACTGTGCTACAGTGGAAATATAATTTATGCTTACCTGATAAATTAATTTCTCTCATGGTGGTCAGAGTTCATGAGCCATTACTCTTCGGAATTCCACTCCTGGCCACTAGGAGGAGGCAAAGATTCCCAAAACTCCAAGTACCCTTAAACCCTCCCACCTAACTGGCAAATCAGTCTGACGTATAGCTAAGCAAGGAAAAGAAGAAAGGTAGGAAAGGACAAGAGCAAGAAAAAAAAAGGAACGGGGGAAAATGATGCACAGATAGGGAGGTGTCCTGTGTTTTGTCTTGGGCAGAGATTAATCTCTGTTCAATCTATGCAGTTATTAATCCAGGGGTGAGTATTTGCGAAACCGACTTCCCAGTCGCTATCAGGGGGAAGTGGTCTCTTTACCTGGAAGTTTTCTATCAGACTGTGGATCGATGAGGTCTTCCATAATTAGATCTGATGGCTTCTCGGCTGAACAGCAAGCTCCCCAGATATTTTCAGAGGTTCAGGCGTCTTCAGACGGAGTTTGTGGTTGCTCTAGTAGCTCCCTGGCCCAGGAAGAAGAAACAGCCTTAGTTGAATGAGCTGAAATCCTCTCGAGGTTGTTGTCTAGCTGTCTCATAAGCCAAACGAATGACACTCCTCAACCAAAAGGAAAGAGTAGTTGACGTGGCCTTCTGGCCCTTACGTCTGCCAGCAAATACTACAAAAAGGGCAGAAGAAGATTGACGAAATTCCTTAGTAGCCTGGAGATAGACTTTTAGAGCACAAACCACATCCAGGTTGTGTAACAGATGTTCTTTCTGAGAAGAAATATTAGGACACAAAGAAGGAACAACAATTTCCTGGTTGATGTTGCGGTCCGAAACCACCTTAGGAAGAAATCCAAATTTGGTATGAAGGACCGCCTTATCCACATGAAAAACAAGATAAGAGGGATCACACTGTAGAGCCGAAAGTTCTGAAACTCTACGAGCAGAAGAAATAGCTAGTAAAAACAAAACCTTCCAAGACAACAATTTAATATCAACAGAATGCAAAGGCTCAAATGGAGCCTGCTGCAGAACCCGAAGAAAAAGGTTAAGGCTCCAAGGAGGAGCAACAAGTTTGAACACAGACCTGATTCCGACCAGGGCCTGAACAAAGGACTGAACATCTGGTAAGTTGCCAAACGTTTATGTAACAGAACAGAAAGGGAAGAAATTTGACTCTTCAGAGAACTGACTGACAAACCCTTTTCCAGACCCTCCTAGAGAAAAGACAATACGGGGTACTCTTACTTTAGACCAAGGAAAACCCTGAGATTCACACCAGTAAAGGTAAGTGCGCCAAAACTTATGCTAAATTTTGCGAGTAAGTGGCTTACGAGTCTGGATCAAAGTGTCAATCACCCTTCAGTAAAACCTCGTCTAGACAAGATTAGGCGTTCAATCTTCATGCAGTCAGCTTCAGAGAATATAGATTTGGATGTAGAAAAGGACCCTGAAGTAGAAGGTCCTTCCTCAGCGGTAATTTCCATGGGGGAGAGGACAATATCTTCACCAGACCTGCAAACCAAATTCTGTGAGGCCAAGCTGGAGCAATTAGAATCACTGAAGCCTGCTCCTGTTTGATACCTGCTATCACCCAAAGAAGGAGGGCAAATGGAGGAAAAAGGAAAATCAGACCAAAATCCCATGGAACCACTATAGCATCCACCAGAACTGCTTGTGGATCCCTTGATCTGGATCCGTATCTGGGAAGCTTGGAGTTTAGACAAGACACCATCAGGTCCAACTCTGGAACCCTCCACCTGAGGGTTATCATTGAGAATACCTCCGGATTATAAAGAGCCCACTCCCCTGGGTGAAACGTCTGCCTGCTCGGGTAATTTGCTTCCCAGTTGTCCACACCTGGGATATGAATGGCAGAAATGTGGCAGTTGTGAGACTTCGCCCACCGAAGGATGCGAGATACCTCCTGTCACGGATACCAGACTGCCAAGGTTAAACCTCCACCCCCTACTACCTAGCCCCTCACCTTTTCTCACCGGATTTGGACTTTGGAGAGCTTATGCGATTACCCAAACTCTTCCTATTACCTGTTCTGCGTTTGTACTTTGTCAGAAAAGAGCTGATCTCTGACCGGGAAAACCTCTCTCGGCTGGCCGGGCTCCTGGAACTTCTGGTTGGCCACATCACCCCAATACACCCTCCTAACCCCTCTCCGGCTGGCCGGGCTCCTGGTACTGCCAGTCGGCCGCATCACCCCGGACACCCACTAACCTTTACCCCAGGATGCTCCAGCGGCCCTTTTGGGGATTGTAGCCCCTAGGGAGGACCAGTGGTGGGGTGATTGCCGGAAGGGAGCTCCCTTGGGAAATGGGTTTTGGACACCCCCACCTCCATATCTTTACCAGGCCGTAACTCTGGGGGCTTTCCAATGACACCCGCTCCCCCGGGCTTACCCCGAAACCGTGACCTAAGTACTGTGGGGACGCTATGGGACTGTGGCTCCTATAGAGGCGCAGGACTGTCTGGAATGGCGGGAGATCTGGGAGTCAGATAAGACCCGTTGTGTGTATTTTAGCAGAGTGTGTTTTCTAATAAAGCAGTTCTTTTGGTTCATCTGAATTCTAGTCTGTCTAGTTATTTGGGTGGGCTCCGCTATAATGACTTTTCTCCGCTACATCGCGGCATGTTCCAGGTATAGGAAGGACCCTTTGGCGGAGCTACCCAGTCGGGGTAGCCAGTATCTGTAAAATTGGTTGGCAGCGGTGGGATGCTTCAGTCTACCTGGAACATCCAAACCACAAACTGAATCCCTCTTTGGATGGAGCAGCAGTACGCTGGACTCAAGAAGAGTACACTGAAACCCAGGGGAAAGTTGCCAGCAACATGTCCAAGGCGGCAATCATAGCCGAACTCATGAAAGGCAATCGGGCTAGTGAGGCCAGTAGCAGCCGGGATAGCAAACGGCCCAGCGAGGCATTAACCAGGGAGACCACAATGTCTCAACTCCAGAGAGAGATCCAGTGGTGGCTGGACCTCTATGGGACTGCCCCACCTGAGGAGGTTATCACTCGGATAATCGCAGATGCCACCCGGGTGCAGATGTAGGAGATCCAAAAGTCTATGGGGGGAGCCATACCAGACCCTCTGGATCTACCTCCCCAGCAGAAGAAGCTACCCCATGAGGCTTTTTGAGCCTTCAAAGACAATGAAGAGGAGTTTGACAGCTACCTCCAAGTGTTCGAGACCCAGTGCAAGTTGCAGGGTGTTGCCAATGCCGACCGGGTTAAGGAGCACATCCTTGACCGCTATGGTCTCACGTCGAAGGCTCACCAGCTGAAGTTCCGGGAACTAAAGAGGCAAGAGGGGCAGCCATTCACAGAGTGTACCCACCGGTTCACCCGGTCCCTGGACTCTTGGTTCACAGGCTGCCATGTAACTACCCTGGACAAATCTACCCAGTTCTTTTTGTTGGAGCACTTCTACAACCACTCCCCGGCAGAGGTATGGGACTGGGTTAAAGATAAGGGGCCCAAAACAGCTGACCAAGCAGCCGTCTTGGCTGATCGGTACTTGGATGCCCGGCATCAGACCATCCCTGAGCCCCGACCACTGACCCACTTCGCTCCAACCCCTGTCCACCCTCCGGTGCCTACCCAGTACCTCCAGACCAGACCGGCACCTATCTGCCCCTCTGGGCCCAGTTGACCCCAAGGGTTCTATGGGTGCGGACAGGCGGGCCACATCAGACGGGACTGTCCGGCCAGAAGCCACTAAGTCCCCCTCCGGCTCAGTGGACAAGGGCTCCTGCCGGAGGTTACAGAGCCACCACCCACTGTTTGGATGCAGAGGGCCCTGCAGTCTATGCCGGCTGGGCAGAAGAGGAGGTCAGGGTCCTACTTAAGGTGAACCCCGCAACCGGCGACAACCGCCTGCATCACTACTAGGTCACCTGGATCAATGGCCAGATGACCCAGGGATTACGAGACAGTGGAGCCACAGTCACCCTTGTCCAGCCACATCTGGTCCCCAACTCGGACCAAACCGGAAAATCTCTCACAGTTCGTGTGGCTGGGGGTACAGTACTTCTTATCCCTCCCTACTGCACGGGTGCACCTGGATTGGCGTGCCGGCTCCCGTGCTGTGGAAGTAGGGATCATGAGCCATCTGCCCACCGAGGTCTTGTTAGAAAATGACCTCGGCCACCTTGCTTCAGCCTTTGTGTGGGATAACCTAACGGATGCTTGCCCTGTCACCACCCGCCAGCAAGCCGGACGCCAGGCCACGGCACACAATCTGGGGACTCAGGTAAGCCAATCCACCCCGACTCCAGCCCTGCCCACCGACCAGATCTCCTGGGTGTCCCCAACTGACTTGGCCCAGGAGACATTGAGTGACCCGACCCTAGCTCCTTACCGTGACCGGGTAGGGACTGAACCCAAGGGCCCGGGGGGGCCGTTTTGAGTGGGAGAGAGGGCTCCTGTACAGGATTACCGAGAGAAAGAAAGGGCCATTGCCAAAGCGCCAGCTGGTGGTACCACAGAAGTATCGGTACGACCTGCTTTGTATAGGGCATGACTTTCCCCTAGCAGGGGTTACAGGGGATATTAGGCAGTATTGCAGGGCCTGTGAAGTGTGCCAGAGAGTAGGAAAGACAGGGGACCATTCCAAAGCCTCCTTACACCCCCTCCCCATCATTGACGAACCCTTCAGCAGGGTAGCTGTAGATATCACTGGTCCATTCTCCCGCCCCTCCGGGAAAAAGTATATACTGACAGTGGTAGATTATGCCACCTGGTACCCACCAGCTGGCAACCAGATAGGTTGTGTCAGGTTTGGAAGAAGAAGAGGATTTCTTGTCCCTTGACATTTCGAAAGGAACGAAAATTAGAAGTCTGGCGACCCTTTGGTCAAATCTTCTTATCCTGGGGCAGAAAGGCTCCCTTTCCACCTGTGACCTTGGAGATGATGTCAACCAGGCCAGGACTAAACAAGGTCTTCCCTTTAAAAGGAAGAGATAGAAGTCTAGACTTGGAAACCATGTCTGCCGACTAAGACTTAAGCCACAAGGCTCTGCGAGAAAGAATGGCAAGACTAGAAGTACTACCTGCATACTGGCATCACAAATGAAGGTATTAGCCAGTTTTAAAGCCTTGGTCCTGTCTTGGATCTCCTCCACAGTAGTCTCCTCCAGAATTAGTTCAGATAAAGAGTCGCACCAGTATGAGGCTGCACCCATGACTGCTGCCATACTAGCAACTTCCTGCCGTAGCAGCCCTTGCTGAAGATTTTTTTTTCTTTTTCTTAAGTACCCCTCCAGCTTCCTACCCATAGGGTCTTTGGAAGAGATACTATCCTCTAAAGGAATCATAGTTCTTTTAGCCAATGTGGATATAGCTCCACCCACCTTAGGAACAGTACGCCAAAGTTCCTGCACGGAATCTGCAACAGGAAACATTTTCTTAAAGATTGTTCTAGGCTTAACAAACTCTATTCAGTTTATTGACCTTAGGAGTCTCAGCGACTGTAGCTTCCGAATCCTCCAGAGTAGCCAAAACCTCCTTAAGTAGTAAGTGGAGGTACTCAAGCTTAAATCTAAAACTCATCTCCTCTGAATCCGCTGTATTAACTACAGCAGACTCAGAGATTTTGCCCTCTACTGGAGAATGGTCATCCTCAGATAATTGAGATAAACTGACCAGGGCAGCTTTGGCGTTTTCAGATATTCCTGATTTAGAGGAAATATTCTTAGATTTTCTTTTCCTCTTACCCAAAATAGGTAAGGCACTCAGTTGCAGACACCACTGAAGTAAGCTGTGCTGCAAAGTCACCTGGTAAAAATACTCCCCCAGGTGCAGACTAAGTAGGACTGCAGGGCACTGCTTGTGTGATTGCTAGGGACGGGGACTGAGGAGAAAGTTAAAGCATGTCAAGGGCAACATGTTCTGAGGGGTTAAATGTATTTGTGCAAACAGAATCTTTATTTTTAGACTGTAAGACTTTTGTTACCCCCTAAACAATTCTGCTCCACTTGTGTATCACTTGAGCCTCTAGACAAAATTAACATTTTTCAAAAGAAGCTAATCTATCCTTTCCCATTTCCATAGTGTAAAGTCCCCTGCTAATGGGTTAAGTCACAGATTAATCCCTCAAATTTAGAGAAATTTAAAAACTGAGCATGCACTGCCACTAGTTCACAGAGATGTACAACACTGCTGAAGACAAAAAAGAAAAGACCGGCACCTCTATACTCGCAGCCGTTGCTGGAGTAACTCACCACCTCCTTCAGCTGTTGACAGAGTAGAGAACTCGATAAAACACCAGGACCTCTGGAAATTACTCTGATAGACACAGAGAGCACCGCCGCTGAAGGCAGAAGAGGAAGACACGCTGTCGCCATGTGACCACATCAAAAGCAACTGCGACGCAGAAGAGAGCGCGAAAACTGCTGCGCTAAAATACAGTAAAACAATAAAATTATCTCACTTCCGTTAAGTCTCACACCAGCTGTAATGTCGCAACAATCTGATATTAAATGTATTTGTGCATACAACTCCATAAGATATACACGCCCTGACAGCCTCAGTCCCAAAAACGGATATCTTGAATAAAATAGTCAAATAGCTGCTGTTTCCCACATCAGTGACCTGCATTAACTGCCCAAAATAAATCTCCACCATAAATGATTTTTTTTTTTTTTTTAAATAATTTCCCCCTGCTCCATAAATGTTAAAAAGAGGAATTAACTTCTACTGTGCTAGAACCTTCTTCATCTAAGAAGGAATACAAAGCACTTACCTTGGAGCTGCATCTGTGGGGCAGTCACAGAATCCTAGGTCTGACAGATCCAGAAGACTTCTGACAGGGACCTGGAAAAAAAATAAAGCAGAGTAACCAACCCTGGTTTTCCATATGGGGTTAGCATAAGTTGTTGGACAAGAAACAAGGACTACCCTGCTGACCTCCAACGGCTAACAGCTACTAAAAGTCATACTCAAGAGGATTACATGGACACAGCATTACCCCAATCCTTGCTTGCAGGGAAACTACCCATTAAAAGATCAACCGTAATGTTCTTCAGAGCACCATCTTCGCACACCTCCTAGATACACGAAGGCAAAGAATGACTGAGGGTTATGGGAAGTGAGAGGGATACTTAAAGCTTTGCTGGGGTGTTCTTTGCTGCCTCCTGGTGGCCAGGAATTGAATTCCCACTAGTAATTAGAATGAATTTGTGGACTCACCATGACATTGGAAAGAAAACAAACCAGGAATAATTTGCTCAGAAATCTAGAAGGATTTTCTAAACAAAAAAAGTTGAGAATGATCCCTGCATTCCAGACAAAGCAAACAAAGCTGAAAAGGCCTCATGAAACCAAGTAAATGGAATAGCATTTGATACAGCAATCATCAGACATAATACCTCCATGCAGAGAACCATGGATGGAAAAGGAACTAAAGATTAGAACAAGCTAAGAGTATCATCCGTCTCCTATGGTATGTCAAAGATAGTCTCATATAGACTGAGTCTATAATGACACCTATGACTATAATCCTGGTATGAGGAGAAAGAGAACACTCTGGAAAATTAATTATCCAATCATGCTCTTGAAAAAAACAATAAGAGTCTGTTAGAATGATCTACTGCTAAATGGAGCCTATACCAAGATATCATCCAGGTAAAGAACTACCAAAATACACTGAGCTCTTATTACAGACAAAAGTTGTTCCAAACTTTAAAAAAGGAACGTAGTGCACTATACAGAACACTACATGTATGTGCGTAAACAAAAGCTGATGCGCATTAAAAATGCGAGGTGCGCAATAAAATGGACATGTCTGAAAAGCGTGCAAAATCAATAGTGCTATATGGATGTTCGTACAAAGCCGATGTGCACTAAATAAAAATTATGCCCATGAAAACCTAAATAACGTGCTCAAAAACCTAGCGCGCGCTACAAAAAGGTAAAGCGTAGGATGAATTTAAAAATATAAAGTTCCTGCAGCTCAAAATTCCATACATAACATATAATAAATTATGCCTGTCACAATAGTCTCCTGGCTATGTAATGTACAACACTAAGTGTACCTACTAATAGCCTATAGTTGCGTGCCCAGATACATGTTAACTACATACTTACCTAATAAAGCCCCCATACGATTAGACTTACCATCTGCAGAAAAAAACCCTGCTTCTAGTAGATAGTCAATCCAGTGCTGTATGCGTGACAGCAGAGGATTTGTGTATGTGGAGTTTAACGATGATCCAACAGGAGGATGCTAGGGACCGGTCCCCGTGAAACCTGTGGCGGGCTTCGGACTAACTCCCACTGGGTGAAATTGTTCCACTACCCAATACTCCATAAACTTCCCTCTGTCCAAACAGTAGCTCACAGAGGGGAAAATGGCTCAAATTGGTATTAGGACCTGTCTTACGAGAGAATATCTGGAGCACCTCAATTCTTTACCTTCCTTTTGTGGAGGCAAAGATAAGACTGATTTACCAGTGAGGTGGGAGAGTTTTTAAGGGCTCTTCCAGTTTTGGGAATCTTTGCTTCCTCCTAGTGGCCAGGAGTGGAATTCCCAGGAATACTGGCTTGTGGACTCTCACCAACTTTATGAAAGACATATATAGATATATAATGTGGGCTTTGGGGAGCAGCAATAATAGACAGCGTGGAGAGTATCAAATATTGTATTTGTGTCAACAACTGCAGTCATATGCAATGTCCAGTACTGAGTCACTAACTGCAGTCATATGCAATGTCCAGTACTGAGTCACTAACTGCAGTCATATGCAATGTCCAGTACTGAGTCACTAACTGCAGTCATATGCAATGTCCAGTACTGAGTCACTAACTGCAGTCATATGCAATGTCCAGTACCGAGTCACTTACTGCAGTCATATGCAATGTCCAGTACCGAGTCACTAACTGCAGTCATATGCAGTGTCCAGTACCGAGTCACATGCAGTGTCCAGTACCGAGTCACTACCTGCAGTCATATGCAATGTCCAGTACCGGGTTACCAACTGCAGTCATATGCAATGTCCAGTACCGAGTCACTAACTGCAGTTATATGCAATGTCCAGTACCGAGTCACTAACTGCAGTTATATGCAATGTCCAGTACCGAGTCACTAACTGCAGTCATATGCAATGTCCAGTACCGGGTCAATAACTGCAGTCATATGCAATGTCCAGTACCGGGTCACCAACTGCAGTCATATGCAATGTCCAGTACCGGGTCACTAACTGCAGTCATATGTAATGTCCAGTACTGGGTCAATAACTGCAGTCATATGCAATGTCCGTACTGAGTCACTAACTGCAGTCATATGCAATGTCCAGTACTGAGTCACTAACTGCAGTCATAGGCAATGTCCAGTACCGGGTCACTAACTGCAGTCATATGCAATGTCCAGTACCGGGTCACTAACTGCAGTCATATGCAATGTCCGTACTGAGTCACTAACTGCACTCATATGCAATGTCCAGTACCGGGTCACTAACTGCAGTCATATGCAATGTCCAGTACTGAGTCACTAACTGCAGTCATAATAAATGTCCAGTACTGAGTCACTAACTGCAGTCATATGCAATGTCCAGTACCGAGTCACTAACTGCAGTCATATGCAATGTCCAGTACCGAGTCACTAACTGCAGTCATATGCAATGTCCAGTACCGAGTCACTAACTGCAGTCATATGCAATGTCCAGTACCGAGTCACTAACTGCAGTCATATGCAATATAATTGTCACAGTGTATAGAGCAGGACCAGAATATGACCAAGAACAAATGTAGTTCAACTGCATGTTCCCAGGGTCACTACATAAGTCATTAGATTGTATACATGGAGCAGAAGACTACTTCTTTAAAAAATGACCTTTAATATGTATTCAAAGGTCCAAATTAAAGATGGTTCTGGCTAAATGAACAAATAGAAAGACCGCAGCTATACCAGCATGGTAAACATCTTACTATGTAATTTGTTAGAAAGTGTCACAGGTCACTCACCGAGAAGTTACTCCATGTCCTCTAAGTGCTCTGTAATACTCCAGACCCTGCTTGTTTGGTACTCGCCGATCATCCTCCCCCAGCATCAGCAGCACTGGTGTCTTCACCTGGAGATGAGAGAAAACAGAGAGAAGTACAGCTCTAACTGTGTACTCAGCTAGCTCCCAGTAGTGCATTGCTACTCCTGAGCCTACCTAGATATGCTTTTCTATAAAGGATACCAAGAGAACAAAGCAAATTTGGTAATGGAAGTAAATTGAAAAGTCTTTTAAACTAGCATGCTTTATCTAAATAATAATAGTTTAATTTTGACTTTAACGTACCCTTAAACATGCCTGATGATTCATTAAAGGGATCAGTAAAGACAAAATTAAACATTCATGCGTCAGATAGAATATGCAATAATATATATATATAAAATTAAAAAAAATCCAATTTACTTCTACTACCAAATTTGCTTTGCTCTCTTAGTATCCTTTATTGAAGAGTAAACCTAGGTAGGCTGATAGGAAGTTAGGAGCGTGCAAGTGTATTTAGCACTTTATGCCAACAGAGCACTATGTGCAACATTGCTATAAACATTGTTGCAAAGATTGCGGCCATATGGCTGAAAATATGTGCACGCTCCTGAGCTCACCTAGGATTTCTCTTTAACAAAGGATACAAAGAGCTTAAGCAAAATTGATAACATAAGTACATTGGAAAGTTATATAAAATGTTATGTTCTATCCCAAGGCTCTTCAAACCCCTTTTACTTAATGGGTTGCAAAACCATGTTTACTGGGTCGTGACTTATGTGTGTTTTGTAGGAGAGTGCGTGTGTGCTGTATGAGTGTGCGTGGTGTGTGCGTGTTGTAGGAGTGTGTGTGTGTGTTTGTGTGGTGTGTTGTATGAGTGTGCTTGTGTGGTGTGTTGTATGAGTGTGCTTGTGTGGTGTGTTGTATGAGTGTGCTTGTGTGGTGTGTTGTATGAGTGTGCTTGTGTGGTGTGTTGTATGAGTGTGTGCTTGTGTGGTGTGTTGTATGAGTGTGTGTGTGTGTGTGTGGTGTTGTAGTAGTATGTGCTGTATGAGTGTGTTTGTGTGCTGTAGGAAGAGAGTGTGTATGGTGTGTTGTATGAGTGTGTGCACGCTTTTGTGGTGTGTTGGAGTGTGTGTTGTATGGGGGTGTGTGGTGTGTTGTAGGAGTATATGTGTGTGTGTTGTAGGAGTGTATGTGCGGTGTGTTGTAGGAAGAGAGAGAGTGTGTGTGTGTGTGTATATATGTGCTGTATGAGTGTGTGTGGTGTGTTTGTGAGTGTGTGATATGTTGTAGGAGTGTGTGTTGTATGGGGGTGTGTGTGTGTGGTGTAGGAGTGTATGTGCGGTGTGTTGTAGGAAGAGAGAGTGTGTGTGTGTGTGTATATATGTGCTGTATGAGTGTGTGTGGTGTGTTTGTGAGTGTGTGATATGTTGTAGGAGTGTGTGTTTGTATGAGTGTGTGGTGTGTGTTATTACCTTTTACAACACTTTCAATTTTGACTACAATCAGGAATAAAAATACACACATATTTTAGTCATGAAGGTATGTGGTATCATGGCACTGGGTCTTGGGAAAAAAAGTTTGAAGAACCCTGTTCTATCCAATCCATTTAAGTGTAATATTGACTTTACTATCCCTTTAAGGGTCAACAGAGTGGAAAATATTGTCGTAATATGATTTAAGACCCTGTAATAGGAATCACTTAATTGTACAAAAAAATAAGTCATGAGGGCAGCAGCTTTTTTTTAATTCTAAAGTGTGTACTGATGGTATTGAACAACAATCTGACCAGCTTATAGGAAGCTTTTTTGCTACTTGAAATATTTTTGGAGCAGGATGTACCTGGGATACATATCTAATGGGGGATTTATTCAACATCTCTCCCCACTGAGCGGCGTCTGGGAGGCTCTGATAGGAGTACGGCAGACCAGACTCTACCAGGCACCTGAGGAAGACAGGAGAAGACATTAGCACCAAGACTGAGTTTAACCAAAGAGCTCTGCTCTACCTGATGTTAGACAGAGCCTCACCAATCTGGGATGTCTGTGGATCCAACCATTGCTGCTATGTTGGTTACCGGATTGCGAGCGATGCAGGCTTTATAGAATCCAGGGTACTGACCAATAAGGTGAAGGGACAGGAAGCCGCCGTGTGATCCTCCACATAACATAACCTTGCTAGGGTCTATGGGCTCTTCTTGCAGAACTTGTTGCACAGCCATCTATCGGAGACGCACCATGACAAGAGGATGAGAAGATATTAGGTTTTTTTACACTTTTTTTTTTGCTCCATTGACTTCTATTGGGTAATACGTTATCACATGCGCAATATTCTAATTGCGCCAGAAGTAAGCTTTTTGTGCGCGTTGGATTAGAGCGAGAGCGATAACTTTTTACTTTCAACTCGTAATACGAGTGCAACCCAACGCGCGCACAAAGTTTACTTCTAGTTCAAGTAGCACTCTAGCGTAAGCGCTAAATAGCCGCCCACTTATAATCTGGCCCATTATATTCTATAGCAAGACAACATTAGTGTGTTTTATAATTACAAGGTGTTTACTATCCCTTTTAAAAATGGACATAAAACCTAAAAAAAATTTCTTTCATGACTAGTTTCATGTCACTTTAACCCAAAATTAGCTCATTTAAAAAAAATAAAAATCTATTTTTGTTGCACAAATCAAATTCATTTGTGCTTTAGATAGCTTAAATGGAGTCAACTCAAAAAATGTCATTGTTTAAAAAAAGATAGAACATTTTTTACCTCTGATTACCTTGTATCTAAGCCTCTTCTGACAGCCCCCTGATGACATGACTTTTTATTTATTATATATTAACTTGCATTTCAGCCAATTAGTGCTGTGTTGTGCACAACCCACGGCCGTGAGCACAGTGTTATCTATATGGCTCACATGAACTAGCAGTCTCCTGTTGTGAAAAGCAAATGAAAAAAATCATGTGATAAGAGGGTGTCTTTAGTGGCTTAGAAACAGACAGAAATTTAGAGGTTTAAAGGTTATAAAGTAAATTAATATAACAATGTTGGTTGTGCAAAGCTGGGGAATGGGTAGTAAAGATGTTATCTGTCTTTATAAACAACAACAATTTTGGTGTTGACTGTCCCTTTAAGTAACATTTATCAGAGCCGGATTGGCCCACCGGAATACCAGTGGGCCTTCGTCATATTGCTGTATCCTTAGTCTAGTCATGCAGCGAGACTTGTGCGCATGTGTAGCGCATTTCTTCAATGTCACTCTGCTCAAAAGGCCCTAGGCAAAGTAGGGGGGTAGGGTAAAGGTAAAGCGGGGGGGCTGGTCTTCAAACATTTCCAGGGCCGGTCTGATTTCCCAGTCCGGCCCTGACATTTATAAATAAAATTCCCGGCTAATTCATAATGCCACCCCAGCTGGCAACATTTTCTGTGGAGAGCACAATATCACGTCTCTCAAAACTGGCTCCTGGTGATTCATTACAGGGACAAAACTAAAAACTTTAATTATTCAGACAGAGCATACTTTAAATATCTTTTCATTTTACTTCTGTTATCTAATTTGCTTTGATCTCTTGGTATCCTCTGTTGAAAAGCATACCTAGATAGGCTCAGGAGCAGCAGTGCCCTACTGGGAGCTAGCTGGTGTTTGGTGGCTGCACATTTATGCCTTTTGTCATTGGATCCCCTGATGTGTTCAGCTAGCTCCCAGTGGTGCACTGCTGCTCCTTCAACAAAGGACACCAAGAGAATGAATCAAATTTGATAACAGAAATAAATTTGAGAGTTGTTTACAATTGTATGCTCTGTCTGAATCATAAAAGAAACATTTTGGGTTGTATGTCCCTTTAATATAAGCACTTGTGAGGATTTACAATTAGTCAAAACCAGACTTACTTGGACATCTTTCACATCTTGATCCCCAACCTTCCCTGGTAGGGAGAGAATACTGTCCCTTCCAAAGCCCAAGGAACCCCTGTAATTCACTAAGAACAAAAAGGAACAAACAATTAAACCTTCAATACTAGAAGTGTCAAGCTCCCAGGAATGCACCCAAACCAGTCCTCACCTAGTAGCACAGCAAAGCCCATCTTACACAGGGTAGCTGGGAACAACATCCACTCGCTTGCAAAGGAAGAGTGAGGACCACCTGCGTGTAAAGAAGAGAGTGACAGAGGGACAGAGGAAGGGGACGAAATATAACTATGCACAGTAGATCAGAAGTAAAAACTTACCATGGGGATAAACCACAAGGGGGAGCTTACTCTCTGCAGAGACATCCTGTGGCTTCAGGAGAATGGACTCAAATTCAAGGCCGGCTAAAAAACAACAACAATGTATCTATTTACAAATAAAATAAATGTAAATAGATACCTACATCGCATATTCTTAAACAGGAAACTGTATTCCCAAAAATTAACAGATTTTGAGAGGGTGTAAAAATTTTAACCAATGAGAATTATTTTTGCTACATTTTTAAAAATGTTGTTATAGGGATAGTAAACACCAACAATGTTATTGTTTAAAAATATAGATAATTCCTTTATTTACCATTCCCCAGTTTTCCATAACCATCACTGTTATAGAAATATATTTTTTACCTCTGTAATTACCTTGTATCTAAGCTTCTGCTGACTGCCTCCTTATCTCAGATCTTTTGACAGACTTTCAATTCAGGCAATTAATGCCGACTCTCAAATAACTTCACGTGCGTGAGCACAGTGTTATCTATATGAAACACATGAACTAACGCCCTCTAGTTGTGAAAAACTATCAAATGCATTCAGATGAGAGGCGGCCTTCAAGGGCTTAGAAATTAGCATAAGAGCCTACCTAGGTTTAGCTTTCAACTAATAATAACAATAGAACAAAGCAAATTGGATGATTAAAGTAAATTAGAAAGTTGTTTAAAATGACATGCCCTATCTGAATCATACAAGTTTAATTTGGACTTTACTATCCCTTTAATGAGTGTGTGAGAAAGTTGCATGACCTCTGTCATTATTTATGAATTGCTTAAGGACTTAATTAATGGGATATTCCAGTCAAAATTGTAAATCCACAAGGATGCATTGCAGTTTTCAATAGAAGCATTTTTGTAATATACTGTGTATGTGTCAAATAAAATCTATAGCTGTTACAAAAGTGTATTCAAGTATGCACCGTGCACCAGCATTTTAAACACAGCACTAGATCAGAGAGCCTAAGGTGCCTGTACCATCTGGTAATGACTCAGATTGTTAATTGCTGACGTGATACAAGCCCCACTGGCTATCTGAGCAGCCGCAGTATTCTCAGTGCACCAGCATTTTCAATATCTAGCTATGCCTCACATGCACGTGCAGAGAAACATATTAACACTAAAACAGTGCTAACTTTTATTAGAAGCATTTTTACTAATACATGTATTGTCATGATCTTACCTTTACCTTTAAGAGGCGTGTCCCATTCCTCTCTCTGATGCCTTATAAGCCCCTCCTCTCTATCATTGCTCAGTGAATTTGCTACAAACAGAATTTGATTCTGCTGCACAAATCTCTCAGCCTACTTACTTCTCTGGAGTCTGTTTCCTTACGTACTGGGAATTATTCTTCACCGGAGCCGTTTCCTGATCTACTGTAATTTACCTTCCTTCTATCCACAAGACGTATACTCCGTTCCAACCTGCTCACATCTACAGCATCATCCTCTGCTCTTCGGCTAGTGTAAGAAGCCGCATCTGCTATTACTCCTGAGCGTAGCTGCAGCGTGACATCATCGTCTCCACGCTGAAGCCGCATCTCGCATTCCGGCTTAACCTCCAGACGTATTAAGAACCTTGGCAAGCTAACCGTTACCCAGAGATTTCTTGCTAGCAGATACAGATATTATCAACCTTTATCTGACTGCATGTTCAGTGATATCTGCTTGTGATATGCCAATTTGAGTTAGTGTTGCATTTATCAAATGCTCTCACTAACGATCTTATTTTGGCAATAGTAAGACAGACGAATTCATTTATTACTCTATACTTGGGTTATATTGTAGCCGCCTGTCACGTTATATCAACTTACTCATTCATATATTTAGTATAGATAGGCTTGTATTCAACAGCTGTGATTCTATAACTTTACTGACTAAATTGTCAGCAGATCCTCTTCTGTATTAAAGGGACATGAAACCCAAAAAAATTCTTTCATGATTCAGATAAAGAATACAATTTTAAACAACTTTCTATTTTACTTCTATTATCTAATCTCTTTCATCATTCTCTTGGTATCATTTGTTGAAGGAGCAGCAATGCGCTACTGGTGTCTAACTGAACACATGGGTGAGCCAATCACATTCAATATATTTATGCAGCCACCAATCAACAGCTAGAACCTAGATTCTCTGCTGCTCATGGCCTTGCCTAGATAAACCTTTCAGCAAATGATAACAAGAGAAGGAAGCAAATTAAGTAATAGAAATACATTGGAAAATTGTTTAAAATTATATTCTCTATCTGAATCATGAAAGAAATTGTTTGGGTTTCATGTCCCTTTAAGGTAGTTAGACCTAACATGTATATTGCAAATATGTTTCTATTCAAAGATGTAAGTCATCTATGTGCATATATTTTGACCGGAATGTCCCTTTCAGTAGATCCCCACAGCCTGCCTTTAGTTGTATGTTAAAGATAGGGATCACTAAATACAGTTAGAATAGCATCAAATCAATCAACAAATGCATAAAAAGAAAGACGATGGAATAGCACTTAGTCTAAGTTTCAAATGAGTAGTGGATTTTTTTTCTAACAAATTTCAAAGTTACTTCTATTTTCCCTTCGCATTATATCATGTGAAAACCATCAGCAAATAAATATACATATCATACTGGTGCCTCAGAAAGTGTGCATATAAAAAGATTGTAGACATTTTTATAATTTAAAGGGACAGTAAAGTCACAAAAAATCTTTCATGATTTAAATAGGGCATGTCATTTTAAACAACTTTCCAATTTACTTTTATTACCAATGTTGCTTTGTTCTCTTGGTATTCTTAGTTGAAAGCTAAATCTAGGAGGTTCATGTGCTAATTTCTTAGACCTTGAAGACTGCCTCTAATCGGAAAGCATTTTGACAATTTTTCACCACTAGAGGGAGTTAGTTCATGTGTTTCATATAGATAACATTGAGCTCTGGCACGTGAAGCTCCTAAGAGCAAGCACTGATTGGCTAAAAATGCATGAACTGAAATAAGGGGGCAGTTTGCAGAGGCATAAATACAAGGTAATCACAGAGGTAAAAAGTGTATTATTATAACTGTGTTGGTTATGCAAAATTGGGGAATGGGTAATAAAGGGATTATCTACCTTTTTAAAAAACAAAAATTCTGGTGTTTACTGTCCCTTTAAGTATATTTGGAAAGTTTGGGATTTTTTTAAACTGCATGCTCTATGTGAATCACGAAAGTTTAATTTTTACTTTAGTGCCCCTTTAAACACATAGTTAAAGTAAGCTCCAGAGCAACAATTCACTACTGAGACCTAGCTGAACACATCTAATGAGCCAATGAAAAGAGGAACATGTGAATAACCACCAATCGCCAGTTAGTTTCCAGTAAAGCAATGCTGCTCCTGAGCCTGTGTGCTTTTTTAACAAAGGATACCAAAAGAATAAAGTAAATTTGCTAGTAGAAGTAAATTGAAAAGTCCCTCAAAATTGCATGTTCTATATAAATCGTGAAAGTTTAATTTTGACCTTATGTCCTAGGTGAGCTCAGGAGCGTGCATGTGTCTTTAGCCAACTGTTATACATAGTGGCAAACAATGCTGCCATAGAATGCTATAAGAGATGTGCACACTCCTGAACTCCTAGGTTTACTCTTTAACATAGGATACCAAGAGAACAAAGCACATTTGATACTAGAAGTATATTGTCAAGTTGTTTAAAATTGCACATTATCCGAATCATAAACATTTCATTTTGACTTTACTGTCCCTTTAACAAAGAATACCAACAAAACAGAGTAGACAACACTGGGAAGTTGTTTAAAATGTCATGCTCTATACAATCCATTTGAGTTTAATTGTGGCTTTACTCTCTCTTAACATCAAAATATAATGAATGTATAATTGCAAGAATTTGTCTTACAAACACTGAAATGCATTGATGTGCATTTATTTATTTATTACTATATTGCATCTTTACTTTTCTTAACATTTTGTAAAAATACAGGAAATTGAACAGACTAGGTGGTCTAAGCCTTTGTAATCTGTTTTATAGTTTATCTATTTTTACTTGTAGTTTATGTTTATACAAATATTACACAGTATCTTACGGTACTGAGGATTTTCTTGTTCTGGAGGGGGTTGATGGATCTTAAAACTCCAGTCTATTCCCTGGATAGGATTCTGCTCCTCCTCCTCTAGGGACACCCAGGTAATGTCCTGTTCTCTCCCAGCTGGTGGCAGGAACCCCACTTTCTGCAAATATGGCAGAAAAAAGTGACATAAAAGAAAATGTGCACTATTAAAAATGTTCAGTTATGCCTGAAGGAATAGAATTTAAAAAGGTTGACAATATAGTTATTTGCATGAAAAAAATATTACATAGGTATTAGTTGTGTACTTCCTACTAATCCTCATTGGCTGATAAGGACTACTCTCACAGCTCTATTGGTGAAGAGAGATGCCTTAAAAATGAAATGATGGTTTATTCAGGACTCTTTTGGATGAAACAAAATAAAAATACTACAGTGTTACTTTAAGAGACGGAGGCTGTAATCAGAGTCTTACCACAGTTGGGGGACAGCTCGGAGAGGAAAAACTGACAACAAGGAGGTCACGATCAATAGCCATCAGCTTCCAGCTACCAGTAGAAGACCCTGAAAGGTAAAAGAAATAAAGAAACTAGGTGAATGGTAAATGCTTAATTTATTTACCTATTACACATAATTTTTAAACGGGGCACAGACTGAAGAGTTCTGCACAAAGTGCTGTGACATATAATCTCTCTCTCTTTGGCAACGAGCAGCTAGGAGTGCACCCCAATAGAGTATAAATGCTCAGGCAATACAGCCTCTGAATCAAAAGAAAGACCGACAGATAGAAGCTATAGCAGGAGGTACATTTATACTGTAATTGTGCTAAAATTAAATAAATCATTTTTCAAATTACAGTAAACTCAAAAGGGAATTAAAAGTCAATAGTTTTGACTAAAAATTATTGTGTGCCCTGAGCCCTTCCCCGATTGTAAATGTGACAAGCTTTTTAATACCCCACACACTGAATACCTATGTGATGCTGCATCATTTGTCATGAAAATACCCATGGAACACATTTAAGACTGCCCAAGGGTTTCCCTAACTCACCTGAAGCCTCCCATGCCAGATAGGATCCAGGAAACACAGGGAGTGAGGTATGGATTTTGCAGGTACACTGTATGACCCAAAGTATGTGGACACCACAGCTAATTATTAAGTTCAGGTGTTACAGCTACACCCATTGCTACCAGGCGCATAAAATACAGCAGATAGCCATGAAATCGCCATAGACAAACATTGGCAGCACAATGGGTCATACTGAAGAGCTCAGTAGCACTGTCATAGGATGCCACGTTAAAACAAATCAGTTCACTTGTGTGGCTTGCACACAGCCCTGACCTCAACCCCACTTAAAAACTTTGGGTTGAACTGCAATGCTGATTGCAAGCCAGACCTTTTCGTCCAACATCAGTGCCTGACCTCACAAATGCTCTTTAAGCTGTAAAGAAGTGGCTGTTATAGTCCTAAAAAGCTCATATAAATGTGATGGTCAGATGTTCATATACTTTTGACTATATAGTGTATGTAGATATTTTGCAACTGTTGATAAAAACGTTCCGTATATAAAAAAAAAAAAATTACTTTAATATATCATTCTATGTATTTTTTTTTATAAATTTGCCTCATGGTTTCTCACCTTTGGACTGAAGCGGTGTCACAGCTCCTGATTTTGTATCAATGACAAACAAGGCCTAGAACAAAGAAAACATGATTCAGATCATAGCACATGCACAGCACTCAAACTCACCGTGCAGTTCAGACACTTACGTGCTCGCTGCGCTGCTCAGTGTCCAGGATTACTCGTTGGCTGTCAGCGGACCAGCAGAATGATGCTAGCAAGGAGGTGTAAATACCAGAAAACTGCCCTAGGACCAAACAGAAAAAGACATCGGAGTGGAGTTTATATCTTGTGTGGGGGGCCAACGTTGGCCACAAATTCAGAGGGTGTGTGAGACAGGAACACGCAGAAGTCAAGTGATGGAGGCTGTAGACACAGGGACACTAAGGCTCATGGGATAAATTAGGATGGAGTAAAAGCGGTCTGTTTCTTGAGTTTTAAAATACCCTCGCATTGGTGCTCTAAGACTTAAACATTCATTTCACAAAATGGCTTATGGGTAGGGTGGAACATGGGAGGCAGTGAGAGGATGACATATGTTGCATACATAGGTCTCTTGAGTTGGTTATTTTCTTAAAGGGACTCTAAAGTTTGACTTTATAAATCTCAGAGCATATTTCTAACGTTCCCTTTAATAGAAATGGGGTTGACAAAAATGTCCACATAATACAGTATTGCTTTATTTTGTTGTTTGCTTGGAATGGCTTATATTCTCTTTTGTTTCTATTGTAATTAAAATTACTGTTTGAGTTCCTTTGGTAGTGCATGTAACCCAGTACTGACTTTTTTTCCTTGTTTGTTTTTATAGCTGCAATATATACAATGTTTAATCTTCTTCTTTGTACATTATAAATAAAGGTTAAAAAAAATAAATTTTGTTTTCTGTCATAAGGCTGAATCCACGAGCCATTACGCCTGGGATCTAATGCCCAAGCTGTGGGGTCCACAAGCCATTACTTCTAGGATCTAATGTCCAAGCTGTGGGGTCCACGAGCCATTACTCCTAGGATCTAATGTCTAAGCTGTGGGGTCCACGAGCCATTACTCCTAGGATCTAATGTCCAAGCTGTGGTGTCCATGAGCCATTACTCCTAGGATCTAATGCCCAAGCTGTGGGGTCCACGAGCCATTACTCCTAGGATCTAATGTCCAAGCTGTGGGGTCCACGAGCCATTACTCCTAGGATCTAATGCCCAAGCTGTGAAGTCCATGAGCCATTACTCCTAGGATTTAATGCCCAAGCTGTGAAGTCCGCGAGCCATTACTGCTGGAATCTAACAAAAAGTTGTAGAGTCTCTGCCAAAAGCAGCATCAGAAGAGGCAAAAACATCAAAATAGTAGAATTTAGTGAAAATGTGTAAAGAGGGTCAAGTAGCTGCTTTGCAAATCTGTTCTACAGTAGCCTCATTTTGAAATGCCTAAAAAGTGGAAACTGGTCTAGTAGAATGGGCTGTAATAAGTCTTGGGGGGAGAGTTTCCTGCCTCCACGAAGCTTTGCGTATCAACTGCTTTATAATGCAAAGTTGAGGAAAAGCAGCGCTCCTCAAAGAAGGAGCCAAAGCCTATATAAAGGAATAATGTCTCTATAAATACGCTGTCTATATAAAATCAAATAAGCAGAAAATAGGAAATATCATCCCATACAAAATTCCTACTATCTAAAGTGCTATATATGACTATGACTCGATACGATCAGAGTTCCAGCATAGATCCAAATGTCATATCAACTGCTTTAACCATGTAGCTAAAGTAACAGCTGTGGCATTCTGACACTTATGTGGACCAGTGAAACAAACAAACTAGAGTATTGTCTAAAATCCTTTGTAGCTTGTAAGTACTATTTTAATGCTCTTACTACATCTAAATTATGCAAAAGTATTTCTTTAGAATTTGAGATTAGGACAAAAAGGAGTTTTGCAAGAAAGAGAAGACAATTCAGAAACTCTTCTGGCAGAAGAAA